>NC_090450.1:255536274-255839304 GCF_031143425.1 Pleurodeles waltl
TGCACTCAGCGTGTCACTAGTGCGGACCCAAGGCTACATCTTTTAAGTAACCCTACATGAAGTTGTGGGACATGGTCCAGAATAATGAGCACCAGTGTGCTGAGAAAGGCACAGTGAGTTTAAGGGGAATGGGAAAATAAAACTGGAAACCACCACTCCCAGGACGATGGAGGTACTGGTAAATATAAGTATTAAAGAACTTCAAATGCAGAAATAGTAAAGCATAAAATCAATAGGGAGTTAGGGTTGTGTGATGAAATATGATTAGGACCTTCTTAACCTTTGCCTCAATTTGCATATTATCAACTGCTGAGTTGTTTACAGTACTCATAGTTATTCTGATACATTTGTTATGTAGGCAAGTACAGCATAATAAATACCTATGTAATTGAGTGATATTAATTCTTATGTGCATATTTATTTGAAGTCTGAGGGTAGAGCTTGATTTGACAATCACAAGCAGATAAGAGACTCTCTGTGTGACTCCTAAAACTCCCCGTGTCCTAGAGCAGAAATTACTAGAAGTGGTTTTAAAGACACCTAACAGTTTTCCGATGTTTTTTATCAAAGGGAATATTGACTTTTGGGAGCTAAAATGACCTATCCGGTGATATCCCAAGAATGTTGGGATTAATATAACATTATTTTACTCATCTTAGTACAAAATTAAAGTATAAACAGTTGTGTTTACATTTTTAAATGGAGCTAGCAACACAGTAAACATTCCGCATCGTAAAATTTGAGCCAATTGGGCCCTTTACTAAAAAAAACTGTAAACAACAAAATAAGCAGGAGATGTTTACTCCAGAAATAAGTGCTTAAGCATAATTATGCAAAATTATGCAAAATGCAAAAGTGAAATGTTATACAGTTAGTTCTCACAATCTAACATTGTAAGCACATACTTAGTCAAAAAATTAGAAAAAATGACACAGGTGATCTGCAAATCCTGAAGTTTCAAATGGAAAAGCCCAGGGCAAAAACAAATTACATGGGGCAATATTTCTATATCCAAATAGAAATCTGGAGTAACGCACTGCAGCTCAAGTCACTGTCTTCCATTATTCTGCGTGGTGAAGACGCTCCATGGTTAGACCAGGGGTGTTCCCACGCATCCATCCATTGTTTTTGGCACAGTCCTAGATTTACTAAGACTAGTAAACCTGAGAATGTGTCACAGTGCTACACCTTCCCAGGTGAGGCGTAACATGGAGTTTTAATTTTAGTTTTTATCGTTATTTCTTCTTTCTATGTGTGCTGCATTCCGCAGCACACAGAGAAAGAGGAACATGCCTCTGGGGATGGTTTTGTGCAGGAAAGTGTCTCTTCCTGCACAAAATCTATCCTGACTGTAATGAAGAAATCCTTGCACCATGGGACAAGGGTGCCTGCATTGCCGCTTGGCAGCCACAAATGCACCAGTGCAGAGAGAGAGCAGGAATGTGCCATATGTTAGTAATTATGGCGCAGTCCTGCGCTCTCCATTTGACACAGCGCAGCAAGTTGCTTTGCTGCATTGTATTGCATCGGATGTTAACAAATCTAGGCCCTAGTGTGCTCTGTAGTGCTATGTGATGCAGACAAAATCTAATGTAGATGCTGCTACCCTTGAACACAGTGATGAATGCAAATATTGTTGTGGCTTTGGATCCCTATACCAAGTAGAGCCCTGCTCCATAACCACAACATAATCGTCTGTAAAGCTCAATGTTTCAACAGCAGTCCTAATATGTAACAACTTTATCTGTATGTGCAATGTCAACACCAGCCAGTGCTTTGCTAAGGGAGTACTTCTAAAGTAGTTCAACTAAGCCCCACTCAGAGATGTCATGAGGCCCCCTGCAGGCCCTGTGGTATGGGGGCCCAAATCTTCTTGGGCTCAACCCTTCATATGTTCCCTCTTTCCGCCTAAGCCCAATGAATATCTGTGTGATATAGAGGAGTAATCAGGCCCTACCTTACTCCACTATAGGGATAAGCAGGTATATCCATGTTCTAAGATAACAAAGAAGACAATGAGTCTTCATCAGTCAGTCCCACAAAAGAGTAGCCTTCTCAGCTAGCGTGGCTACTGCTTACCAGCTTAACACTAATCACAGTAGCTCCTGAGCAGTAACTCTGTGGATATCCTAGATAGCTCAGTCTTTGAAGTCAATGGCAATCCATTTCACATATAGTGAGCTGCAATACAAAAATGATCCACATGCCAGCACTGTTAGAATTTCTCTTGAGTTTCACAAGGGAGGCCACTGTATCATTGTTTCAAATATTTAAGACCCATGTGCATGGCCAAGTTTAGATTACAATGCTGTCAACTAAGCTGGCCAGTTTAAAGTTGGTGCACAGATAAATCAAAGTGTAAGGAAAAGCCTCTTTCTGTATGGTCACCCCCCAGATTTTTGGACAGATGCTGCTGGTTTTTGGATTCTGAAGTACAATGCGCTCTGCTGACCAGGCTCCAGGGCATGTCCGCTGACACTCAAACTGAATGTGCAGTTGGCTAATACTTGAATGGCGTGTTTATCTTACCTACATGTCCCTAGTATAGGGTACTCAGTGTACCCAGGGCCTGTAAGTTAAATGTCACTAGTGGGCCGCAGCACTTGTTTTGCCACCACTGCTGTGGCAAGGTAAGAATATGGCTCTAAGTCTACCACTGCTACCTGGTCGGACAGCTTTTATTTTGCCACTCAAAATGGCAAAAGAACCCTTTTGCCAAGTCCAAACTTTCCTTTTTAAAATTTGTCAGTCACCCCTAAGGTAGGACTAAAGATTCCAAAGGGCAGGTTTAGGATATTAAAAAGAAGGACATGTTTCTTTTGCAGTTTACATTTTCTGTCAGTGAAGACTCACCATTGTCGATTTTACCGTTTCAATGTTGCTAGTTCCATTGACTAACATGGGGCTCCACCATAGGTACTCGCAAACATTTTCACGGGGGCCAAAACGTTTGGTCTCTGGTGTGACTGAGGGCCGCACTGATGACAGCACTGGCGGTTGGGGGCACGGAAGAGTGGTTTGAGGGGGAATGGCAGCAATCTGGGTGTAGGGCATACACATCCAGTGGCTTAATTCAACAATATGAAACAAAACAACTGTGATTAATCCCGGCTTCCTGCTTTACCAAATTGTGTGATCCTGGGCAACTAATTATTTCACTTTCCCTCCTTTTTCTTTATTATCATATACAGAAGCTCCTCAAATACGCGACTTTAGGATGTGTGCTATAAAATCTTTTCCTGTGTTTGATTTAATAAAGCATAATGTTGTTCATGTATACTAATAGCCTAGGCCACCCAGAGAGTGCACATAACTGACTTGCCCTCATTTCACTATTGGCATTGTTGTCCGGATGAAGGGGGGAATTAATGTTTCTAAATTCTTGCTTGAAAACTGTCACTTTAAAAAAAGAAATTCTTAATACATTGTTAAAATCTGATGTACTAAAGTGAAATGCATGCTAGTGAAATACATTTTTTGAACTGTGAAGAAATGTTCTCATATTTTTAAACTTTTGCTGCAAGATGTCTTGAAGGTGTTCCTAAACTTAAGTGGTGCAGGGCTCCCTAGTTACTTTGTTTCCTTAACTTCAATTAATCTTTAAATAAATACTTGCCTGATATTGAACATTTTTTAAGATTTAGTGCTGGGTCGAGTAAACAACAGATCATTGCTGCAACCGGGGGAGGGGGGAGTGTATGTAAGGTCTGGAGGGCCGCATGTAGCCTCAGGGCTTGACTTTGAGTATTACTGCGTTACACGTTTACACCCCCAAAGTGCTAACTTCCATTTGAGACTACCAAAAGTAGCACTTTAAAGTATCAAATTAATTAGTACAATAAATCTGAAATGTTACCAAAGTTGGATTTGAAGTGACCAGTAATGCAAAGCTGACATTAGAAAGTCACCACTTTCTTGCCCAAAGTTTCTAGTAGTCATTTCTGATAAACTACAGCAGTTGTCACCTGGGACAGCTTGCTGCCCTCCTTCCAGAAGGTGTGAATAGCTCAGTAGGCAAACATTAAATAAAGGGCTTGTTGGTGGGAGGAGGTGTGACCTCCTCCTGATTAATGGCCCAGCTTCAAAGGGGCAGCAATCTATCATAGGCAAATATCATTCACACTGCAGTCCGTCCTTCCCTTTATCGAGCTATACCAGCTGCCATCTTCCACCAGGGAGGGTCAACCTGTTGCAGAACCAGTTTTCCAGAAGGAGTTGTTGATTATACTGGACACACATTAGAGAATTACCCATAGCTCTCATCAAGGGAAGAAAGATTCTGACATCTTGGTTTTTGGGCAGAGAGATTGCACTGTGGGATTGTTTGTTGCCAATCCCCAGAAAGTGATGAAGTGGATAGGATTAGTGTGGGAGGTCCAGGCTTATTGGTTGGGGTGTTCTTTAATTCCCCAAACTTGAAACTGGCATACAAGTGGCAACCATGGGTGCAAGCCTCAGAACACTACTCAACGTGGAAAGAACAGAAGAAGGACTGCACCTGCTGAACCTGTGGACCATAGAAAGAAAGGCTGCACCAAGGAGGACTGCATGTGCTGAACCAAAGAAAGGACTGCAGAAAGAGAGGATTGCTCCTGCTGTTAAAGTTGTAAAGAGAGATCAAAAGGGCTAGACCCGCTCCCCTCCACCCCTGCTAAGGACAAGTGAGTGGACTCTAAGGGCTAGTTGGCTAGGCTCCTGTTAAGCTTCAGGAACAGAAACATTAGAGAAGTCATGCATCTACAAAGTACCCAGCTGGCCAGTTACAACTGAACTTTCCCTGCACACCGCTGGTAAAGCCATGGGTGATTGAGTCTGGTGCAAGAGTAGACTCTTTCTGATAAACAGACCTTCAGCTTCCGAGCTCAAAGATAACGTTTTTTCTGAAAGAACCAGAGACTACCTCACTACTGCTACTCAGCTCCCTGTCGTTATTGAAGCCAAGGCAGGTGACTTCAGATTGTACCCGCTTAAAGGTTTTGCTAGTTTGTAGATAGACTCAAACGTCTGTTGAGAACCAGGGCTCATACTGGACCAAGGTCAAAGACAGATCCATGCAGCAGCGAACTCTGCCTACGAGCCCTGTCGGTGAAGAAAAGAACCAGAAAGGTTTATGGAGATCTACCCAGCCCCCCTGTATCTTACAGGCGCTCCACCGCTGTTGGCCTGAAACATTTTGACTTTGGACCAGACCTTCATGTTTGAGGCTCACAGACTACCTCTACAAGTGAAAAGCATTTGATTTATGAAACTGCTTGAGTAAATTAAGTGATTAATGAAAACCTATGAAAAATCATAACCCTGGTTTCTTACTTTCGTGTCCATTTAAAGATCAAAGTATATATTGTTTTTATAAATTGGAGTGGGGTTTTTATTGTGTTGTGTTTCTTATTTATTATCTGTTTTGGTACTAGTAAATGCTTTATTTCCCTTTGAGTTAATCCTGACTGCACTGTGACACATTTTTCCAGGACTGACCTAAGACTTATATTAAAGTAACCTAACTAGACCTGATCCATAATAGTGACATTATAACTTGGTGAGGTCTCAAAGCCACCACAACTCATAACACACTTTCTTATGATAAGTTAGTGTACTGCATTGTAGATTTTAATGAATTGCATTGTTAAGAAAATTGCTTATAGGCCTGTCCAAACATCATTATTTCGTTTTTTTCCCCAATTAAACTGGAGATATAGTTTGTAGTATTACGGTGATCTAACAGATCAAATAGTCTTTGCAGTCAAGTTGAGATCTGGTACACCAATAGCAAAGTGTACGCATACATTCATCCCAACCAACTCTTTGGCCCCAGTCGCAGATAGATGCCCCAGTTTGCTTTAAACTATTAGGTTAGTAACCCAAGTATAGTTTAAATATCCTTACTGTCAACACTGTCTTTTTACCAGCCATTCATGATATAGCTCTTTATATAAAGTGTGTACGTCCGACCTTGGCTGTTCCTTACCTAAGCATTCGTGGGAAAAGCCTTCAGTACTGCCACCAATACTGGCTCAGTATCCACTGATTGTTTAAAGCAGCACGTCCTAATCTGTGCGAGTTAATTTGCCAATGTATGTTTTGTAGGGTTGTGCAAACTCTGCCAGAAATAATACGTTAGATATTCATGCTTCGTAGATATCGGCTAAACGTGGGTCTCACATTCTGCTTTAGGCATCCTGCTTGAGAGACCCATGGATGTGTCCTGGTCCAAAGACACCCACTTCCTCATTCACCCTCTACTGTACACTGATAGCATTTGACAGACGGGCAGAACAAGGGGTTTGGGAAAAAGAGACAAGCAAAATTATAATGAAAAATTAAAAGACACTATTTTCATACCTGTTGCATTTTTGAACCATCTCTCTAAACCTGGACAATTCACGGTTTAAGGGTACAACTGGACCCCAAACCTGGTTCCCTTGTTGCTCCTGGAAAATAGTGGATCAGTTATATGCTGCGGGTCCAGAGGGAGGTCATGTAACTTGAAATTTTGATTGATCACCTGTACGAGAGATACAAATCATAATGACTGATACACAAAGGGTCCTAAGCTGGTTGCTAACCTATTTTCAGTGTCGTAGGGTGCTGACACATATACAGTGCCAGAAGTTGCTTCCCCTGATTGTACTGTTGCAGAAGTAACATTTTCCCCCATAGCACTGGGTCCACTGCTCCTGTTTTCCAGTCACCAGTCACTATACTTAAGTCCTCTCTACCAAATACTAAAATTATAATTTTAATTGAGAAGGCACATCACGTTACTTGTGAGTGGTAGAGTTGTGGTCTTTTTAAGTATTTTGGCACCCAGTGATTTTTTTGGCAGATTTTCAGCCTCTTGGCGCATGCTCACTGATCTGCCTCCCAAATTTGAAAATGTATTAAAATAGTCTACCAGAGAAAAGATGCAAATGCTCCTACAAGTGGACAGCGGTGTTGGAGTGTAGCTTTTATATTCAATATTAACATGAAATGCCTGCAAAATAATGTATAATGATATTGCATAGAAAATTTATTAATGTGTTACTAATATACGCGTTTGAAATGTGCCCACGGGGAGGGGTCACCAATGTATACGGTGATTAATGAAATTGACTAATGATGAATTAATAATGCACTAATGTATGATTTTGTATTAACATTAAGAGTTATATGTTAAGGATTTGTTAAATCAATCACTAGGCCTTAGTTAGCAAGGGTCTGGGCCTAGTTGTCTGGTCTCATATTAAATGTGTTTTTCTAACGTGCAATGTGCTGTCTTCCTAAAGGACGTGAAAACTGTACTTTTCCAGAAGCTAGAGATGTGTGTGTAACCGTAGTAAATTCTTTTTCATGGGACCCGACTTGCTTAAGGAGACATTCTTGCTGAATGCAACAGTG
Source organism: Pleurodeles waltl (assembly GCF_031143425.1). Classification (NCBI taxonomy): domain Eukaryota; kingdom Metazoa; phylum Chordata; class Amphibia; order Caudata; family Salamandridae; genus Pleurodeles; species Pleurodeles waltl. The sequence goes on from NC_090450.1 coordinate 255,543,652, forward strand.
TAATTCGCAACAGGTACAAGGTCGCCTAAACTGGTAAAGACAATGGAACTACTGACTGGAGCGACAAGTGTAACTTTTCTTACCTGACATTCTACCCGTTGAAGACGTCAATCACAGGAGCCAATAACCTGCATGAGAACTGTCTTAGGTGAAAATTCTAATAAGGTGATCAATGGATTATTGGACAGAGATAGCGATGTACCAAATATTGCCCAATTGAAAATTAGAAAACTTGTTAGACAAGATGAATATAACGACGTGACACCGGGAGAAATTGGCATTTTTCCTCGCCACTTTGATGCCATTACCTAGCCATTACGTGCCTTTTACTGAGGGGTACTCTTGCTGTGGTACCCTGCTTTAAGACTTTGTTGTTCTGATACCCTAAACCATCCTCATCCTCTCTTATCCCTATAACGCACTTCTCCTCCTTATGAAGGAAGAATTCCTTCTTACCCTATCTTGCTGAGACTTTGCTGCTTATCCTGGCTGATGGCGAATCGACTGCTGTCCTGAGGACGAAGACTGACTCTGTATGCCGACCCATTACGGAGGATAACTATATGATAATGAATTGTAATTGTCTGTTTGCCTTTTCTTTCTAGGTACCAACTGCTCTTTTGACAGAGACCATAGTTTAGATGTTTTCTAAATGAGTGTTGCTAAATTGTTTTGCATGAAGCCCAACATGCTGATGCTAATTAGAGGTTAGTTAAGGAATTCACTAATATTGGGTACAAATCGACAAATGATGGAATCTTTGCTTTGTTGAATACTGCGTTAATGATACTCTGCTAAAGTTGATTCATGTTGACATCGTACTTTGTTCGGATGTTCCTGATTTTTGCTTTGATAAAGTCTTATTCAAGTTGCCATATTATAATGCTTTTCATGTGCTTATTGGTATTGAGACTAATAAACATGACATTAGAATTGTAACTAATAGGGAATAAATAGCTACACCTTTACTAGTTTTGCGTGATCATTTATTGGTTCAAAGGTCATGGTGTTTCCGTTCATAATGGAGGGTATTGATAAGAGAATTGATTAGTTATAGTGAATATTGATGAAGTGATTGATCTATTGATTGTAATGACAACTAGCTATCTCGTCTTAAGGAGTCCCCAATCAGGGTAAGAAGGTTCATTGGCCTAAAAGGAGTCCCCCATGCAAGTAAATTATCTAGGTTGGGACGCGTTATCACTTCTGGCAGCAGAGGACGGTTTAGGCCCTTTGGGGCCCTAAGACGAGGGACCATTGTTTTAGAATTGTTTTCGAGATAATGCAAATTGGAAAGATGATGTGCCCCTAAGTCCCAAATGACTTTCCCGGGACCCGGAGCCTGCTGAAATGAGTTGGGTATGTTCTCGGCCTTCTAGTGATAGTGTGAGTGAAGTAGGGTTTGCGCCTGCACAGCTTATGCATACCGCAGGTGAATTGTGAAGTTTGTGAGGAATTGTAGGCCAGGTAATATTTTAGTAGGAATGTGTGTACTCCGCAGTATGAGAGTAGAGAAGTTGTGTCATGTGAGTGTGGCGCTTTGTGCTGAAAAATTGTCCACGTGGTTGTTGGTGATGTACGGACCTTGCATGCTCCAAGACTCCGGAGTATATTGATAAGTGTATGAGACACTTGGTTTATGTTGTAATTTGCGCAGGTTAATAGGTCAATCGGGCGTGGTTGACGAGTTGAGTTTGAGTCAAAGTGAGTGAATGAAAACTTCGATGGAGATTTGGTGAGTTCTAACGTGCACTAGGACAAAACATTGACAATTCTAGAGTGGAATTTGTGGGTCAATTTTTGCTTGCGAGTGTGGGATCTGAGAAGGAGAGAGTAGCAGCTGAGGGTTAAAGTGAAATCTCCGTAAAGTTCTGAAGCAATTGTGTTACCCTTCCTGTAGTAAACCGGCAAATTTGAGTTTTTGGTGCTCGCAATAGATTGCATTAGTTTTGTGCGGATCGAGAGTGAGGGAGACAAGCCGTCAAGACTTTGTCAGCCGCAGTGTGTGTGAGTGTGACGTCATTGGAGCCGCGGTGGGACAGGTCGACCAGTGAGAATGGTCGCACACGGATTGGCAGCCGTCCGTGAGAGGCAAGTGGTTGAGAAGGTAGGCGAAGGGTGTTCTGGGAATTAAAGTCACTTCCTCATTCAGTTATAAACAAAACAAATGACGCAAAAATGAAGTTCTTCAAGGCTTTAAGGAGTGCTTTGAGGGGAGATGTGTACATTACCGTTAGTGTGGGGGAGCCTAAACCGCCAGAGGATACTCCGGCTTATGCCGTAATGGAGGAGAAGGGAGTCGCACTATGTCTTTGGCTAAAGCAATGGTGCAAATTAACAGAAAAGGATAGGAGCTTAGCGTTTCCAGAGAACGGGTCATTTACTATAATGATCTTAGAGAATTTTCGGAAGGCGTTAAATGAGCAAAAGCCGCCTCCCAGGCCAGCACAGTTTGAGGCCTTAGTAATTTGGGAACTGATGGCCATACGACAACGGCAACAAAAATTTGAGAGGAGAATGAGGAAAGCAGAAAAGACACTAGCGGAGGCTAGATGGGATAGTGAACACAGAATGTGGAGAAGGGAGATAATAGACAGAGTCAGAATGTTCCCAGCAATAACTCAGGAAGCCGACATGCAAGAAAGAAAGGCCACTTGTAAAACGGGTAAGGGTTCTAGCAAGGAAAAGAAGACTAAGAGGTATTGGGCAGATTCAGATGACTCAGATGATGATGAGTTTCTCAATCAGTTGTTACATGATCGTCCACCGCCATATGCCATGGAGGACAATAGACCAAGTACTAGTGCAAGTCCTATAAACTCAACACAGAGCCAGGGAACAGCGAATACAGCACAGGTAAATACATTTGCGACACCAGCTCCAGTACCGAAAAGTGTCAGTGTGTCCACTGCTCCAGAGATGCAGATGCACTTGTAGCACCCACCAGTTCAGAGGCTCTACCCTGATGTCCCGATATTAGAAACAACTACGAGCTTGATGGTGCCGCCTGATCAGGCATATATGAGACCAAAGTTAGTGCAGAATGAGCCAACTCCACTTTTACTGCCCCAGCCACCACAACAGATGGTTCTGAGTTACACTTCGGTCACAGGACCGCAGTTAGCTACGGCACAGATAATGAATCAGAACATGGGAGCCAGTGTTCCCCAGGTTGTGGGAAATAAGTCAACACCAGCCGCCGTATCTTTTCCCATCACAGTTGGTCCACCGGTACCCCTGTACATGCAGGATAAGCCTAGCGTGTGTGATCAGGGAGTAATGACCCAGGACATGACAAGAGAAGGGTTCGTAGGGAGCTCGCAAGGGATGACTCCAGTGGAACAGATGGTAGAGAGGTCGAGGTCCCTGTTAGACTTCAGTCCGATAGGGGTTCCTCCAGATGCCATGAGACACTCAGGTTTGGGAATGCTAACTCCGCAGATCTCAAGTGCAAATGTGCCGCAAACATCAGTGATGCAGGCTGGGAATATCTCTCTGCAAGGTTTAACAGCGCAACAACTGAATGAATGGTTAGACAAGTTAAATTCTCCACAGATTACCCCTGCGACAGCAGTGTGGTCAGAAAGAGAAGAGTACCTAAATTTTGTGAGGTTGGGCATGGAAGCAGCTGAACTAGTTGAAGGAAGCATGGGAGTGAACAGACTAGAGTCTCATACTGAGGCAGAATTGAGGTACTTGTGCCCAAAAACAACTAAAGAAGTGAGCAAGGTACATCAGAGGTTGGCAAACTTAGCAGACACATATGGCATAGACTTATACAATACTAAGCATCTGAAGAGGAGATACAGGTTAGACTTCGAGCCGAAGGATTTTGATCACATGAGGTCTGCAAAGAAAAGAGATAAAAGAAAGAGTGATTGCTCAGAGCAGCAGCAGGCGAAGCCAGCACTGGATACCGGTACAATAAAAATGCTACCCATGAGAGAAACAGCTGGAGGGGTTCTTGTCCATGTACCATGGTCTAGAGGTGACATTCTGTCCTTCACAAATGACTTTCCCAGGTTGAGGGAGAAGCCAATAGAATGGTATCAGCAGACAGACAGGTTTGTGAAGCTTGCAAAATGTCTTTGGGAAGACCTGAATATGCTGTTTGAGATCACTGTTCCTGCTGATTTGTGGCTCGAGTGCAAGAAAAGTGTGGATTGGCTGACAGCAGAACCGGCAAGGGACAGGGTTACTGGAGCACCATTTCCGGATGTAATGAAGTACTACTAAAAAGTGATCGAGTTTTTGAAGCAGAAGGTGTCGCCGCAGAATATTGATTGGCAAAAGATTGATCGAGCGGCACAGGAAGCTAAAGAGTCGATACATGCCTACTAAGAGAGGTTGTTGAAAGCGTTCAAGCATTACAGCGGTACAGAGGTCATAGAGCCGAAAGACATGAATCACCTTGTGTTCAGGTTTGTTGAAGGGCTGAGGCCAGAGATTAGCCAGATGATTAAGAATCATCTGATCTGTTGGCAAGCGAAGCCGATTGATGAGGTGTTGCAGTATGCAAAATACTGTAGTGACGAGATTGAGTTGAAGCAGAGAAAGTTGAAGAAGAAAGTGATGGTGATGCAAATTAAGGCAGTGCAAGCAGGGATGCAGGGAAATGGAGTACAACAGATGGTGCAACAGCCGCAAGGAAACAGGATGTTTTCAGGCGCAAGCGAGAGGCAGAGGTCGAGGAGGTTTTGTGAACCGTGGTCCAGATTTAAATACTGTTACAGTTGAAAATGATGTACAGGGGATGAAGAAGGTGTTACCATGTCATGCGTGTGGGGGCGTCGGACACTGGAAGCGGGAGTGCCCGATGATGGTGCAGGAGGGTGTTGTTCAACAAAGCAATGATGTCAATGCATTTCAAAATGTTAAAGGACCAAGAATGAGGGGTTCGAATCCAAACTTCCAGAATAATATGGCTCAGATGCAGGGTCTTCAACCCATGCAACAAGTGCAGATGCCACGTGTACAACCAGTGCAGATGCAGCAAATACAACAGCAGATTCCCATGGTACCTAGACAGCAAATGCAGTTGCCCTTAGCACCAATGGGACAGCAACAGGTGATGCTTCCTCAACAGGTCGCAGGTCAATGGATGAGTCAAAGTAACACAGTACAACAGTTCCCTTTGCGTGGCAAGAATGGAATAAACAATGAATGGTCGGATGACAGTTCAGATAGTGAGGAGTGTAGACTTGCAGTGTCCCTAGAAGTAGACCAGAGAGGGCCCTATGTGCAAGGGAAAGTGATGGGTCACAAGGTTTCATTCTTGGTCGACACTGGAGCTACGCGCTCTACAGTCAGAAGTGCAGAGGTTCTGAAATTGCCCCTTTCAGGACGTACAATAAAGGCAGTAGGAGTGGCAAACCAGCTCCTGACTAACCCGATTACAGATCCGGTTCAGGTTGAGATTGGTACCTTCCAGGGACTGCACAGATTTGTGGTTTGCGACTCAAGTCCAGTGTCCCTACTGGGAAGAGACTTACTGTGCAAGACGAGGTGTTCTATCACTTGTTCCAAAGAAGGGGGTAAAGGTGCAGACAAACAGTGATGATGAAGGGGATGATGGGCAGGTCTCAGAGCCTGAGACGGAGACAACAGATGAGGAATACCCCCTGATAACCTTCTTCCCAATGTTCACAGTGACTGATTTGCTTGCAGACTTGCAGGGGACAGTAACAGAGAAAGTATGGGATTTGACAGGAAAGGAGTGGGATTGATTAAAGGAGTGGAACCAGTCAAGGTCGATGTGAAACCAAATGCTGTGTTCCCCCAGGTACCGCAGTACCACATGGCACAGGATGTCCTCATACAGGTAACGCAGATAATTGCAGACTTTGTGAAGCAAGGGGACCTGAAGGATGTGATGAGCAGCCCATGTAATTCACCTATAATGGGATTGAGAAAGCCTTGTGGGAAATTTCGAATTGTCCAAGATTGGAGAAAGATCAATGACATAGTGGTGAAGTGTTGCCCAGTGGTGCCAAATCCAGCTGTGATTATGTTTCAGGTCCTATGTGATGCAGAGTGGTTCACAGTTGTAGATTTGTCCCAAGCAATCTTTTCTGTGCCTCTTCATGAGGACAGCCAATTTCTCTTCAGTTTCAAATTCTTGAACAAGGTTTACAGTTGGTGTTGAATCCTTCAAGGGTTTTCGGAGTCACCTTCCATCTTCAATCAAATCCTGAAGAAAGATTTGGAGTCATTGGAATTGCCTTTCCAATCGACACTAGTGCAGTACATTGATGACTTGTTGATTGCATCTAAAATGAGACATTATTGCAAGTATGATACTATTGCCTTACTGAACCACTTGGGAAAGAATGGGCATAAGGTGACTCCAAAGAAGCTGCAATATTGTCAGAAAGAGGTGAAATACTTAGGTCATCTAATTGAGAAGGGATTGAGGAAAATATCTAAGGAAAGAGTGACCGCCATATTACAGATGAGTCCCCCAACGACACGGAGAGACGTTAGGATGTTTTTGGGAATGGTGGGCTACTGTCGTCAGTGGATCCCTAATTTCTCAATTATCTCCAAGCCGCTGGTGAGACTGACGGTTAAGGAAGTTAAGGATGGCTCAGATGCTGTAATTATGTCCGAGAAAGAGATGAAGGCGTTCATTGAGGTGAGGGAGTGTATGTGTAGGGCTCCAGCTTTAGGTATGCCTGATTACACAAAGTCTTTTGTCCTGTTTTGTCATGAACATGATGCTTGTTCTTTGTCTGTCCTGACACAGGTCCATGGAGGTGCAAACCGGCCAGTAGCATATTTTTCAGCTACTTTGGACCCAGTCGCAGCAGCCTTACCAGGTTGTCTGCGTGCAGTAGCAGCAGTTGGTCAAAGCCTCACAGAGTGTGAATTCATAGTCATGGGACACCCTTTAACAGTTATGGTCCCACATTCAGTCGAGATACTGACCCGGACCAAAACTCAGCACATGATTGACGAAATATGAAACGATTATATTGGGGTCACCAAATGTGTCACTGAAAAGATGTACTGTGTTGAGCCCGGCAACTTTGCTTCCAAATGAAAATACAGAAGTTGAGGATGCTGATGAGGTAGAACATGATTGTCTTGAGGTAACCGAACTTTGCACCAAACCGAGACCTGACATTCGAGATACCCAATTGGAAGAAAATGATTACATTATCTTTGTTGATGGCTCATGCTTGAGAGCAGGAGGTCCATTTAGCAGAATGCAATTGGATTTTATTGAGATGCCTGTGTGTGGAGGTCTGAGATACGTGTTGGTGATTGTGTGTATCTTTAGTCACTGGATCGAAGCTTACCCTACACGCAGAAATGACAGTCTCATAGTAGCAAAGCTGCTGCTTAGGGAATTGATTCTGCGTTTCGGGTTTCTGATCTCTTTATAATCAGATAGGGGAAGTCACTTCAGCAATGAGGTAGTTAAGCTCTTGTGTGCAGCATTGAACATTGAACAGAAGTTGCATTGTAGTTACCGCCCTGAAGCATCAGGACTAGTGGAGCAGATGAATGGTACCCTGAAGTCGAGAATGGCAAAAATGTGTGCAGCTACAATTTTGAAATGGCCTGATGCGTTGCCCTTAATGTTAATGTCAATGAGAAACACACCCAACAAGAAAACAGGACTGCCTCCGCATGAAATCCTCATGGGCCGAGCTATGAGACTGCCCGCGGTGCCTGCAAATGCTCTTGTGAATATCATAGATGATATGGTGTTGGACTACTGCAAGGGTCTGGCTGACGTGGTCCGCTCTTTCTCTTACCAGGTGGAAGCCACCACATTGCAACCGATAAGTGATCCAGGTCACAACCTGAAAGCTGGTGACTGGGTTGTCATCAAGAAACAAGTGAGGAAGTTGTGTTTGGAGTCACATTGGAAGGGGCCATATCAAGAAATACTGACAAGTACTACTGCTGTGAAGTGTACGGGAATTCCAAACTGGATCCATGCCAGTCACACAAAGAAGGAGACATGTCCAACTGATGAGGAACTTGAATTGTCGAAAGTAACAACAGCAGAAAAGAAAGTCTCAGGGCCGGAGAGTGATCAAAAGGGAACTGAGACAGAAGGAGAGCCAGTTGAGGACGGCTTGGTCACTCAAACAGTAAACGGGACCCAGAGGAGTGACGGTGAGCCTATCTCAACTGAGGCGCCAGGAGGACCGACCCAAAGAGAGGTTCTCCCAGAAGCAGATGGATATGGGTTTGAAGTAGAGCCCCTGACAGACCCAGAAGGCGAGGGAGTTGAGGCAGAAGAGAATTAGAGTGTCCGGACTCCTTCTGAGCCAACTGCTGGTCCAGCAAGAGAAAACACCATAGAACAAGAGGAGGGCAACGAGCTGCCATCAGGAAGATCATAGACCAAGGAGACACTGAAAGGAGATAAGTGGCCAGAATCACAAGTGACAAAAGGAAAGGTGGTTGTTGATGAGACAATTGAAGAATAGGTCGATACAACAAGGAAGGAAGACTTGAGCGAAGGAGAGTTGCAAGGTGACCGCAAATTGAAAAGAAAGAGAGTAACAAATAGAAGGTACGCAGGTCCTGAATGGGCATATGCAACATCAGCCGAGTGGCAACAAGAGTTCTTGGCGTTCTGCTTTGATCGAAAAGTCCCAGGTCAATACTATGGTACCTGAGTTTGGCCAGAAAGAAAAGAGACTGTGTTAAGGTGAAATTGAGCTAAAAAGAAGCTGAGAAAAGAGACTGATAAGTTACCGGATGTGACACTGTTAACCTGAATTGACATTTGAGAACTGATTCTGACAAGCTGCTAATCGGAATTTACAAGGATCCTGGGAGTGAATGTGGAAGCTGTAACTAATTGCTGCAGATACACTTTGTTTGTTTAAACTTGCCGGAAAAAAAAAAAGAAAGATACAAAAAAAAGAGAGATAAGCTTTAAACCATCCTCAGTTGGTTGTTTACACTTATGCATTCTGCTTTCTGATTCTTTACAGATCATGCCTAGCAAGGGAGATGATAATGGAGGAAGTCGGCGTTGTAAATATTTGGGTGTTGCTTTGGGTGTTGTATGTGTAATATTCATTATAGCTTTGTTTGTGGAAATGCAATTGGTGGACGAGAATGAAACTAACAACGCTACAATTCCTGAGACGGCTACATTAACACCTTGGGAGAGGTTTGAGCAAGATACGAGGTATTTGCATGAAGGCACTAACACAAAGGGAGAACTGTCTACTAATGTTTTCTATTGCTTACTGAGTGAATATGTTGATACTATGGATGCGAAAGCTTGTTATGTGTGTACACAAATTCCTGTTTCAGTGCAAGAGGGAGTTACCGTTCACAGTCTAGCCTTAACCTATGGGATAAGTTGTAGTTTGTTACTAACCCAGTTCTATAACCAGGATGAAATACAATATTTCTACTCCAATCACGACCTTGTGTTCTCTTATGTGCCTATCATAGAAGATTTGAATAGCATAGCGAAATATTATGCCATAAAGTTAGTCAAGGGGTTCTTTGAAACGACGTCGACAATTAGTACATCTTATGCACACTGCAATAATTTGACTTGCTTGCTTACACCTGTAGAGAAAAACTTTCTAGATCACACTGAAGATAGAAGAAGGGTTTTGAAGGGGAAACTAGAAAAAGGCTTACAGCAAAGATCCTTTATTAATAGTGGAAGTTACAGTGGAGTTAGGGAACAAGGGAAGTTAGCTTTAGATGCACTACATGTAGGTAAGCTTTGCATAACACGACCTAAGTCATATTATGACAATGTGTTTGTGGGAACGAGTGAATGTAAGCATTTGTTTTTGTTTCAGAATAAGTGGACTTTCATGTTAAATGGACAAGATCCAGCGATCCCTGGGGACTAATATATATGCTGCCTTAATGCTTATTATCGTCTTCCAAAGGGATGGTATGGGACATGTTATTTGGGGATAGTTTTCCCAAAGATATATCAGCTAGAAGACTTGAAGAAGTTTCTGAGGGTGTCTGAATTACTTTGTACTAGACGAAAGAGAGAGACTGCTGCTGGTGTAGTAGGAGACATATTTGGAGCAATAATTCCTTCAGTGGGAGTTATCTTGAACTCCATAAAGATTCAAAAGTTGTCTACTATTGTGGATAACATGCTGACAAATTTCACAGGAGCCATACTCCTGCGGAGAGGGCTCTGACTCTTCAAACCAGGCTTGCTTTAGACATTCTTTTAGCGAACAAATGGCAGAGTCTGTAAGATGCTTAATGAGCGTCACTGCTGTGCCTACATACCTGACAATAGTAATGAGATTAGAATTATGCTTCCTAACCTAACAAGCGATCGTACAGATTTGAAGGAATTGAAAGAACAAGGTATTTGGGAAAAGGTTGGAAAGGGACTTGCTAAAGTGGGAAGCTGGTTTAGTAATATTGGCATGGGATATTGGCAAAAATAATACAGGGAATATTGATTGTTTTGGCTTGTTTATTTGGATTATGATTATCGTGCAAAATAAGTAAAAGAATTAAAGCAAAATTGGCAAAACGTAATGTGAGGAGGGAAAAAAAGAAAAGGGTGAAAATGTTAAGAGCAAAATATGAAAAGGCAAAACCAAGGGAAGAAATTGAGATGACGGAGTTTAGAAAATGAAAGAATTTTGTGAAAGAAAGGATTTGTGTGATAACAAGAGTCACCAGAGGAGGGATTGTTGGAGTGTATCTTTTATATTCAATATTAACATGAAATGCCTGCAAAATAATGTATAATAATATTGCATAGAAAATGTATTAATGTGCTACTAATATACGCGTTTGAAATGTACCCACGGGGAGTGGCCACCAATGTATACAGTGATTAATGAAATTGACTAATGATGAATTATTAATGTACTAATATATGATTTTGTATTAACATTAAGAGTTATATGTTAAGGTTTTGTTAAATTAATCACTAGGCCTTAGTTAGCAAGGGTCTGGGCCTAGTTGCCTGGTCTCATATTAAATGTGTTTTTCTAACGTGCAATGTGCTGTCTTACTAAAGGACGTGAAAACTGTACTTTTCCAGAAGCTAGAGATGTGTGTGTAACCGTAGTAAACTCTTTCTCATGAGACCCGAGTTGCTCAAGAAGACATTCTTGCTGATTGCAACAGTGTAATTTGCAAAAGGTACAAGGTCCCTAAACTGGTAAAGACAATGGAACTACTGACTGGAGCGACGAGTGTAACTTTTCTTACTGATATTCTACCCGTTAAAGACGTCAATCACAGGAGCCAATAAACTGCATGAGAACTGTCTTAGGTGAAAATTCTAATAAGGTGATCAACGGATTATTGGACAGAGATAACGATGCACCAAATATTGCCCAATTGATAATTAGGAACTTGTTAGACAAGATTAATATAACGACGTGACACCAGGAGAAATTGGCATTCTTCCTCGCCACTTTGATGCCATTACCTTACCTAGCCATTACGTGCCTTTTACTGAGGGGCACTCTTGCTGCGGTACCCTACTTTAAGACTTTGTTGTTCTGATACCCTAAAACATCCTCATCCTCTCTTAGCCCTATAACGCACTTCTCCTTATGAGGGAAGAATTCCTTCTTACCCTATCTTGCTGAGACTTTGCTGCTTATCCTGGCTGATGGCGAATCGACTGCTGTCCTGAGGACGAAGACTGACTCTGTATGCTGACCCATTATGTAGGGTAACTATATGATAATGAATTGTAATTGTCTGTTTACCTTTTCTTTCTAGGTACCAACTGCTCTTTTGACAGAGACCATAGTTTAGATGTTTTCTAAATTTGTGTTGCTAAATTGTTTTGCATGAAGCCCAACATGCTGATGCTAATTAGAGGTTAGTTAAGGAATTCACTAATATTGGGTGCAAATAGACAAATGACTGAATCTTTGCTTTGTTGAATACTGCGTTAATGATACTTTGCTAAAGTTGATTTATGTTGACATCGTGCTTTGTTCTGATGTTCCTGATTTTTGCTTTGATAAAGTCGTATTCAAGTTGCCATATTATAATGCTTTTGATGTGCTTATTGGTATTGAGACTAATAAACATGACATTAGAATTGTAACTATTAGGGAATAAATAGCTAAACCTTTACTAGTTTTGGGTGATCATTTATTGGTTGAAAGGTCATGGTGTTTCCGTTCATAATGGAGGGTATTGGTAAGTGAATTGATTAGTTATAGTGAATATTGATAAAATGATTGATCTATGGATTGTAATGCCAACTAGCTATCTCGTCTTAAGGGGTGCCCAATCAGGGTCAAAAGGTTCATTGGCCTAAAACGAGTCCCCCATGCAAGTAAATTATCTAGGTTGGGACGCGTTATCAGCGGCACACCCACCCTCTCCTAAATCAAAAACTGAAACTACATTAATGAACTGATAGCCAAAGGAATGAGCATGCTGCATAGGAAGACGCAGGTATGCCACCGATCGCTTCAGCGTTCTATTGCAGTTTCATTAGTTCATAGTGTTGCAAATAACAGCGAATAGTTTAATGGTGCATATTTTATCGACCCCAGAATAGTGACACACTGAGCTGTCGCTGCCAAGATTTAAACTTGTGAACTGCAGATAACACACAGATCTTTACAATGCGTTAACTCATTAAGCTATGTTACTGCTTGTTATCTGAGGCGAAAATGAATAACGAAAATACAGGGAAGAGATGGAGGGAGAGCTAGAAAGTGAGATAGAAACACAAAGAAAAGCAGAGGAGGAAGAGAAATAAATATGTTTTCTTTACCTGTTTCTAGTTTTATTTACTTCTTCTATGCGCACATATCAGTGTCCTATGTTATGACGTTTTAAAAACTGAACAAATGTGTTCTTTATAACACAATAAGTACATAGATAAAACCCTCCCAAAATGAGTCGCAGTGGCTGGTTCTGCTATCAATACTTGCACCCATTCTAAGACTTTAATTAATAAACTAAAAGAAAGACTCTTCAAACTATTGTTCAGTAACTTGAAAATGTGATTTAAACTCCCAGTGTGGAATAAAGCCTCAGGAATTCCCTCTAGGACAAGCAAGATTATTCTCAAATTAATATGAAAAATCATGGCAGAAAATGTACATGTATTCTTAATTTAACTATTGTTGCAAACGAGTGGTGCCTGGGCTGAATGTTTTACTTAATCTTCTCAAGGATGAATCAAATGCAACACTCTCTACTGCGAAGCTAATATGCACTAGAGATTCTACTTTCATGGTTTTGCAGGAACCTGTTATAAGCGTCAGCCCTACGCCCCAGTCTATGCCTCACAATTAGCTCTGTGCTGATATTTTTTGGACTGCTTGCCTGTGTGATGTTAGGCAGTATATTTCTAACAAGGAAACGGTATTTTGGGATTATGAATTTGCCCCACATATTTCGCCTGAAAATTAGCACAGCGTCTTAAATGGCAAGGGAGGCTAAGCCCACGCCCCCTCCTGCACTGCAAGCCATGGGATACTACCAATATAGCCCCGTTTTTAATGAAACCCATGAAGTGTTTTGCTTTGAGAATAAAAAAGAAAATCTAGGCCGGCGACCTTTCCCATGACCTTGGCACACATTCCTGGAAGCATTGATCAGCACGGAAACATGAATGGGCTCTGTCCTTCCAGTTCACACCAGAACTAACTAATTTTAAACTGACAGATGAAAAAGGCAACATAGATAGAGAGGAAACGCTGCTTATTTTACAAGATGCATTTCGAAGGCTTTTATTATGTTGTTTTACACTTTTTGAGTTGAGTTGACTTTTAACAGCTAAAATGGTTACCCGTCAGAATCATGTATGATGCTGCATATTTTAATAAAAATGAGATGTGAAAGAAGAAGAAATGCCCCTTTGAAAATAATCCATTGAATGCCAAATCTTTGGCGACACTTTCTAGTCATATTCAGATATTTTACGTAAAACTATGTCCCATTTCCATGGAAATCACATTTAATTTAGAGAAGTCATTTATTACATTTTTATTTAGGCCTCTACACGTGCAAGTTAATAGTGGAAAGTCAACTTTAAAAAGATCTAAATCGGATTACAATGTCGAATGTTCATAAAGATTAAAAGGTCTCTCGACCCTATTTACAGTTGCATCTTTTAATAGTATTATTTATTACATCCAAGGTCAGTAACAAGTTACAAATATTTTCTCTGTATACTTTGGGCTGCTTCCTTCACAAATTTAAAGTTTCAGAATATTTCACGAAGTGGTAAGGTTTAAAAAACATACGAAAAAAATCGCCTAAGTATGTATTGAGCAATAAAAATCTCAGCAACCACTCATTTTAGAGGAAGAAATGTCCGATCAACATCTTTTGAAGTAAAAATCTTCCACAAAGTTTTTTTTTTGCAAGAAAGTGATTTAGAGGAGTTCCCAAAACGTCTCTACATTCTCAAAGCGCAGAGTTTGTAAACTCTGAAAACTTTGTAGGTCAAATCTAAATGTAAGTAAAAAATGCATGTATCAAAGGCACTAAAACCGTGGTTCTCAGTCCTATCGTGATTACATGGTGATAGAAAGAGCAATGCAAGGAATATATATACAATAAAGGGGAATCAATGGTTCAAAATAGCTTCGCCCAAACAATATAAGTAATTGTCCATAAATGTTTCGGTCGATAAACTCCTCATGTCGATGACGTTGGGATCCCTAATTGAATTGTGGATCATTTTCAAGGCATGTATAAGTTAAAGAGTTCAAAGACCAGGGCTGATACCAGTGTGCCTGCCGGTCATATGAAGACTGAAAATGAAGGTAAAATTATCAATCTGGGCACTGTGGAATGAATCACACTAGCCAGAATTTCCACATGGCTACTATTGGATGACTCACAGAGTTCAGCCCAAGAAATACATCACCAAGCCCACAGCAAGGAGAATGGGAGCAGTATATTCATGCTCAGTCTTCTGATTTTTTGAATGGCATCTTCGTTCTGCAGAAGAGGAGTGATTCCATTCCACAAAATCGACACTTTGCTCAAAGAGTTAGATAAATTGGATGTCTCTCAGCAGCAATCATCGTTATAGACCTTCAGATTTAAAACTATGTACCACAGTAACTATTATTGCTAATAGAGGTGATTCAGACTATTTACGCTTTCAAAACATATGCTCTTTTCACATTTTTAAATGAGACGCCTCCTTCAGGTAAAAGTTGTAACCAGGATTTCTATTTTATCAGTGATTCGATGTTGAGGTCCTGTCAGATTAAACACCTATGTTCTTTCCAATTTATCGCTGTATCACATGTCGTAGGAGATGTTAATTACCACATTTGCCATCTCATGGATGAATTGTTAAGGAACAAGATGAAAGCAGATTTACCCAGACTTTGATGTGGTGCCATCCCTACAATCTTTTCTGATTAAGAATCCTTTGTGGCCGAGTTTGATAGACATCCAAAGGACGAGCCTGGATTGCGTTCCAAGGAAAGTTTGTGGCCTTTTTGGGTCCGCTCAGTAAAATTCTGTATCTAGCTGATTAAACTTGTCTTTGCAGTTCTACTATTGCCATTTCGACTGAGCATCACATAATTTATGGTGGACAAGATGTTGCGCATTCATTGCTCTGTAGACTGTACAGAGGTTTCAGTTCACCTCTAAAACCAAAGTATTTGTGGTGTGTTTCCATTGTATTCTGTTTCCTAAGGAACTCGCCAGACAACTTTCTACTGGCCCTAGAAATGATCTCAGTAAAGCTGACAATTCTACTCTGACTAATCCCACTCAAAAGGTTGTCAAATGTTAAAGTTTTCGGCGTGCATTCCAGAAAAATACTCAGTCTTTTTGCAACATGTACTGAAACTAACATAGTAAGTTGTTTTGTCTTTTTTTTCTTTTCAGTCGAAGCTATAGGTGTCTTGTGCCTAAAGGAATACAGACTGTGTACTGGTGCAGTCAGATATTCCTCTTCACAACTAAAATATAATTTCCTAAGGCAAATAAACCATTGCCTTTCCTTAATTTGTCTATGGCAGGTAGATGGATTATTGAATTAACTTTCACCGTTGTATCCATCTTTGAAGTCCATTCTGCTTGAGAATCAATGGCGTCCAAAGCATACTTGGCAAAGGGGCCAAGTTGGAAGTTGTTTGGAGAGCATCACATTGCTCTGGAGAAGCCACATTCTTCTCCTTTTTCTGCAAACAGGTCGCTCATGCTATCTCTTCTGTTGTGGCTATGCTGTGACCAAGAATAACAGTAGTCTTGATCACGTCATAAAAACAAAATTCCCTTACTATTTTTTGTCAGAGAAATCCTAATTGTATTAGCGGCACTGACACAGATATTATCTTTGTCTGTGATATGCTTTTAGATGTCTTTTCTAGCTGTTAACTATCTCCTTCACTCTGTAATGTCTACTGTCATTTTTCAGTGATTGCTGCAGATAATAGATGTTTGATGAAAGAGAGAAAGGATTTTTTCTAGTCGTCATGTTTTACTGCTTTTACTCTTCACGGATTTTCAAGTTTAACTGTTGCTCACCTCAAGAAAATAAGATATACTGCTTTCACCTTAGTATGTGTGGACTGTAACGGAGGAAGGGATTATTTTGTTCTATTATCGTTTGCCTGAAAGCATAAAACTCACCTCCGTGTCTTTAATTAAATCAAGACTTCCTGACTCAAAATAGTTACGAAAATCTGCTTTGCCTATTCTCTGCCATGGTTGTTCTTAATGAAAAATATGGAAAGGCAGGAGAAAGATAAGAAGAGTAACTCAAGTTACAGGAAGATGAGAAGACTGATGACAAATCTACACATTTTTCCATGAAGCACAGTAAAACTACTTGCCTCCCTTCTGTACACACTTTAAGGAATGCATGTTGTACTTCATGTGTAGCTGAACTCTAAGGGCCAGATTTAAGGAAAAGTGGCACAGTGCGGTACTGCGCCAAAATTGGCAGCACTGCGCTGCATCACTTTAGAAACGCAAGGATGCGCCATGTTTAAGTGAATACGGCGCACCCCTGTGTTTCCCCCTGCACTGGTGCTAAATTTAGTTGCCAGCGCCAACGCAGGCATCCTTCCACCATCGTGCAAGGATGTCTGCATTGAGTGGTGTGATTATTTATGTGCGGGATGGTGTTCCTTCCTGCACATAAACAATCCCTAATGGCGCTTTGGCCCTTCTGTGTGTACTGCACAATGCAGCACACACAGATGTCAAAGCGTAATTTTCAAATGATTGTTTATGTGCAGGTAGGGACACCTTTCTGCACATAAACAATAATTTCTGGCAATTTGCTCTTTCTATGTGTGCTGCAGCATGCAGCACGCATAGAAAAAGCAAAAAACGAGGAGGAATAAAAGTATTCTTCCTCGGTGCGCCCTGCTAACGCCACTCCTGTGTGCGGTGTTAGATTTTGGCGCTGCCTCAGGTTTGCGAAATTTCATAAATCTGAGGCAGCGTCAAAATGCAATGGGTGTTGCTGTGGTACACCCACAGCAACACCCATTGCACACCCCTTCCACGCACAGTGCTGTGTGGGAAGGGGCCGTATTTACAAAGTGGCGTTAAGCCACAAAAAGTGGCTTAACGCTACCTTGTAAATACGGCGCAGTGCTTAGCGCCACAGGAGCGTCACAAAAAGTGATGCTCCTGTGGCGCGCTAGTGGCCTATAAATACGGTCTAAATACCTCAGGCAAAAATAAACAACAATTTTGTAGTCAAAGCAGAATGTTATCAACTTCAAGGTTCACTGGCTGCAACATTTTGCTTGATTTAATAGTGTATCTATGGCGGCGACATGATCAGTAAGTATACAGTTGTTGGCAATGCATCAATCTCCAACTGTTAATGTGCAAGCTCCCTTTGGGCCTTGCATTTATTCTGATGGATTCACTTTTTAATATCAATAGTCACTTGAGCACAAAGGTTTCAGTACCTCTGGCTTGGTTGAGACCCCCCTCGAGAGTAAATTGTTGGGAGGCTGCTTTGGCTATGATGACAGTGCTATTTGAAATTTAAGGTCTCATGACTCACAATGTTGCATTATGCTTGCTTGTTTTGTCCACCTATTATTGAGAGAGGGGTAGTTTGGGTTTTTTATAGATGTCCTGGGAGGTGCATGTGTCTTCCCTCCTTTGCTTTTAATGGTAGCATGTCAAATTTAAAAGAGGCCACCATGACACACAGTGGAAGTTTTTCTCAGGTTCTGGAAACTCAAGAAACACATGACAATATCAGAAGCTAGAATGCTGCAATGTGGAGGTGTTGTAGAGTTTCATTGGATGTCTGGTATAGGGGGCAAACAACACCCCTACGCATTTCATGGTAGATCCTCCTAAAAAAATGGAGTCACACCATAACAAATATAGGTGGAGCACCACCTGACTAATGTAAATTTTGCAGTAGGTTTGCCTGCAAATGTGCTGCTGTTTGTCACTTGTTTGTCACTTGTTTCTGTTATCACTAACAGACTCATGTTCACGGGATGTCCCCTAAAATCATGTTGCAATGAGCAATCAGTATATGTAATTATACCAAAAGTATGTGACTCTGAACCCTGCTTCTCATTGGAGTTTTTAAGATTGGGGTTGTACCAGATGTCACCATTCACTCCTTTGACCACTGTATACTTACTATTGGTTGTGGACTTCATTATTTAGGAAGTGGCTGCTCAAGCTGTTGAAAGGCCATGACCATCCCCATCACGTCTAGATCCTTATTGGCCTCTATGCTCTTTTTCCTGTTTTCTTTCTGAAAACATGACTTGACCCTTGTCAACGGCTGTTTTTGCTCTTCTACCACAAGGAGTTCCTGTTCCACTTGCAAAATGCCAAATAAGTGTTGGGACTGAATGGAAATAAGCCCCCATCTCAAACAGGCAAATCATGCTGCTTCACCGTATAAATGAAAGCTGCTCCTCATTGCAGGAGCTGTAATTGCACAGCTGTGTGTTTATGATGACATTCAGGGCCCAATTTACAAAGATGTTTCTGTGAATTACTCTTGTAGTGCTCCTAACTTTCTACTGAATACCAGGAGATTACCTGGCTTGCTCCTGGAACTGAGTAGTAAGTGATGTGTCCCTCAAAATTAGGTCACACCAACTTCCAGCATTTGCTTGTGAATAGAGACCTGGTCTGGTAGATACGTCAGAAATGTTAATGACATTAAGAGAAATTCCCAGAGTGCTGCTCTCATACTACAACTTCTTTATGTAGCCCCTACTCCTCATTTGAATAGTGAAGCTGAAACTCAATTGAGTGTCCAGGCTTCATAGTGCAGTGTCTCTTAAATGAGCTTCACTGTTGCAGTGGAGAGCAAAGAGCTACATTATGATCAAGCTGACACCAGGAGTTACACTATGAACTATTCAGTGCAGGTCAACATACAGAGGAATGGTGCCCTACATTGCTTTTGGTAAAAAAAAATACTAATCATGATTTTACTGTACCAGATAACACCAATGTGCTTCCTAGTCAGCAAATGTAAAACGACAAATGAATTGAGATTTGCAAGGACTCTACTAAGATGGAAACTGGCATCCTGACATTGACAACTAGACTACCCAGAACACACATTAACTAAATAGATGAGTTTTATGGATTTTATGGGTTTATTTAATACCGTCAGTTTCGACAAAGAATGTAAAGAAAATGAAAAAGCATGTGGTGTAAGGGAAGGAGTGTGTATCCAATCTAGAACGATGAATGTAAGGAATCCTGAGCAAGAAGGCTGAGCTGGAGTGCAGATACTTAGAGGGAGACTGGTGCATAAACAAATGTTGACTATACGATGTACAATTAGCACAACATGCCAAGAGATTAAATATGCATAATTTTTGCCATGCAAACAATGTAACGAATGCTGATGTTTGGAGACAGGTGAGAAGTGGGTTAAATTGAACACATGACAAGAAGCATAATTTTGGATTAACTGCGAGCATGACCTTGAATAGTCAGCCAACCCTATAAATAGGGAACTGCAGTAGCCCAGAGGTGAGAGAACCATTGTCTAGACTGCTTGTAGGAGGCGGGCCTGGTTTGTAGTGGGTACCTAAGGTACTTACACCTTATACGAGGTCCATTTCTCCCTTATTAGTGAAATGTAGTCCATGTCTAGAAGCCAGGCTCTCTAGGGGTAGTGTGGATGAGCAGCCAAGGCCTAACTAGGAGACATGCAAAACTCATGCAATACCACTGTAGTCACACAGTACTCGCACACATGAAAGAAAATACTCAGTGTTACAAAAACGAAGGTATTTTATTTTGGTGACACAAATGCCAAAAGTTCCTTAGAGACTATACTCCCTTAGGAGGTAAGGAATATACACAGTATATTCACTAGTATGCAGAAATAGCTGTAAAAACAGTTAGAAAAAAGAGCAAATAGTGAAAAACACAAAAGTTAGAAATTGGCCTAGGGGGAACACAAACCATATACCAAGAAAGTGGAATGCGAAAGTCGGTTTCCCACCAAGGCAAGTGTAGTGTGTAGAGGGGCGCTGGGAATGTTAGAAAACACCAAAGGTAAGTGATAGTGCTAGCGCAGGTCTATTAATAAAAATTATGAATGAGTGTTCATGTATTCTGAATAAGTGATTTGCGTAGAAAATATAATAATGTAGAAAATAATGCACGCATTTGAAAATGTGATTATGAAGAGTGGCCGCTAATGTTCACAAAGTGTACTTACTAGTGAATTAATATTATGAAATGTTGAATATATGTTTGACTAATGTAGTAGTATGTCAAAATAAGGGTTATGCATTATGCTTTAGCTTTATTAACTATGGGCCTTAACTTAGCGAATGTCTTGGCCTACTTACCAGGACTCATGTTAAAGGTGTATTTTTTTACGTTTAATAAATGGCTGTCCTAGAGAGTTAAACTGTGATTTTCAATTTTGCATTATGTGCTCGTAGCTGAGAAACCTTTCCCATGAGAATCGACTGCTAGAAGATGCTGTTCTCGTTAATGTAACATTTTGTGTGTAATGCGTGCAAGACTGACTTTCTCAAGAGAAGAACAATGGAGATACTGACTGGAGTGGAAGCTGCAACAATATTGTTACCTGACAAGCCGAATGATGAGCACATTGCAAGCCAAACCAAGTAATAGTAGAATTCATAGATTTGGAATTTTTAGTTTTATTGGACAAAGTGTGAACATGCGATTAACTGACCAATAGGGATTTGGGAAGTAGTTTTAGTGGTTTTGACTTAAGGGACTGCACGGAGAGAAGACACTGTCATTGCCCATTTTCTTGCTGGCCGAAAGGCTTATTCTCGTTCATCTTGTGTCTTGACAAAAGCTTAAAGATTTTGCTTTTTATAAAATCTGATGCTGAATCCTGATGCCTTGCTGATCGACTAATGTTCTGAGGTCGAAGACTGACTCTGCTTGCTGATCCACATTGAGGAAAGGTATAATGCAATAGACTGTTGATTATTATGCATATTTGCTTTTCCTTTCTAGGCACCAACTGCATTGTTTTGATTGAGCCATAGTTAGATGTTTTTCCAAATTTGTGTTACTAAATTGTTTTGCATGAAGCCCAACATGCGGATGCTAATCTTAAGGATCCTCACTAATGAAATCATGCTAATAGAAGAATAATGCTTGATGAATTTCTCTACTAAACTCAATGTATGTGATTACTTTGACGCAGTTTACTTTGTTATTAATTTGCACCGTAACCTGAATGTGGTGTAGTTCAAACTTTGATTAGATCACATTTCTTCCGCCGCTTTGGACAGCCAGTATTGTTTCTGTATGTGTTTCATTTGATTTTGAGATTCATCTTCATAACCTTAGCATTGTTAATACAGGGAAATAAATAGTCTAACTTTTACTAAAAGGTGTGGTTATTCATGACTGAAAGGTCATGGTGCGTGACAATTACTGACTCCATTTATTATTGATGTTATTGATTGTTGTTGGTTATTGACTATTGTGTATTGGTTATTGATTATGTACTAGAGCTATGGTAAGAACATCTTAATTGAGAATCAAAAGGTTCATCGACCTATTCGCGTCCCCTTGTATGTTTACTTATTAAGGTCAGACGTGCAAACAATAGAACCCACACCAGAGCCCAGGAAAGCAGGAGTAAAACACAGTAACTTTCCTAGAACACACAATTACACAAGAAAGAAAATTCTGCAAGAACCAGAAGAGACTGCAAGACACCAACAATGGATTCCTGGACCTGAACACCTGTGGAAGAAGAGGACCAAGTCCAAGAAGCACTGACGAGTCCAGGGAAAACAGGAGCCCCTGCTAACCCGGATGAGGGTGCAAAAGAAGAACCACTGGTGAAGAACAACAGTCAGTACTGCACCCAAGAAAACGGGTGCAGGTTCCTGGTTGGTACAGATGATGTCCCACGCCGGATGGATGATTGCAGTCTGGTTTGCGTCACTGGATTCCCCCAACAAGCCTTGGCACATGCAAAGCACACGGTTAGCAGAAAATGGCACTGCCCGGGACCAAGAGGGACCTGGTGGCTTCTACCCAGAAGGGTGAGACAGAGAGTACTCTCAGCAACTCAGAGAGCCCTCAAAAGACCAGACAATGTGCACAGGAGTCCCACAGCACAGGGACAAACAAGGTATAAAAGGAGGCCCATGCAGCACTACACAAAGGGATCCCACGCCGCCAGAGACCCACTCAGGAAGTTGTGTGTCGCAGGATAAAGTGCTGGGGGCTGGAGCTGCACAGTGCATGAAGAGCTTTGTGGAAGGATGCCAACAAGCCTTGGCAACTGCAAAGCATGTGTGCATGTGGGTCCTGTCTTGCGTGGGGAGGCAAGCTCTTACCTCCACCAAAGTTGGACAGCTGGACAGCTGGACTTCAGGACCATCTGGACCACTTTAGTCCACCACCCGTGTTGCTGGATCCACGCACTTCTTCAGGAGAGGGGACCCAAGCCACTGGTCGTCGCTGCAGAGGAGTGCCTGCTGAAGCAGAGAAGTGACAAGGTTGCAGAAGTAATCTTTGCTTCTTTGTTGCAGTTTGTAGAGTTCATGGAGGGTCCAGATGCAGTTCCGTCAGTAAAAGGTGAAGTAAAGGATGCAGAGGATTCCTGCTGGAGTCTTGCAATCCGAATGTGAGGAAACACCCAGAGGAGAGACCCTAAATAGCCCTGAAAGGGGATTGGTCAACCACACAGGTAAGCACCAATCAGGGGAGAGCTCTGACATCACCTGCTGGCACTGGCCACTCAGATGTTTCCAGAGTGCCCTGCCAACTTGGAATCCAAGATGCCAAAACCCAGGGAAATTCTGGAGGAGCACTGAGCACCACCCCTAGAGCGGTGATGGACAGGGGAGGGGTCACTCCCCTTTCCTTTGTCCAGTGAACTGGTGTAGACTGGATTATGCAAGGAGGGCACCATCTGTGCCCTTCAAAGAATTTCCAGAGGCTGTGGGAGTCTACCCCCCATGCCTGTCACACCTATTTCCAAAGGGAGAGGGTGTAACACCCCTCTCCCAAAGGAAATGCTTTATTCTGCCTTCCTGTGCTTGAGCTGCTCAAGCAACAAGAGGGCAGAAACCTGTCTGTGAGGTGGCAGCAGCTGGTGTTGCATGGAAAACCTCAGAAGGCTGTAATGGCAGTACTAGGGCCCTCTAAGGAGCCCCCAGAGTGATTGGAATCATACAAACAATGCTTGCAGAAGCCTTGGGGTATGATTCCAACATGTTTGATACCAAACTTGGACATATTCGGAGTTACCATTGTGAAGCTGTCCATAGGCAGTGACCAATGTCTAGAGCACCCGTAAAATGGTGTCCCCGCACTCATGAAGTCTGGGGAATGGTCCTGGACGACGTGGGGGCACCTCCGCAGTGCAGGGGGGCCCTCACACACAGGTACTCTCCACCCAGCCTTCAGGTTTGGAAAGCCTGGTATATGACTTATAAGTGACCTGGTGCAGGGTAAATGGCTGTGAAAGGGTGCATGCACCATTTCACACAGGCTGGAATGGCAGTCCTGTAAAAGCCTCTGTGGGTAGCAAAAGAAATGCTGCATCCCATAAAGATCCCCTGGAACCCCAATGCCCTGGGTATCTAAGTACCATATACTAGGAACTTATAAGGGATGACCAGTTTGCCAATTTGGGATGAAATACTGGGTTACCAGTATGCAGTGACAACATTTAGAGGAGAGAGAGCATAAGCACTGGGGTCCTGGTTAGCAGGATCCCAGTGACACAGTCAAACACACAGACATCCGGCAGAAATCGGGGGTAACATGCCAAAAAGAGGGTACTTTCCTACACCGCTGTTTTTTATAACTGAGTAGAAGAAAAGGAATGATACTCTGCAGGACTTTCAGTAGGAAGACAAGTAGAAATGCAGAGAGTTGTTCATCCATGAAGCAATCGTGTGCATACATGATTTAAAACGAGTTTGAAAGCAATGCGAAGTACCATTTAAATAAATGATTAGTTTTGTGCAATTCGAATATGAAAAACTCAATGGCCTGGGCATGGACCAGAGCCACTAGAGATGCTCTGTAGATAATGACTTAAGTGGCACTTCAAGCAGGGCCCTCTGGTACTCTGTAAGTAATATTTTCTAACTCTGAATGGAATGAAGGCTTACAGATGGTCTGTGAAGGTTTGGAAACAAATGTATAAAGTACAGTCTCATGAAATGACTGCATAGTCTGTCTATGAAGATGGTGTGGGAAACCATATCCAGTGCTGTAGAGAGATCTAGCAGGACATCGCTTCCTCTCAGTTCACATCAGTCTCACACAAATACTTTTTGGTGTTGCACTTAGCACTGTCTCCAAGCCTAATGAGTGTCGAAACCCTCCCTGGTGTGTATCCAGCAGACTATTAATCTTTGCCAAAGAGGTTAATTGAGCATTTACAATGCTAAATGTAATTTTTGCATTGAGAGGAAAGAGAGATAAAGGCTGATAATTTGTTACATCATATTGATCTATTGTGGACTTCTTCAAAAGTGGTCTCACATTAGCTTTCTTCAACTTGGTTGGGACAACCAGTAGTAACTGAAGAACTGAAGAATTTGGTCATGATGGGAATCAAAATAGAGGCAGCCTATTTAGCCAGTCTCTTAAGACATGGATTTAGTGACAAATCTGAGGAGATGAACAGCAGTTTAGCAATCATGGCAGTCTCCCTAACTTGAACAATGCAATCTAAAAGAGGGATCTAGGGCCACGAAACAGGCAGGCAGAGTATGAGCCCCAAAACATAAAGATGCAGCAGCACCTTGAAAAGTGTAAATAATATTGGTAATTGTGCCCTGTTACCAGCGAGAGAGATTATTACTAAGGTTGTGTGAGGGAATGACATAAATTGTTCCCTCATTAGTATTTGCTAAGGATTTCAGAATATTGAATGCTTCTCCAGTCTGTCTGGGGCTTCCTCAATTAGTGCCTGAAAAAAACAGGCACAAGTGAATCTTGAGACACCATTTGCAGATGCGGAGGTCAGCTAAGCTACACCGTCCATCATCTGACTAATAGAAGGTACACAAGAAGGCAATTCCATTTTCTTTCAGTGCTGCTTTGATTGTTTTAATTCACATGAGTGCCATGGGGAGAAGTGTATTAACCTCTTCAAAGTACAACCTTTCAGAGTAACAGTACTATTGAGGGTACTAGTGGTCCACTGATTAAAGTTAGAACCATTAAAATTCATGTCATCAGATATCTCATGGATTGACTTCTGAAGAAGAGAGCAGTGTAGGCTATCTTGAAGCTTGAACCAAGGTCTTCCATAGTGTGTATGAATGGGGGAAAGACAGGAGAGCTTAAAAACTATAGCAAGAAGGTTCACCTACACCAACAGAAAGGAAGAAGTGATAGTGGCCAACTTTGGATTAGAAAATAATAATAATTCTAGCATGAGTCCATCAATATGAGTGGTGCCTTGAGCAAGTTGAGTATGACATAATGTGCAGTAAGATTCAGATAAAACATTCGCCTCACCCACAGAGTGGTCTGTGATAGTGCGCCGAGATCGGCGCCGGAGAGGAAGTACCCCGGGGGCACCTCGGCAAGCAGGGACACTGTATCGGAAGAGGCGGAACCACACTGGAGCGGAAGCCACCAGGATGACACTGAAATGGTGGGGGTTTTAAACCCCGTGCGTAATGGTACCCGTGGTGCTGCACGAGAGGAAAGAAACCGAGGGGCGGTGGCTTGTGGAGGCAGACAAGAATCAGATGTGAAGGAAAACCTGGGGGCCTGTGGAGAAGACTCTCCGGAGGAGTACAGCAGCCCAGAGGGTCCATCTGACTAAAGAGGGAGAAGATGGGCAGAGGCCAGCCACGTTCTGAGAAGAACATGGCCCCTCCAGGTACGAAGTTCGTCCTCAACGGGAGACAGGGAGAAGGGTTATGGAGAGATAAAGGTGGAGGGGGTTGGGTGAGAAAAGGGAAGCACAAATGATTATAAAACAAATTCTGAGCACCGGGCACGTTAATATGAAAAGATAAAGCGAAGATCATAGAAAAGAAAGAAAGAAAGGCATGGGATGGAGGAAGGAAAAGACAAGGACATTTTCTACATTAAGAAGAAAAGAAAAGGTAACGTATGTTGCAGAGAGAGAGAGAGAGAGAGAGAGAGAGACAGAGACAGAGAAGGAAAAGAATTACTGAAAACAGACCAGGAAAAGGAGAGCGGGGAGACAGGAGGAAAGAAAAGAGACAGCAGAGAGAAATACAGGAAAGAAAAGAGGACAGGAAAGGAAAAGGGAAAAGATAAAGAAAGCAAAAACATACCTTCTAAACGGTGTCTTATTTTCTTCTTCTCCCATGTAACCTCCGCGGTTAAACTCTGAGATGTCCACCTGAAAAGGAAGAAAGAAGAAATAAAATCAAGAACCAGAACAGACCCGGGAAGAGTTCTAGACAATAGATCACAGACCAACAATATTAAAAGAAGGAAATCAAAGTGTGGAAATAAATAAATAAAAATAAACCGTAATAAACCCATGCAATACGCCTGAAAGCCTCCATTATTACTGGACCTGTCACAGGGTCACTAACCTATATCCTAAAATCTCTTAAAAGGGTCAAATCGGCAGCATAAAGAAGGAGTGGAGAGATACATTCAAGAAAATGGTTAACCAATTCACCTGATGGGCCTGTCGATAGACTAGTACAACTGATAGAAAGCCAAGAAGTAGAATCTATATTAAATGTTTAAAGGTTTTTATCCCACCTCATGGTTGAACAGATTGAGAAATGGTACTCCCATCTCAACTAATTTCTGCTATATCCTTGCCCAATTTACCTTTGTTATCTCTACCTAGAATCGTATATCCTGCCAGGATAGCTGGGTCAGTTTCAGTACCATAAATTTGAGTGGCAAAGATAATGTATACTGTATAGGCTATAATTAACTCATGTAACTCAGCTGCACGTTTAGCCACAAACTACATGTTATTTAGTGCACAAGATAGAGTCCTGGCTTATTTTGTGAAATGAAGCACTCGTATAGTCCCGGTACAGGTAATATGTGTCTGCAAGCTGAGGGCTAACCTCGCTAATGTAGTCTGTGTGAATCACCAGGCATTCTTCTCTGCTGTATTAAGCATTGCTGTGTTTGTGAGGGACATAATGGACAGCATGCTATGCCTATATTCAGCAGGTGTACGGATGGCTTTAAGTGGGCTTGCCTTGGGTGTGCTCCCGGTGCAGGAGAAAAAATTGAGCCAAAATGTAACTTCTGACACTGATGCAACTTGGCAAGCTATGACCTCTCAGGAGAGGAGACAAGAAACAGAAATAGAAATATGGCTAAATACCAAAAAAATAAACCAAAACTGAATCACTCTGGACAGTCACCCATGAATCTCCTTCTGAGCGCAAATACAGAGAAACAAAATAGTAACTAAAAATAAAAATTAAATTAAATTAAGTTTTGAAGAGTTTGCACAGCATCAAAACAGCAGGGCCAAAGAAATTGAAAAGCCACTGCCCCTACCTAACATCAACCGCCAAAAGTAATCTTAACTCAAGATAAAGTTGGGGAGGAACTCTGGAATACCACCTTGCTGTAGCTTGAGAGCTGTAAAAGAGACTATGATTGCTACACATTTTCATGTCCCAACTGCTAATTGAACATGCTAAATAGCCTAACATGGTAACCAGACAAGAAAGATGCTCTAGACGTTGTCTAATCTTTAAAAATAGGTGTAATAGGGGCAATGTTTGGTTGGTATTACTGCACTCAACCCCAATTAGGTGATTATCTTCATTGGCTAAGTAGAAATTACCTTCCTGTCCTGAGTTTCCTCTAAAAGGTCCTTACTGCGGAGGAGAATTTATGCATCAATTCTTTCTTTGCAGGTGAGGCATGCGTTGGTTCCTTACTGGAACGGAAGGTAATTGATCCATTCTTTCCTAGCAGGAAAGGCGATGCATTGATTTCTTGACATGCAGCTTCGGTTCCTTACTGCAGTGCAGGGTCAATGAGAAAACTGACGCTTCAGGGACGATGCATGGAAACTCCAGTCATGCTGCGTCAATTCTGCAACTGTGAGACAGGCGCTGCATACATTTTTCAGCTGCGACGCGTCAGTGCATGGAATATCTCTTTCAGGTCACCAGCTCACACTTTTAAGGGCCCATGGAATGGAGTTGGTACCACTTGGCAGTCAGGACTCTCAACAGAAGAACCCAGGCACTGGCAGATGAAGTCTTTGATGTCCCTGAGACGTCTTAACAGGGGGCAAGCTCAGTTCAAGCCCTTGGGGAACCTTGGAAAGCAGGATATGGAAAGCAAAGTCCAGTCCTTTCACTCCTAGGACAGAAGCAACAAGTAGCAGGCCAGCATAACAAAGCAACAGGTAGAGTGGTAGTCCCTCCTGTAGCATCCAGCTTTTCTTCCTGGCAGAATGTCCTCAGTCCAGAAGTGTTCTAACTTTGTGGTGTCAGAGGTCCAGTACATTTCTGTCTTTGAAGTAGGCAAACTTCAAAGAGAAGTCTTTGTAGTGCACAAGACCCTGTCTTTCCCTGCCCTGCCCCAGACATACTACAGTGGTTTGGAAACTGCTTTGTATGAGGACAGGCACTTCCTTATTCAGGTGCAAATGTCAGCTCCACCCACCACTCTAGCTCACGAAGACCCATTAGGAAATGCAGGTCACACCTCAGTCCCTTTGTGTGATTGTTCAGAGTGAATTCACAAACAGCCCAACTGTCATCCTGACCCAGTCGTGTATTGCACAGACAGGCAGAGGCACAGAATGGTTAAGTAAGAAAATGTTCACCTTCTTTTAGAGGCATTTTCAAACTTACAATTTAAAAAATCAACTTCACCAATAGTTGCATTTTTAAATTGTGAGTTCAGATACCCCAAACTCCATAATTCTATCTGCTCCCAATGGGAAATTACACTTAAAAGACATTTCAAGGAGATCCCCACGTTACCCTATGGGAGAGATAGGTCTTGCAATATTGAGAACCAAATTTAGCAGTATTTCACTTTGAGGACATGTAAAACACACCAGTACATGTCCTACCTTTTAAATGGACTGCACCCTGCCCATTGGACTGCCTTGGGCCTACTTTAGGGGTGACTTACATGCAGTAAAAGGGAACCTTTGGGCCTGTCAAGTGGGTGCACTTGCCAGGTCAGAAAGGCAGTTTAAAACTGCACACACAGGCACTGTAGTGGCAGGCCTAAGGCGTGTTTGCAGGGCTATCCACGTTGGGGGCACAATCAGTGCAGCAGGCCCATTGGTAGGATTTGATTTACAGGCCCTGAGCAAACCTGCTATCACTATACCAGGGACTTATTAGTGAATCAAATACACCAATCATGCAGAAACCAATCACCAATATATTTTAGACAGACAGCATATTCACTTTAGCACTGGTTAGCAGTGGCAAAGTGCCCAGAGTCTAAAAGCCAACATAAATAGGTCAGAATAAATACATAGGAGGAAGAAGGCAAGCATTTGAGGATAAACCTGCAAAAAGGGCTTGGTCCAACACAAGAACCACAACAACATTTCATAGCCTAAATTGCAATTCACAATTTCCACTTACAATACTGAAATGTACAAGTTTGCCACAAGCCTCATTCAGCTCCGTCCATAAGAAATTACTAAGCCCAGAAGCCAAACAAAATGCTTTAATATAGATGGACACACACATAAAAAAAAACTACTGTAAGTGTCCCAAAACACACATACTGTTGTGAGAGCCCCACTGTTATTGGGGGTCACACCCAGTAGACCCTCTGAGCTCCTAAAGTAAACTGTGATTTTTGCAGTCAATAGGAAAATGGGTTGGTGTTTCTGACCCCACCTCTAAGTTACCTCAAGCAGAGTAGGGGTTTTCAGAATCAGATAAGCTTGTTACAGAACCTACTGCATCTGCAGGAGATATAAGGATGCTCCAGACTGAACCCCCTAGGTCAGGGAACACACAGATGGTGTTATTTTGTAATGATTTAATAATGTTCCTTGCTAAAATGCACTGGCTTCTATTCGGCAAAAGAATCCTTGTTAAAGCGCTTACTCTGGCACATCCTTCCCTGTACAGTTCAGATCCGGCCTACCTTAACAAAAGAATTGAAAAATACAGTCCTAGCAGAAACCTTTGGTCCTGTAAGGCTCACTTGATTTCTACCCCCACCCCACCCCCACTTCTAAAGAGTCATATGCAGTGGCACTTCCTTCTTGGTACAAACAGCCAAAATATGGAATCATTTTCTGTTCCAGCTTATAAGCGTAGAAAACAAATCTGCCTTTTGTAAATCTCTAAAGGCCACGCTCTTTAATCTGTAACACCCCACCTCCCATGTTACTCTGGTTACAGGGCGCGTCACTCTTCTTGAGTAGCTGTTCGCTCTTTACGAATAACATCATTCATTCATTTAGTATTTATTGTGGGCTATCCTTCTACAAATCATAGGCGCAAGAATTATCATCATAAAAATGAATACTTCAATGATTAAATATTCAATGAGATTATTAAAAGGACCCAAACATTGTTCATCACATACTTCTCATCTATTAGTCTGCCATCACTGTCTGCCACACTGCCTTCCGGCATCATGTATGGAGGGGCCCGCGGAGAGGGAGAGACGCAGTCTAGTCTCTCCGCGGGCATTTTCGGGAAGGGAAGAGGCGCGCAAGGCGCCTCATTGGTAGAGAGGTAGGTGGGGGTGGGTTTTAGGCAGGGTATATAAGGGGGGTGGAGGGTGGGGTCGGCCTCTTCACCGCACCGACGCTAGTGTAGGAAGGAGTTTTTATTTAGGAGGTGTAGGTAAGGAGTTTTGGGCAGGCGAGTTAGGCCGCAGGGCCAGGCTGGGGAGGTTTCTTGTTTAATATACAGGCGCCCCGCCTCGCAGGGCCGTTTGCAATTTTCTCCCTGCTTTCTTTAGCAGGGCACCGGCGGAAGGTGCGGGCGGCCCGTTTTTGCAGGGGGGAGCGGCTCCGTTGGGCAGAACACCAGCGGTGGGATTGGGGAAGGGCGGCCCCACCCCCTCTACATTAATTATACAGCGCGGAGCCGCGCGCTCGCGGGAGGCGGCCCCCGGGTTTTTTTTGCCTCATTAAAGGACACCGGAGGAGCGGGACATAAACCGGCAGGGCAGCCCTTGCCGGCACCGACGCGCGGGGGCCCCGGGGCCATTAACGAGCGCTAGGCCACGTGGAAGGGCCTTTAAAAAAAAAAAAAAAATAATAATTAAAAAAAAAAAAAAAAAAAAAAAGAATTTTTTTTCTTTTGCCCTCACAATTTCTGGCGGCATGTAGAAAATAGCGGACACCCCCCCAAGGGCAAGGGACAGCGCAGGGCGCACCAGAGTGGGCCAGATATTTTTGGGCCAAAAAATATAAAAAATAATAATAATATATATATAATAAGATAATAAGAAAAACAAATATATACATACCCACAACATGGCCACCGGCCACGACGCGGAGGCTGTAAGGGCCGCACTACGCGTGCTAGGCGAGGCAGGGAGGGCGGATTTGCTTAGACCTGGGGTCTTAGACCAGGCCTGGGTGGGGATGACACGCCCCAGCAGGGCGGCATCGGGGCGGCCGCAAATTGCGGCTTGCGAGTCACAGGACTCTGAAGAGGAAGGAGAGGACGAGGCGATAGCCCCCGGGCAGGCCGGGATCACGCAGCAGGTCCCCCACGGGACTCAGAGCCCGCTGTTGTTTGGCGGGGAAACCCAGGCTTCACAGGATGCAGCGGCAGTCAGTGCGCAGGTAGGCGCGGGCCCAGCAGGTAGCGGGGGCCCCAAGGCGGGGGAGACAGGAGACGACAGCCATAACAAGGAGGCAGAGGAACCCATAGCGGGGCCCAGCGGGGATTTTGCCCCGTTAGATTTGTCATACCACAGGGGGGAGGCCCACAGCCCGGGTTTTTTCGGGGCGCCCGTCAAGAAAAGAGGAAAATATGCCGTAAGGCACAGGGGCGGGCCAGGAAGGGCCAAGGCAGCGCCCCGCCAGGCCAAGGGAGGAAAAATCAAGGCAGCGCAGGGAACGGGGACCGTGGGGGACCTGAGCCCGCACAGGCAGGTGGCCTGGGACCAGGCAGAGACATGGGACTTAGAGGCTAGAATAAGGGAACAGCGCAAGGCAGTGGCAGAAACGGAAGCCAGGTGGGCGCAGCTCTGTAAGGACAGGGACGAGGCACAGGCATGCAGTGAGCTAACACCAAAGCTCAGAGAGGCCAAGGGACAGGCGGGGCCACAACAACCGGGGCAGGGAGATGGTACCTGGGTATGGGTGCCACAGGCAAGGGGAGAACAGAGACAAGAGGCTCGAGCGGCCGAAGGGGCAGTAGGCACGGTGAAACCCGGTGACGCAGACGGTCATGGGGTCAGAAGAGCAGCAATGCCAGCGGCGGAGGTTGGCAAGAGACGGAATACGCTAACTGGGCGCAATACGGCCCAAACGCGTTGGCACAAAGCTTTGGAGGGGTCTGCAGCGGCCTTCTCCACACCAAGGGACCACGGACGCCGTCCCGATGGCACGCGCCATGCGGGTGGGGAAGCAAGTACGAGTACAGCTGACAACACTAGAGATTTCGGGCAGCACAGGGGCCATTGGGAAGGAGAGGACGAACTGGAACTGGACTATGAGGAGGAAGGGGATGAATGGGAGGATGGCGAAATACGTGATTGGGAGGTGAATACGGTTACCAAAGGGGGCGGGCGAGGGCGCAACCTCTTTGTTGTCTGTTTTACAGGTGGCACCCCCGCTGGAAGGCCCCGTGGGAGGTCGGCAAATTACGCCGCGAGGCAGAAGCCTAAAAAGAATACCAAGGAGTCTGGCAGACACCACTGGAGGTAAGAACTGGTGGTCAGTGTGGGGCGAAGGGAGTGGTATAATGAAGGAGGCTAACACAAAAAGGTCCATTGGGGTAGGTGACGGGTCAGTTCTAGAGAAGGCAGGTGATAGCGACATTCAGAAGTCGGTAGAGAACAAGGTCAAAGAAGGCACAGCCACGAGTGGTACGGCTACAACGGGGAAGGAGGATACGGGAGAAAAGGTGGTAGAGGACAAAGAAGGGGGAGGCCTCAGAAAGAGACTGCCATACATGGGTTTAGCCATGCCTCTGGGTTCGCATGTGGCGGAAAAAACAAAAAACAAAATATGGAAACATGAATATGTGGACGTGTTTAAACTGTTGCATAGGGACATACAGGCAAAGGAAGGGTCCAAGGAGGAGGAATGGGAGCTAGCGCGTAGACCTCGAGTGCCGATAACAATGGATAACTGGACATCGGCCTTTTGATATTCGCCAGTATATACTGCGAGAAATACCCGGACAGGGCCATTGCACTTTTCAAATACATGGATATAATTAGAAAGGCACAGATGCATTTTGGAGGTTTTGCATGGCTTAGTTATGATGAGGAATTCAGGGCCCGGGTGAGGGTTAATCCGGAGAAACCGTGGGGTGACGTGGATCCCGAATTGTGGATGCAGTGGATGGCATCGGCGCAGACAGCGGCGTCCACTCACACTGCGAGTGGCCTGCCAGTGACTTATAAGCCCTTTCAAACTCGCCCCGCCCAGGGAGGGGCGGGCAATACTACTAAGGCAACAGGGACAACGGCAGGGGCTTGTTGGAACTTTAACAAAGGTTTTTGTTCCAGGGCACAATGCAGATTCAAGCATGACTGCTCCAAGTGCGGGGGCCGTCATCCAGTCACCCAATGCTTCTCATTGTCCAGCCCAGCTGAACAGTGGAGGGCTGCTAGAGGGAGAGGGGGGCATGGCACTCCTGCACCAAAAGGGGCCTACACCAGTTAGACTGGAATTTCTTTTACCATGGTTGCATAGATACCCAGACAGGGATAAAGCGCGTCTACTCGAATGGGGTTTTAGAGAAGGTTTTAGAATAGGTTACCAAGGCCCCCGGCAACGTAGATGGGCTGACAATTTGCGGTCAGCCAAAGAACGCCCGCAGATAGTGCATGACAAGTTGGCAAAAGAGGTAGCCTTAGGAAGAATAGCGGGCCCATTCTCTGGATGGCCAAGTGACACTCTTATGATATCCCCTTTGGGAGTGGTACCCAAGAAAGCACAAGGAGAATTCCGGTTGATTCATCATTTGTCTTGGCCGGAAGGGACGTCGGTTAATGACTTCATTGCCCAAGAGGACTCTAAAGTAATCTACGCATCAGTTGATGATGCGATAAAGTTAGTTTTGAAATGTGGCAGCATGGCGGAATTGGCAAAATGCGACATCCAATCAGCCTTTAGACTGCTCCCTATTCATCCGGCAGATTTTGACCTCTTGGGCATGCAGCTGGATGGCAACATATACGTGGACAGGGTGCTGCCCATGGGCTGCTCGATATCATGTGCCCTTTTCGAGACTTTCAGCACCTTTTTACAATGGGTTTTCGTAAGGGCGAGTGGACATAGGTGGGTGACGCATTACCTAGACGACTTCTTATTCATAGGGCCAGCGGCATCCGGGGCATGTGGGCGGGCCCTGGACGCTTTCCAAAATCTGACACAACAGGCAGGTGTGCGTTTGGCCCCAGAAAAAACAGAAGGCCCAGTGCCGATTTTAACCTTTTTGGGCATTGAACTGGATACAAAAAACTTGGTTGTCAGATTGCCAGCGACAAAAGTGAAGGAAATACTTGGTTGCCTAGAGGAAGTGCGCATTTTGCGTAAGATGGACCTGAGAACGGCTCAGAGGCTGTTAGGTTATCTCAATTTTGCGTGCAGGGTAGTTAGGGGAGGTAGAACCTTTTGCAGGCGTTTGGGACTTTCCATGTCAGGTGCTGTGCTTCCGCACCACAGGATACGAGTATCATTGTCGTTACGAGAAGACATTAGAGTGTGGGAGATTTTTCTGAGACATTTCAATGGAGTGCCGATGTCTTTTGGAGAGTCGGACACGGTATGGCAAACACAAAAATTTTCGGACGCAGCATGAGCGTCAGGCTTTGGTCTGTATTGGGACGGGAGGTGGTGTGCGGAGAAATGGCTGGCATTTTGGATGCAGCAAGGGAGAAGCATTGCGTTCTTGGAGTTTTTTCCCCTTTTAGTTGCACTGGCAGTGTGGGGTCAAGAATTAGCGAACAGGACAGTGGTTTTTCAGATAGACAATATGGCAGTGGTAGAATTGGTCAATAGACAGAGAGCAAGGGACCTCAGAGTGTTGCGCTTGTTGCGCCAGTTCATGTTGTTATGCCTGTCATTGAATGTTATTTTTAAAGCTGCACATATACCGGGGATTTACAACGAGATTGCAGACTCACTATCTCGTTCACAGTGGCGGCGTTTCCGCGAATTGGCACCTGGAGCGGACCGGAACAAGACTGTGGTCCCGGCAGACATCTGGGAATGGGGGGCATGATGATCACGGGGCTGGTGGAGATGTCATTGGCAGTGTCTACGCGGCATAATTACATAATGGCATGGTTGGAATTTCAATCTTTTGAACGTTTTTGGGGCAATTTCTGGGCACAAAGCCTGCCAATGCTGGAAGCCAGGACTAGACGTTTCGTGCTGTTTTTGATCGGGGAGGGTTTATCTCCAGCTACTATCGGGGGGAAACTGGCTGGTGTGTCGTTTTATGGAAAATTGTTTTTTGGCTATGATCCAGCGCGTAATGACTTATTGGGCAAAATGCTGAAGGGATGGAGCAGAGTTAGAGTGAGCGGAGACAAGCCAGCTAGGGAGCCCATTACGTTTGAAATGTTGGTAGAAATGTTACAGGTGTTACCAGTTTGTTGTAGGGATGAATACGAGGTGGGCTTGTTTAGGTTATGCATGTTGTGGATGTTTTTTGGCGCTTTTAGAGTATCAGAGTTGTTGGGGGTGGGGAAAGAAATCGGGGTAAGGAGAAAAGAGGTATATGTGCATAGAGACAGGTTGGGGATATGGTTAAGACGATCAAAAACTGACCAGCTGGGGAAAGGCAAATGGATATGGTTGAAAAAGGGGGGTGTGGTTTTAGCTTGCCCGTTTGAGGAATGGGTTAGTTTTAAAGACAGATGGCCAAGGGCAGGTGAAACAGGTGTTTTCATGCATGCGTCGGGAAAGAAGCTAACGAGTTACCAACTTTTACAAGTTATGAGAATGGCGCTTGGAAGGACAGGGCGGCGCGCAGGTGATTATGGAACGCACTCTTTTAGGATTGGCGCGGCAACAGAGGCGGCACATTTGGGATGGGATTGGGCTAAGATCAAGGCCATAGGGAGATGGAAGTCGAGGTGCTGTGAAAGATATGTTAGGCCGTGAAGAATAAAGTACAGACAGAAGAAGAAAATAGGGGAGGGAGGGGGGGGTTTCTTGTATACCCAGGCAGTTGTTACAATGTTTTTTCTTTATAGGTTGCGTGGCTGGGCCAGAGAAGGGAAAGATGACGACATGGTTGGTCGGCCATTCGTTTGTACATTGGGCGGCGAAATTTGCGGAGAAGCAAGTGTACGGCAGATCATTGGGACTGCCCAGCAGAAACCATGAAGTGCGCTGGTGGGGCAAGAGTGGTATGAGGTGGGGGAGCCTGCTTCCATTTATCACGATTAACTTGCCGCATTGGGGGTGTCCAGATTTGTTATTGATACATTTGGGGGAGAATGATCTGGTGAAACTATCGGGGCTCACTTTGATTCAAATGATGCAGAGGGATCTGGAACTTTTAAAACATAAACTATGTGGAACATGCTTGATCTGGACGGAATTTGTGCCAAGAAGGGCTTGGAGAGGGGCTATCAATCACGGAGCCATAGAGCGGGCTCGAAAAAAATTGAACAGAGCTATGAGGGTTTTCTGCTGGGCCCAAGGGATCAAAGTGCTGAGACACGGGGACATAAAAGAACAAGAAAAAGAGTTGGTTCGTGATGATGGGGTACATTTATCACAACTAGGCAATGTGTATTATATTACAGAATTGAGATTGATATTAGAAAGCGCATGGGGTACAAATTTGTGTCCCAAGGAATAAGAGAGGGTGGGGCAGCGAAACGCCTCACGGGTTTCCCTGGTTGGCAGGAGATGGGGGAGGGCGGAGAGCCAGGTGCGGGCTTGTCCACCCTTCCAGGGGGAAAAACAAGGATTTGAAGGATCAGAGCGGGGAGGGGTAGGCTACAGGCAGGGAAGGCATGGGAAGAATAGGGGAGTAGATACGGTAGGGAAATTGAAGGGAGATATTTTAAGGAGGAAATAAAGGAAAAGGAATTGTTTAAGTTAAAGTCTGTTAAAGGAAATATAGTTAAGTTTTGAGTAATGATGTTTAAAACCTGTTCTAATAAATGACCTTTTACACCAACAAGAGTGTCACGCCTGTATGTCCCGATGGAGGGGCCCGCGGAGAGGGAGAGACGCAGTCTAGTCTCTCCGCGGGCATTTTCAGGAAGGGAAGTGGCGCGCAAGGCGCCTCATTGGTAGAGAGGTAGGTGGGGGTGGGTTTTAGGCAGGGTATATAAGGGGGGTGGAGGGTGGGGTCGGCCTCTTCACCGCGCCGACGCTAGTGTAGGAAGGAGTTTTTATTTAGGACCACCCAGCTAAGGAAGACAGAAGGAGGAGATCGTAGGTAGGCAGGAAGGGGTAAGTAGGGGCGGTTAATAGTCATTTAGGACAGGTGGATTCGAAGGGATGGCAGGAGATGGGGGAGGGTGGAGAGCCAGGTGCGGGCTTGTCCACCCTTCCAGGGGGAAAAACAAGGATTTAAAGGATCAGAGCGGGGAGGGGTAGGCTACAGGCAGGGAAGGCATGGGAAGAATAGGGGAGTAGATACGGTAGGGAAATTGAAGGGAGATATTTTAAGGAGGAAATAAAGGAAAATGAATTGTTTAAGTTAAAGTCTGTTAAAGGAAATATAGTTAAGTTTTGAGTAATGATGTTTAAAACCTGTTCTAATAAATGACCTTTTACACCAACAAGAGTGTCACGCCTGTATGTCCCGATGAGTTTTTTATGCCAAACAACGTGAAAACTCCTGTTGACCTGCGTGGCTGACAGCCTCAAATTAGATCCTAGTTTTTAGCATTTCCCCAGAAAACTGTTTATCTGTTTGCCCTCCATCAGTTGTTGGTTTTTATACCCTTTGTGCCTTAGAGAGTCTGTTGAGTAAAGAGGGATAATGAGCTTGGAGCTTGCATTTTGCATCACATGAATAAATACAAAACTCAGGAATCATTCAGACGCAATATATTTTGTGTCCCTTGAATTTTATCAGCACAAAACTTTCACAAGATCAGCCTGTCTCCAGACATTTGCAATAGCAAGCACTGCAGAGAAGAGAAAACACTTCTCCTATTACAACATGAGCAGCATAAGTGACAAATTAGCATATACAAACTTTATTTTGGGTTGAGAAATTTAACCCACGAAACTGTTTATTGAAACTTGAAATCTGGACCCCTGTACAATTTGGCAAAATAAGTGAAGCATTCTAATGCCTATAGTGCACAGTCAAGGACTATCCTAACGTGATCCATGCCTGTAACATGCTAGCACTATCGAACGTGCAAAACATGCTCATAGTTGACGGCACACGCAGTTACTCACAGGAATCATCTTTCAATGGGCAAAGGCTGTGAATGAACCATATGTCAGTTCCCATTTCAGCCCCATCGACGCATAATGTAAAAGACTTGACATTCCGAATGAGTGTGCAGTTCTATCACTAGTTTGTTTTTGATTTGTTTAAAATGGTCAGATTTACCACTGCATCTATGAGCTTACAAAAAATCAATATACTGAAGCTATTAATTTTTGGACTAACGAATAAATAGGTCATCTAAATTCTCCCACTGCTGACACCAATAATACACTCTCATTGGCCTAACAGATTCTCGGACCTTAACCCATGAGAATGGTCGTTCTGCTTTGACAGGTGGTAGTACCTCCATCTGGGTGATGGAGGGCATTACCTTTGCCATCCTAATGGACTACCATATGTTAAATTTAGAGATGACCACTGGAGCAATTTTCATCTCTATACATTGAAAGAAACTGCCATCACAACAGTTCCTTTCACTGTACAAAAAGCTTTGTGGCCAACCTATGTCACTAGTGAGTCAACATAGCAGAAATAAAGGAGAACATCTTGTGCCTTGAGGGGCAGCATCGAAGAGCCCTAGGCAGGATTCATCGGAGGAGTTCAAAGAACGGATTCAACTAATGGGTGGTGAACAGACCCCATTCGTTATATTAATGCCCTGCATGCACATTGCGGTTCTAAAATTAACAGAATTGAGTGAGCCTTGAAGAGTGTTAAAGAGAAGCTGTGGAGTTTGTTGGGCTGAATATTTTTTGCATAGCACATATTTCACATAGTTAAGGCCGGAGCGAAAGCACTGGAGGCACATGGATCAGGGAATTCTTTAGAGATAAAGGTGATGTAGTCATTCAGACTAGATGGAATGTATCTAATGGTGAGGCAACATTAGAAGACTAAATTACGTGACAACCTTCAGAAAAGACCTAGTTCTGAATGTTTGGTGTTCTTGCAGATATTCCGTCTGTGGCACTAATGGGCAGGAGAAGTACAGTGACGTCTGACCTGCTGGAAATGAAGTCAAATATGACTGAAGACATCATGAAGAAGGCCTACAATCCCAAGCCACAGTTATAAAGTAATGAATTGGGTGGCAAATTTATGATGGTAGTGAACTTAGTAGAATGAAGGAACTGGATATTTTGTGAGGTGATCTTTTAGAAGGTGAAGATGCTGGAAGATCAGACCTTCAGCCAGCTTGGCTGGAAAGGAAGAAGGTCCTACAGAGTATCCAGCCGGGGGTGGTAGAGAAAGGGCTTATAGAATATATGAGCTTCCCTGTGAAATTATGGGTGAAACACATTGGGATGAAATTTGTGTTTTTGCAGACTACTTCTGTAACGGTTTTCCTGGTCAGTCTAGGCCCTAAGTCGAGGCAAATATTTTTGGAGCTTTGTGGAGGGTTTAGGATTTGTCCTATTGTGTGGTACATGATCAAGTTACCTGAGCAAAGCAGATTTAGGAGATGCTCCTCTGGTGTTGGAGTCTTATCCGTTGTGTTACAAAGTCTTTGCTTTGCCTGTGTGCTTTCTTGTCCCACACCATGGTTCGGAGAAGCCACAGTGGCTGACATGGTTATTTATTCTGCATATAAATTATCATTTGGAATAATTTGTTGAGCTTTACTTAGTTGCAGAATTAGTATCACCAGCCTAGTATATGAGTATCAACCCAGTGAAAATCAAAGGAGTAAGGACCATATGTACAAAATTTTGGATTTGCAACTTCCAAATTGCGAATCCATAGAAATCACTATTTGGGAATCACAAAATGGTATGTATGTAAGTGGCAATTCCACTAAAAGCGTCTCCTAAGGCTCTGCATTCACAATAGGAAATTACAATTTTGGAATTTGCAAAATTGTGATTTCCTCATAGAAAATTGCAAAATAAGAAAAGTCACTTTTTTGATG
This sequence comes from Pleurodeles waltl, assembly GCF_031143425.1. Classification (NCBI taxonomy): domain Eukaryota; kingdom Metazoa; phylum Chordata; class Amphibia; order Caudata; family Salamandridae; genus Pleurodeles; species Pleurodeles waltl. The sequence goes on from NC_090450.1 coordinate 255,584,473, forward strand.
CATAATGACTATGTCAGACAAAGAAGTTTTGAAATATAGGGTGTGGCCACTACCAAAAGGCTAGGAAGGTGCTGAAAGTAAAGAGTGCTCCTGCATCACCACTGCCAGTGTATCACACCATTCCTGGATAAGAACAAAGAAGATGGGAACAAGGACTCAGGGAGCAGGAAGAGGAAGGCAAAATTCTCAGAGAAAGAGCTGGAATTCCTAACAGAAGCATGTGTCTCCCATATGGACCAAATGTTTGGGAAGGCCTCCTTCACAGAGCCAAGAAAACAAGATCTGGACCAGTCTCCTGGAGAAAGTGAACTCGCCAGGAGTCACCCAGAGGACCATCCCGGAGATATGCAAACTGTGGTACGACCTCGGGTCTGGCACAAAGGAGAAGGTGGCCAGCAGGAGGGCTGAGGGTTGTGGAACAAGTGGAGGACCCTGAAACCACCCAACTACCACTCCCATGGAGACACTCATCAAAGGGATCTTGGAACCAGAGAGTGTGGCGGTAGTGTCTGATGTTGACACCTCCAATACTGCAGGCACCATCCAGGGAAAGTCATCTTCCCTTTAGTTACCTAATATAACATATTGATAGCAAAGCCATATATCATACACCACAGCAGGAGTAACTTCATTGAGATGCTTGCCCCACTCTGGCAATGCATCATGGGAGTTGTAGTACACATCAGTTGCCTGTCCACTGTATGCTGATGACTGAAACAAACAAACATATCTGTACAACATAAACATGTCACAAACACATGAATCACAGTTGCAACAATATTGTCGACAAACATTAACCATTTATTTACACTAACTAGATACATGCATTTCCACAGATCACAGCCTGAATGTGTCAGGACCCATTGCAGCTGAAGGGGCTACTGACAATAATGTGGGAATGGATGACACAACATCACCATCCACCCACCCCAACTTGAACTGCCAGGAGATCAACCACCTCACCACTGCCAGAGTTTGTGGACAGTGATGAGGGACAATAGCAGTGCAAAGACCCCATAACATTATAGGGCAGGACACACAGACAGCACAGAGGCCAAACTTCTACAGTCCATATTGATGACGTGTCAAAGGACATGTAGGAGAGGTCTCCTGTGATTGGTGGCTTAGAGAGGTCCATCATCTCCGTACAGGGCCTGCCAACAAAACAAATGGAATGTGAATAGGCATCTGCAACAAATGTCTAGATCAATGCAGCAATTGGAGAAAGGGCAGGAACGGTGGCTAGCTGCAATGGAGAAGGAGCACTGTGTGCAGAGGCAGAGGCATTGTCAGTACCTGGCCAGGTTTGATTCCTTCACATGTTCCATCAACCAATAGGCAGTAGCCACAACAACACTAGCAAGGCAGACTGTGAACATACAGACTGACCTGGGGCACTGCTGTCAGGACGTTGCACTTAGGCTAGTGCAAGTGACCCCACTCCTTGAGAATATACAGAGCCACAACATCAGTATCCCCAGCATCCTGCACCAGACTGAGAGCGAAGAGGGCTCTAGCCCAGTGGCACATCCAGTCAGGAAGCATGCAGTCACAGTCGTTCAAGCTGAACCACTTCTGGGACTTACATGCCCAAAGTCCCACAGATAAGTGCTGCTGACAGGGCACCCAACCCTAGAGGCCAAAAGAAGTGGACCACTGAACACTCAAAGCAATGAGCTTCCTTTGTTTTCATTTTGCATTACGTACTTTGTTGTTTATTTTTCGCAATCTTACATCCACAAAGGTACATTTGATCCTCGAGTGAAACAATGTTGTTGCTTCCTGAATAAAAGCTGATTTGTTATGCACCAAGCATTACCACCAGTTGTGAGGTCTCAATATTAGATAATTTCACTAATCTTACCTTAGAAATAATTAATAGTTATCTCTGTGTGTCATGCTCGCTCCTCTGCCTCACATGTACTCTTCTGCTGCACCTGTAGTAGTCGTAACTTATCATCAGAGTTGGAATCAGGCTCTATGGGGATGTCGTGCAGACCTGTGTTCATTGCGATATTATGCAGTATAGCACATGTGGCAATGATATTGCAGCATGTCTCTGGTCTGTACTGGTCTGGTAGTAGTGCCCGACGCCCTTGTGTAGGCAGTGAAACCAGAACTTCAGGATCCCAAAGGTCCTCTCTACGTTTGAATGCATTGTCCTGTGTGTCCTGTTCAACTGCCTTTCACTTCTTGTCATTGGAGTCAAGTATGATGTGAGTATCCTGGGACTCAAGGCATATGCACTATCATCTTAAGAGCATGAGAAGGGAAACCACTAGGTCACATTATACACACTGTCCTGCCCACTGTATTAATTGAGTCTGCAATTCTCTTACATAGTAGGAAACCATTGCTAAATTCATCCTGTGGCAGTCAGTTTTGTATTCCACTCTGGCAGAACATGAATGAGTTGTACGTGCTGCTGGGGAATCCGGCCACAAGGTCTGTTTTGATACAGGAGGCATTACGCACTACCTGTACATTGAGTGAGTGTCAGCTTTTCCGGTTCCTATATATGAATTCAATTGCTGAGGGGGATATATATTTCAACATGTGTGCAAGCAACACACCCAATGACATTGGGGACTTGTGCCACCCTGTTGAACAACAATTTGGTCAGTTGCAATAATTGGCGGGTAGTGGGGAAATATATATATATTTGCTCACCATGATGTCCAGAAACCTGCAAAGGAACCTGGAAAAGGCACTTTATGACACCCTCCTGCTACTGCTATAACCCCATGGTAACTACCAGAAGCTAAGAGGTGTAGGCAACACAATACCTGCACATGTGATGGAAATCCGTTGCTTCTGAGTATTGGGGCCTGCAATTAAATAAAAAAATACCTGATTACTGAGTCTGTACCTCTCATAAACCTCCTCCTCAGTCTGTTCAAACAGGGTGACCGTCATCTGAAAATCCTCTCTTGTCTCCTCCTCCTTTTCTCCCTCCCAGCGAAAACCCTCATCCTCCTTGCCAGAACGTACAAACCTGCCATTGTGAAAGAGTCAGATGCATTTTGAGTGCCTTTTTATATTTGGCACCTGGTTACGACCTGATCAGAATCAATGGTAAATGCATTTCCTAAATGCCTATTTTGCGACTAGTCGCAATTAGGAAATCCATTGTACATGTGATTAGCGATTGGAAATTTGGTAATCCATGTTTGTGATTTACTATTTTGCGATTTCCAAAATGCAATTTCTACATGGTAGAAATCGCATTTTGCATCACCACAAATGCCTTTCGTACATTCAGAGATGCCGTTTTGCATTTGCTAATGGTCCAAAATTGCAAGTTGCATCGTACGAAATGCAAAATGTCTTCATACATATGGCCCTTAGTGACTGCTTTGTTTATGTATATGTATATAAATGCATGATTCTTGCTTGAGTGAATGTCTGTATGTTAAAAAAGGCCCTGAATAAAAGATACTTAGACCCCGATTTATATCTTGCTGTTATGTATGCTCTGTTGTACTAATGACAAAGGATACATACCGCCAAGATAAAGGTCTGCCCCCAAATTTAAAACTTGATGGACTTTAGGTTTAAATAATGGCATAGACTACTCCGTCTCTGCCGCGAGTAAACCCCTCCGACAGCCCTGAGGAGTGAGGGCCGTCGGAGGCAGACCTCTAATTCCACCCATATAGTTTAGATGGGCGGAATTAGAGGTCAGTTTTCACTGCCAGTCACCACCAGGAAAAGCTGTCAGTAAAGCGCAGTGAAAACTGCTAAATGCTCCCCTCGGCGTGGATGAGGACTTTCATGGAAAGGGGAACATGTTATTTTTTATTTTCAAAAAGAAAATCCGCTTTGCAATTTTCTTTTTGAAAACAAAAAAGAAAACATTTGATGCATGGATCCATCATTTTGACAGAGCTCTGCACCGAACTGTAAACAGCATTGACAGGAACTGCATGATGGGGTTCCTGCCAATGCATTAGAAATTACAGCCAGCTTGGCAGTCATTTCTAGATTAGGTCGGCAGCACCTCGGTTAGGGTGACGAGTAACTTTGTAAGAAAAGTGTCACCCACCTACATATAAACTAGAATGTAAGCCTCAATGTTAGACCTGACAGCCTTGGGGTGGTCACCCCTAAATTATTCCCTGCCTCCCTCCGCTTCTTGACACTGTTTTTGCTGGTTTTAGGACTCTGCGCACTTTACCACTGCTAACCAGTGCTAAAGTGCACATGCTCTCTCCCTTAAAACATGGTGACATTGGCTCATACCAAATTGGCATATTTAGTGTATTTGTAAATCCCTAGTAAAGTGCACTGCATGTGCCTAGGGCCTGTAAATTAAATGCTACTAGTGGGCCTGCAGCAGTGATTGCACCACCCACATAAGTAGCCCCTTAACTATGTCTCAGGCCTGCCATTGCAAGGCCTGTGTGTGCAGTTTCACTGCCACTTCGACTTGACACTTAAAAGTACTTACCAAGCCTTAAACTCCCCTTTTTCTACATATCAGTCACTCTAAAGTAGGCCCTAGGTAACCCAGAGGGCAGGGTGCTGTGTGGGTAAAAGGCAGGACATATATCTGTGTGTTTCATATGTACTGGTAGTGGAAAACTCCTAAATTCATTTTCCACTGCTGTTAGGCCTGCTCTTTTTATAGGCTAACATTAAGACTACCCTCACACACTGTTTGAATGGTAGATTCTGATTAGAAAGGGGTAAACAGGTCATATTTAGTAGGGCCAGAATGGTAATACAAAATCCTGCTGACTGGTGAAGTTGGATTTTAATCATCCTGTTTTAAAAGTGCCACTTTTAGAAAGTGAGCATTTCTCTGCACTTAAATCCCTCTGTGCCTTACAATCCATGCCTGGGCTGGGCTGGTTGACAGCTCCCTTATGCATTTCACCCAGACATCCACAAACACAGGATGCTCAGTCACACCTGCACACATCTGCATACTGAATGTATGTTTCTGGGCTGGAAGGGTGGAGGGCCTGACACTTAAATTTCAAAGGACAGTGGCCTGCTCTCACACAATGGATTGACCGCTGGGACCCTGGCAGACAGGGTTGTACTGAAAGGTGACCTTGTGCACTTCAAAGCCACTCTTCGAAGTGTCCCCCACTTCAAAGGCACCTTTGGGTATATAAACTGGGTCTCAGACTCTACCAATTCAGGCGCTTCTGGACACTTCTACATACTTCTTGGAACAGACACTCTGCACCAGAAGCTGCAACCTGCCAAGAGGAACTGCCTGGCTGCCCAAAGGACTCATCTGGACTGCTTTTCTGAGAAGGACTGCTGCCTTGCTGTGGCCCTGCTGCCTTGCTGGCCTCTGGCTCTGCTGAGAAGTGCTCTCCAAGGGCTTGGATTGAGTTTGCCTCCTGTTCCTGAAGTCTCATGGCCAAAAATACTTCATCTCTGCAAAGAAACTCCTTGTGCCTGCCGGAATCGATGCACAACCTGCCTTGCGGTGATTCGCCTACCCGGAACAACGCAGCCCGGCTCCCCGACTGGAGATCGACGCACCGCCAGCATTGCAACCAAAATTACGACGCACAGCCTACCAGATCAACGCAACTCTGAACCGGAATGATGCAGCTCGACTTCCTGCGTGTGGAATCGATGCAGCGCCTGCCGTGTGACAGAAACTCCGACGCATCACCCACCAAATCGACGCAGCCCCTGTGACTTCACCCTGCACACCCAGGATTTCTCCTCATCGTTCCTGGGTGTCAAAAGACCCCGCATCGCAAAGAGGGTTCAAGTCTGCACGCCGGAATTCGGTGCAAAGCCCTTGTCATGTGCAAAAGAATCGATGCATCGTCTGTGTGCGCCTGGAAATCCGACGCACACCCTTCGTTTTCCACGCATCTCCTCCTCTGCTGGCTCCATGTGTGTAATTTTGACGCAAACCAGGTACTTTGTGCTTGCAAGAGACAATTGTTGCTTTTAAGAACTCAAGACTACTCTTATTGATAACAAAGTGGTATTTTCAACTTGAGATTATCAAATCTTGATCGTTTTGACCCTAATTTAATCAGATAAATATCTTATATTTTTCTAAACCTGTGTGGTGTTTTTTTGTGGTGTTTTCACTGTGTTATTGCATGATTTATTGCACAAATACTTTACACATTGCCTTCTAAGTTAAGCCTGACTGCTCAGTGCCAAGCTATCAGATGATGGGCACAGGATAATTTGGATTGTGTGTGATTTACCCTGACTAGAGTGAGGTCCTTGCATGGACAGGGGATAACCTGACTGCCAACCAAAGACCCCATTTCTAACACTCAGTTACATATAGAAATATCTTATATTACCTACTGGCAGTTGCCAGTAGGTAGTTATAGTTTGGACCTAGTTTCCATAAGAAAAGCATTTTTTGCTTTGTCAATAACTTTGGCGTCGTTTTATGAATCTTCATGAAATTTTCAAAACTTGTCTGCCACTCACTCCAGCTGCTGCCTGGAAATTTTGGCGGTGTTTCAGCAAGCAGGGGCTGAGAAAAAGGGAAGGTCCCACGTGTTTTTCCATGCCATTTCCCATTAGGATTTTTGACACAACCACAGCCTGAAACGCTAGACGGAACTACACCATATTTGACAGAAAGCTAGATCTTGGTCCAGAAAGATCTCTTTTTGCCAGTTTGGCATAAAACTGTTCAGTAATTTTGAAGCAATGAAAGAAAAAACATTTATGTCTATCTAGCGGATCCATATGCCAATAGAATTGTTGTGATTGGATGGCCGCAACCTGGGAGAAAAGTTGTGGCCACCATTTTGTGAATCGGAACACGGTTCCTGGAGTGGGGAAATAAAGATTAAATAGGATATAAGGGGTCAGGAAGAGGTATCCTAACCTCATGGGACTGATGGAGGGCTCACTGAGGGACTACTCATGGTCAAGAAATTGCCCAAAATGTTTTTTTGGGGGGGCGTCTTAGGGTCTGCGGATCCTCCACGTCGCTCAGAATGGTCCCCCCATGTAAATCCACAGCAAGTCAGTGTATTCAGAACCAAAAATAATTACACCGTCTCACAGACCCACACACACACCTATTCAGATCATCACTCACACACCCCTTATATGCTCACAAAATGTCGCAGACACCCACTCACACCCCCATACAGCCACTCACACATCCACTCACAGACCCACAAACCCACTTGCACACCCATTTACAGACCCACACAGCCACTCATATACCCACTCACACCAACACATCCACTCACAGACCCACAATACCACTGCCACACCCAGCCACAGACCCACACAGCCACTCACTCACATACTCACAAACCCACTTACACAACCACTGACACACTCATACAGCCACTCACACACCTACCAGAGGCCCACAAAACCACTTGCATACCCACTCACAGACTTACGCAGCCACTCATACACCCCCACACACATCCACACATATACCGACACAGCCACTCACACACCCATTAACAGACCCACTAAACCACTTGCAAACCCACCCATCCTTACACACGCACTCATACACCCACTCATACAGTCACACAACCACCTACACACCCATATAACCACACACACCCCTACAGCCACCTTCACAGCCACTCAGAAACCCACAGCGTGGGGTTGGCTACATGCGGGGTGTTGGCCACAGGACCTGACTGCAGGCCAGGCACGGTGGCCAACCCCTCCATGCACATCCAAAGGCCGTGCATGCCGGTGGTTGGATTAACGTATGGTATTACTTCCCATTAAAAAAATGATCTAGGGACATTGTTGTTAGATTTAAAATTCACACACACAGTTACCATAGGGCACGAGTCATAGCTTCTTGAGACAAGAATAGTTATAACCGCTGAATTTCTATGGTTTTGTGTGAGTATAATCTGAACCCAACTATAATGTCTCTGTAACCTTTGTTTTTTTTTGTGATAATTATAGATATGGATTGCACTGATAGCAGTGAAGAGTATCTCTTAACATTGTGCTTTTTGGACTTCAAGTTGTAGCTGAGACTAAGTATTGATCATTATTAAACTAAAGATACTGCAGCACTTCCAAATAGTCCATAATCAACAAGTCATCCAGATGAGTTCAGTTGTAGTAGGTTCTATTTATTGTAGGTATGGACATCAATGTGGCAAGATGAGTATGGTTCCACAGTCACTGCCAACACGTGTTTCGTCACACTCATGACTTTTTCAAGGCTGTAAAATACATAGAAACATGTTTGACAAACCTAATATACAAGTGTGGAGGATGATTGCATAAAATTCCCCAATGTGGAAAATTATATTGGTGTGTGTCCATCCAAAGAAGGGGGCAGATGGTAGAGCACCCCTCCAATCAAAGAAAGGGAGCCAAGTGATCATAAAGCATGCATTTAATTTTATGTCAGAAAATTATACCAGTGAGAAGTGTGTAAACAAAAAGAGACAATGTGCATGTCAAACGCATAAATGTGTGGTTTGACCCATCCTCTGTCAGATAAGTAAGACATGCAAAGATAGACTTGATCTGCCTAAACCAAAGGGAGTGGAGTAGGTCGGCTGAAGTGAGCCGTGGAAGGTGCTGATAATTATTTAAATTGAGTCTACACAATGTTTCAAGCAACCAAACCAGAGATTCAAGGAAAACGTAATAAAATACCGTACCTAGTTAAGTAAAGAAAGTATAAGTCATGATAGCATCATCGTGCACAAAGGTAGGAGTACTCTAGTGTCTAAAACAAAACATGTAGCACCACAGTCAATAATGGAAAGCAGAGCCTTAATGAGGAGTATGTGTCAGTGAACAAAAAAGCTACTCACCTCACTATTACAAAATGTAACAAGAGGTAAAAAGGAAAACCGGACACTAATTCATGTAACAAAGGCAAATGGTAGTCCCTGTTGCAAAAAGGACCATGATAAGGCGTAGGCTCTCCTACTGAACATATTTCTGAATTCATTGATGTACCTCCAACTGCTAGCACAGAATTTACCGTCCTAAATTTGTGACACAAATCACTTATTGTGTTAATTGGAGGATATTAATTGGACATCCGACTGTTGCTTTGCAACACTTGATGTTATTTCTCTGTATACTTGCATTCCACTAGAAATGGTCATGTCTGTTCTCACTTCCACTCTTTCCACGACGAATGCCACCTTGTTTGAACATACAGAAATGATGATTGAACTCACCAGACTGGTCTTGGAACATTATGTATTCTTACATGATGGCAAGTGGTATAAGCAGATACAGGGTGTAGCCATGGAGCCAAATTTTCATCCTCATATGCCAATCTCTATATGGGGCGTTTCGAGAAACACCATGTATGGTCATCCTGCCCTCATGAACTAACAAACCACATCTTGTATTGGGGCAGATACGTTGATGACATTATCATAATTTGGATGGGGCACCAAGAAGTTTGAACTGTTATGTAATCATCGCAATTGTAATGAGTATAGTATACGACTCACCCAACACATTAATGTGAAACAAATAGAGTTTCTTGATCTCACCCTATATGATGAGAATTCTTAAAGCATGCCTAGACTCTATAGGAAATCTACTGCATGTAATTCTGTCTTACATGCACATCCGTCTACTCAGATCAATGCTATACCATTAGGAGAAATGACTAGAGTACGACTAGAGTACGACGGAATTATAGCAATGACCACAAGTTTGTATGGGAGTTGGCTGTAGTCAAACGTTTCCAACAAAGGGGGTACTTGGATCAGGTTTTATCTGAAGCTAAAACTAGGATTATGAACACTCCACGGGGATCACTCTAGACCCATGGGACTGGCAAACGGGTCAAAAACAGATATACAACCATAATCACCAGATATAATGCACAGAGCTTTGCAATGCACTGCATCTTCAAACGCCACAGGCATTTGCTTCTGTTAAACAAAACATTGCACAAATTTGTCAACAGCAGACCTCAAATCACATGTAGTCGTGGAAATAGGTTCTGTCCCAGCTACATTGGTTCAAACACATGTGACCAGCCTAATAACTGGTTACCTCCCCAACCCGTAGGCTTCGTCAAATGTAAATGTTGTAATGTTTGCCAATTTGCCAAGGACAAGCTGGTGGATTTTTCATATAATTCTGTACATGTATACCGTATGCAGCAGTTCATTAACTGTAACAGCAAATTGTATTGTCGGTCAAAGTGGTTTGATCTTTGTGGGCAGTACTATTCATCCTCCGAAGGAACGCATTCAGGAACGCATCAGAGCTATCAGAAATAACAACCCCAACTATCCCTTGGCATCCCACTATGACTCTGGACATCCGGGATCAGAGGTGATTGGCATTATATTCCATGGAATCAGACGTATCACTAATGACGTAAGAGGTGGTGACATGGTTGCTGAACTTAGAAAGTGTGAAGCTAAATGGATCATTAAACTACGTGCGGTGGACATGGGTCTCAACACGGACAGGGAATTGCATGTGTTTTTGTGAGGACCCAACACACATGACTGATCTAGTGTATGTCACATTATGTTGAACTCCAAGCTAAGTTGCCAGTGGAACATATACTTTGCTTGGTGATGCCTCCTCAAGATGATGTACAGCATTGATTACGAACAACTCATGATTGATTTATTATATCTCACAACTTATCAGTTGACTTAGCTAGGATGTCAGTGAAATTTATACCGTTTGTAGCATTACCTTTTGATGACTTACAGTACTGATTTTACTCATGAATAGTCTTGTTTTTTTTGGATTTTGGGTTTTGGGGTTTCATTGTACCCATCCTGACCCATTAGTACCTTGTATAACACCATTGTTACTGGGATCTGTTTGTAACCTTTTCTCATCGCGATGTATCTACTATGTTGCTTCTCAAACTCATCTTGGGTCCTCCCACTATTTGTGTCCCTGTTCGTATTACCGCACACCATGCTTGTCAATAACATCTTTATTACCCAGCATCGCACTGACACCTATTTGTGTTTCTGAATAGCATGTGTAGTCTTTCTGTCCCCATCTTGACCACTACTATGGTCTATCGTCCACTACTAGCCACTCTCACTTGTGACGTCCCACTTTGCATTTACTAGTTTTGCACTGCAATGCTCACTGTGTGTTGCCATCCACTATTGGGACAGCTTATCCATTTATCATTGTGCTGGTTTTTAGGTTCGTATATCTTCATGTCTCTTAGGATTTAATTCAGAGCCAGCTTTAGTTCCAACTCCATCTCTGCTATCATGTTATGTTACTCCAAGAGGATTTTCTCCTCCCTCTTGCTATAACTTCCCCTTTGGGACACAGTGTGAGATGGCCGCCATGGTTTTGGTCTTCAGTTCGGGACTAGTCTTGTCCACCTTTTGTCTTCACGAGGCATTTAACTGACCTGTGTGGCATCCATAGATTTTTTGGATGCCACCTTTTTTTTCTACAGACAGGGTTTTCATTCCATTTTTTAATATACATATCGCAGCTGTTAACCTGTCCGCCATGCCTGCATTTATACCCCTTTTATTGCAGTTTGTTTCTATTCTTGACACGTAAGATGGCTGCTACATTCCTCGGTCTTGACTCTGGTGCTAGTCTTGTCAGTCTTCTGTTTTCGCGGGGCATATAAGCACTCTGTGCGGCATCCACGCACTTTCTGGACTCCACTTGTTCTTCGGTCACATTAGGTAAGCGGATTTCGAGTTGCTCGCTTATTCTTTTTATGTTTAATAGCGTAGCGGTTACCTTGTCTGCTATGTCCACGTTATTTCCCCCTCTGTTGCGGTTTGTCCTCTATTTACTTACACTAGCTTCAGTGATTTTTCGTCATTATGCTCGTAGTCTGGGCTTATATATCTCATACTCGGGGCTTACTATAGCAAGCCATTTTTCACATATACAAACATTTTACCTGATTAGGGACTATTGGTGGTGCTCAGGAGATTTCTCACTATCTCCGAAACTGTTGGTTACAGTTCTTAGGTGGTGACCATTCTGCCTTGGCGTTTCAGGCCTTATTTACCTTGCTGTTTACCCTCTATGTGGTCCTGCATTAGCATGGCAGACTGTTGGCCACAGAATGGTTTTAGAATTTATTTTGCTATTTCTCCGTTAATATGCACACACTTTCCCACTCCAAACTGGTAGTTGGGATCAGATTTTGCAACCTGGGTACATTTTGTCCTTTTTCCACATTATTAATACCAGTCCCCTTTTTCTTAGCATGTGACTTTTATCTCTTTTTTGCTGTGATTATATCTACCTTGCCTTAGTTTTTCTATTTCTCCCTTCCCTCTAGGTTCTGGACTTATTATGGTCATTGTTCTAATAGGGACTACCATTTCCCTTTGCTTCATGAATTAGTGACCGTTTTTCCTTTTTACCTTGTTACATTTTGTAAATAGTGAGGTGTGTAGATTTTTTGTTCACTTACACATACTCCTCATTAAGGCTCTGCTTTCCGTTACTGACTGTGGTGCCACATGTTTTGTTTTAGACAATGGAGTGCTCTTACCTACGGGCATGATGATGCTGTCATGACTTATACTTCCTTTACTTAACTAGGTACAGTATTTTATTACATTTTCCTTGACTCTTTAGTTTGGTTGCTTCAGAAATTGCGCAGAAATGAATTTGAATAATTACCAGCACCCTCCACTGGTCACTACAGCCGACCTACTCCACTCACTTTGGTTTGGGAAGATCAAGTCTGTCTCTGCATGTCTTACTTATCTGGCAGAGGATAGGTCGAACCACACATTTGTGCATTTGACATGCACATTTTCTCTTTTTGTTTTTACACTTCTCACTGGTATTATTTTCTGTCATAAAATTAAAGACATGCTTTATGATCACTTGGCTCCCTTTCTTTGCTTGTAGGGGTGCTCCACCATCTGCCCCCTTCTTTGGATGGACACACACCTATATAATTGTCTACATTTGGGAATTTTATGCTATCATCCTCCACACTTGTATATTAGGTTTGTCAAACATGTTTCTATGTATTTTGCAGCCTTAAAAAAAGTCGCAAGTGTGATGAAACCTGTTGGCTATGATTGTGGAATCATACTCATCTTGCCACATTGATGCCCATACCTACAATAAATAGAACCTACTGCAACCAAACTCATCTGGATGACTTGTTGATTATGGACTATTTGGAAGTGCTGCAATATCTTTAGGAACATATGTCAGGTGTCACATTTTGGACACCATCTTATGCTGCTGGGTAGTGAAGCATACATTACCACTCAGCACCGTGCTTTATCTTATTTTGGACCATTTCCAACTTGAACTATAAGTGTTTGTACCTCGAATAACTCATAGGAAGTGCACCCATTTGACCACTACTATCCACATTCTTCTATGTATATCATCATTACCTATGTGTGGGTAGTTTCCCTTTTTGGGATCGCTATGTCTTTGCCTACCCTTTTGTCCTCCACCCCAGAGAGGTGTAAAAGAAGCAGAGATCGCTGTTGAGCAATCTACTTGTTAGTCTCCGACTTCTATTTCACTACTTAAAGCCAGAAGTGTGGTTGTTCACTTTGGCCCTTTGTTCATTCTCTCTGTTAAAGAAATGTGCAACACATAATTTTTTTATAGGGTGTTACCTGGGGGCTATTAAAGGTGACATCCGGTGTTCCATTGTAGTGAGGATGCCATAGGGTTGCCCATGATTGTGCCTCCTGGCCCTGTGCAGCCAATTCAGGTGGTACTGGTGCATACATTCCAACATTTGGAAGCAGAAAAGACGGAGATTTTGAAAAATAAATCAAGGAAAATTATTTTTCCCCATTGGCTCGCATTGAACTGGAGGCAATTTCAAGTGTGAGAAAGTGTTTCTTCAAAAAAGTGTGTCTACCATCTGAATCAGATGTGTTGGCATGTATGCTGATGATACTCCTGACAGTGGTGACACGCAGCTAATGCTCTAAATGCAGCTATATAATTCTCAACTAATTGCCTAGAAATTGGCACCTCGAGAGGAGCTCATGAAGTTCAACTGTAGGACGCTGGCCCGGTTTGGAGTGGGTACCTTGGGTACTTACACCTTATACCAGGTCCGGTTATCCCTTATTAGTGAAATGTAGTAGTGTTTTAGCAGCTTAGGCTGATAGAGGTAGCTGTAGCAGAGCAGCTTAGGCTGAACTAGGAGACATGCAAAGCTCCTGCAATACCACTATAGTTACACAGTACTTATAAACAATAAAAGACAATACTCAGTGTTATCAAAAATAGAGGTACTTTATTTTAGTGACACAAGGCCAAAAATATCTTAGAGGCAATACTCCTTCTGGCGGTAAGTATTATGCACAATATATACACCAGACACCAAAATCAGGTGAGTAAATAGTAATAGGATAGTGCAAACGATAGAACATACCATAGAATGCTTTAGGAAGAAATAAGTCTAGGGCCAACACAAACCATATACTAAGAAAGTGGAATGCGAATCACAAATTCCCCCCTAGACAAGTGTAGTGTGTAGAGAATCACTGGGAGTGTAAGAAAATCACTAAGTTGAGTAAAATACCCCACCCCAGAGCCCAGGAAAGAAGGAGTAAAGTACTGCAAGTTTCCTTAGGACACACTACAAGTCGTGATTAGAGTTATTTCAAGAACCAAGCAAGACTGCAGGCAACAAATGGTGGATCCCTGGACCTGAAGACCTGTGAAGAGAGGAGACCAAGTCCAGAAGTCGCAGAAGATTCCAGGAAGGACAGGAGCCCCTGCCAACCTAGAAGATGGTGCAAAAGAGGATTCTCCGGTTGGAAGAAGTCTGCAGAAGAGCACCAAAGAAGATGTCTGCGGGTTCCTGCGTGATGCAAAGGATGTCCCATGTGGAGATGTTGGATGCCTTGGTTCAAGCAATGTCGCGGATTGCGTCAAAATGGCGCTGCCTGGATCCAGGAGGGACCTGGGGGCCTCAACTCAGACTGAGGAGGCAGAGGGGGCTCGCAACACTGGAGGGAACCCACAACTGACCAGGCAGCACCCACAGAGGTCCCAGGACACCGGGACAAAGAAGATGCAAATTGCTGTTGCTGCAGCACTACAAAAGAAGGTCCCACGACGCCGGTGAACAACTCAGCGAGTTGAGTGTCGCAGGATAGAGTGCTGGGGACCTGGGCCAGGCTGTGCATGACGGATTCTTGCAATCAGTGCACAGAGGCCTCAGGAGGTGAAGATTACGCGGTGCACAGGGGTACTGTAACAAGAGGGGAAGGCAAGCTCTTACCTCCTCCAAATTTGGACAGCAGGACCTTAGGACAGTCTGTGTCGAAGGAGTCCACCACCTGTGTTTCAAGGAGTACGCTCGTTTCCAGGAGAGGAGTCCAAGAGAACCGTTTGTTGTCTTAAAAGGTGCTTGCTGGAGCAGGGAAGTGACTCTGTCACTCCACAAGAGATTTCTTCTGTCCTTCTGGTGCAGGGTGAAGACAGGGAGTCCCCAGAGCAGGCACACCAGGGAAACTGTAGCAGTTGCTGGCTGGAGCTGAAGTTGCAGAGTCGAAGTAGCCCTCCTGGATACTTTGTTGCAGTTACAGCGGTTCCTGCAGCAGTCTGCGGTTGATCCGATGTCAGAGGATGAAGCATTAGTTGCAGAGGATACCTGATGGAAACTTGCAAGCAGAATCTTAAGAGGAACCCACAGGAGAGACCCTAAATAGCCCTGAGAGGGGGATTGGCTATCTATCCAGGTATGCACCTATCAGGAGGGGTCTCTACATCACCTGCTGGCACTGGTCACTCAGAGGTCTTCAGACGGTCCCCACTCCTTGGAAAACAAGATGGCTGAAGTCTGGGACACACTGGAGGAGCTCTGGGCACCACCCATGGGTTGGTGATGGACAGGGGAGTGGTCACTCCCCTTTCCTTTGTCCAGTTTTGCGCCAGAGCAGGGACTGAGGGTCCCTGAACCGGTGTAGACTGGCTTATGCAAGGAGTGCACCATCTGTGCCCTTCTAAGCATTTCCAGAGGCTCTGGGAGGCTACCCCTCCCAAGCCTGTAACACCTATTTCCAAAGGGAGAGGGTGTAACACCCTCCTCCCAAAGGAAATGCTTTGTTCTGCCTTCCTGGGACTGAATTGCTCAGTCCCCAGGAGGGCAGAACCCTGTCTGTGAGGTGGCAGCAGCTGTAGCTGTAGCTGCAGTGCAAGCCTCAGGGGGCTGGTTTGGCAGTACTGGGGGTCCATGGTGGAGCCCCCAGGATGCATGGAATTGGCTCCCCAATACCAGATTTGGAATGGGAGGACAATTTCATGATCTTAGACACCTTACATGGCCATTTTCGGAGTTACCATTGTGAAGCTATATATAGGTATTGACCTATGCGTAGTGCACACGTGTAATGGCGTCCCCGCACTCATGAAGTCCGGCGAATTGGCCCTGGACAGTGTGGGGGCACCTTTGCTAGTGCAAGGGTGCCCTCACACTTAGCAACTTTGCACCTAGCCTTCAGTAAATGAAGGCTAGACATATAAATGACTTATTAGTTACTTAAGTGCTATGAAAATGGCTGTGAAATAGTGTGTGCACTATTTCACTCAAGCTGCAGTGGCAGTCCTGCGAAAGGGTTTGTCTGAGCTCCTTATGGATGGCAAAAGAAATGCTGCAGCCCACAAGGATCTCCTGGAACCCCAATGCCCTGGGTACCTAGGTACCATATACTAGGGACTTTTTAGGGGGGTCCAGTGTGCCAATTGGAATTGGTAAATGAAGTCACTAGCCCATAGTGACGAATTTGGAAGCAGACAGAGCAGAAGCACTGAGGTTCTGGTTAGCAGAACTTCAATGACACACTTAAGCACTACTGCCAACACACACATTAGGCCACAAACTATGAGCACTGGGGTCCTGGCTAGCAGGATCCCAGTGAGACAGGCAAAACACACTGACAAATAGGGTTTTCACTATGAGCACTGGGGTCCTGGCTAGCAGGATCCCAGTGAGACAGTAAAAACACACTGACACAAACTCAAAAACAGGCCAAAAGTGGGGGTAACCATGCTAGATAGAGGCTACTTTCTCACATCAACTATTGAATTTTTCTCCTCATTTTTGAAGGTCAGCCTTTTAATTCTTAAATTAAATTCTTCTAACTCATCTTCTTCATCAGCCATCAAGGAAGGAGGAAGAAGTTTCAGGGTCTCTCTACCTTCTGCACCCAGACATTATTTGAACATGGACACCTTTTGTTTCCCCGTAAATATGTTTTCTCCACAACTCATACATAAGCCTCAAAAACCTTTTTTCATTCTTACATTCTAAAACAGGTTGCACTGGTGAGTGCTAAAATCAAAGGAGGTGCTGACACTGTCACGGTTTCGGGCGGGTCTGATCAGGACTCTGGTTGGGACACCCCTTGAGGTCACTGAATATCCTAAAGAGGTAGTATACTGGGGCAGAAGAGCAGCTAAAGGCATACACGGAAAGGACAGCTATGGACAGGCACAGGAAAGTAAAAGCAGAGCAACCCTTGTGTGAACAAACAGGAAACAGATTACTAATTGACAATCACGCTGGGATTGTACACAGAGTAAGGCGCAGAACCTCCCACAGTGACAGGGAAGGTCAATGCCTCTGTGCAGTTTGCTCTTACAGATATTCACCCTGCCAGCCCCATAGAAAGGAGGCATCAGAAGTGATTCTGTCTCTGGACCCTAGAGCACAAACAAGGATAGTACTTACATACACAAGACAAGCTCTTGTGGGTCCAGCTGGAAACACAGTGGCAATTCCTGGAAAAACCGCAATAGCACACTGTCACTGTTAGGCACGAAAGACAACGTATAACACTAAACAAGGATGGGGGCTAGAATTGCCTACTGGAAACCAGGAGCCAACCCCTGTACAAAGGAGGACACTTATACACTGGTGAAGACTGATAGGACACTTATCAGACACAAATACCGAGAGGAAACAGAAACAGAAGGGACAAACTAAGAGACAGAGGCAGGAACTGGGAACGGGCTCAGGCTGAAGCAAAGACAGGACTAGGACTGGAAAACAGGGCGCAAACTTCTGGCTGGAACAAACAGAGACAAGACTGGGAAATAGAGAGCAGGCTCTGGCTGGAACAGACCAGGACAGGGCTGGAATACAGGGAGTAGGAATAAACAGTAAACAGGGCTGGGAAACAGAGAGCAGGTTCAGGCTGAAACAAGGCAGGAGCAGGGCAGAGAAACTGGGAGCAGGCTCTGGAAGAAACAAACAGGTACAAGGCTAAGAGATAGGGAGCAGACTCTGGCTGGAACAATCAGGAGCAGGGCAGAGAAACGGGAAACAGGATCAAGCTGGAACAGAACAGGAACAAAACTGGAACACCATCTGACAAAGTGTCTGTAACACGAAGGAATCGAACTCAAATGCACGACAGGGATCTTAAGGAAATGGCTGCTAATAAGCAGTTCCAAGCTGCACTGCACAGAAGAGGTCTCAGGTGTGTGTAGTTTCAGACACTTTCAAGTCCTGGAGGAGAGGATCAGGTGAAAAGGAGCAACTGGACTTCTCCCATAGAAAACAATGGGAAAGAGAATCCGGGCTTTCCTGACTACCAGGCTGTGCATTACGGGATTTGCTGTCCCAGGAAGCAAATGTAGTACTACACAAGTATACCATGGCGAAAAGAGAAACAAACAGGAGTCAGCAAGGGACTCTAGATAAGTGTTCAAGGTGATTCCCAGGCTACCGAGAGTCCCCTTACAGCGCCCCCTAGAAACGGGACGACAGAGTCGTAACAGACACACACTGTGCTTGTTGTTGTCTAGTATACAAATGAGTAGATTATCTTGAGCGCCTCTTCTTGCCCTTCAAGGCTAACTTCTGTAGTTAGAAAGTCAATTCAGTGTTAATTGGTGCAGCAGGTTGCAGACAGTTGTCTCCGGCACTTATTTTAGGACCTGGGCCTTAATTTTCATAATCAGACTTTGACCCTGAGCATGTGCGAGAAAGGCAGAAAAATGAGGAAGAGAAAGAAAGTAAAACAGAAACAAAGGAAACAATGAAGGATAAAAACCTTAGAAGTCTGAGATAAAGAGACAGGAGGTGGAGGGTATTGGATGAAAGAGGCATGGAGTGATCTCAGGACTAGCCGGTCTTGGTATTCAGTGAATCTAGGCATTTGGCAGTTCCGGTGGCGGGCTCCTAAGAAAAACGGTGATCTTTTAACGAAATTATGGTCTGAGTGAACCCGCATTTCTGTTTAGCAGCCACTTGCCTCTGTTTCTGTGGTCAAGCTATCCATGTATTACTCTCACAAAGGGGTCTATACAACTAAGTTAGTCACTTATTAGAGTGTTTTCTTTCAATGGCATTACCAATTTCCTCGTGTTTCCCATTAAAAAAGTACCTCTTATGTCTAACCTGAAAGCAAAGAACAGAATGAAGGGTACATAAAACAGGAACCAAATCCTTGATCTATTCTTTTAATGGCTTATAATGCACGAAAGATGTTGAAGGAACAAACGATGGGACATTTGGAACCTGCAGAACACATTAAAAACTGGCAGTTATGCTTCATTTGAAAAGGAAATCCACAAAATTAGTGGAGCAGTGGGACGGGCTAAGCTTCAAAGACAGATTTATGGATTCCAGTCTGGCAAACGGGACTTAACAGATAACAGTATCCTTTCATGGCTCGGGAGAAGACAGCGGTTCTAGCCATGCAGAACTGTTTATGCCTCAAAAACACTCTTCAAACGAAATGAGTGCTACATACTGTTGGACCCCCATTCTGAATACATGTGCTGCTGAATTTATGTCTGCGTTTGCCGTCCAACAAAGTTGAACCAGAGGTCTTTAGCGGGGACTTTCTGAAAATCAGAGAATATTTTTAAAATGTGGTAATTCAATCTGGAGTCAAAAGCACTCAGAACATAACACCGTGGCACCAATAATACAGAGAGAGGCCAAAGCACTTTTCTTTATGATTAGTGAATATGGATCTCTCAGAATTATTTGTATTTGTCTTTATTGTTTATTTGTACTGCACACCAAGCCCATTGAGGCTTTGGAGAGTTGAATACCTACTATTTTCAGCTGTAGTACAGATATAAAATATGGGAGTGTGCAATCTCCTGTACACTCCTGTCACCTATTTTCATATTGCATTCAGCGTTCTGACTGCGGAACTCTGTCGTAGTAAGAAACATTATCACTTGTGAACTAAAAACTTGACCAGTAGCATCAAAATAACCCTGCAGTTCACAGGAACAGCTGACACAGCAAGTGAAATTACAGGTAACGCTTTTTTACTTTGTTTTCTGAGGCTCTCATCATTGTTTGGAATAGGAAACGATTTCACAATAAAAATATTACATGATTATCTTATACGATGGAGGCACTTTTCCGAACTCGACCCGGAGAATGATGGAGATGGCTTCTTTGAGTCTGATTATGAGTTGGGCGGAGCAGAATTTCCGTAGTGAATTCCTCTCAGTATGACCACAAGTGGGGCCGGTGTTCCGATAACATGAGTTCGCAGGTGCGTGAACAGTAGACCTTATTTTAGTAGCCAGAAAAAGACAGCTGATAAAATAGCTTGTGCGTTGGCTACAATAGCAAGTCACTACTCTCAGAACTCTGTTGCAATGCAATCTGCATTTTTTTTGGGGGGGGGAAATGCTCTCCCTGCCAGACCGTCTTTTTCTATTCCTTCCACCACACTCTCAAGCACCCTCACGCCACCTCTCCCCGGCACCTGCACTAACTTCACATTTACCACCTGCTTAGAGTACGTGGTAAATATGAGTGTTAATCCACCCTGAACAGGGAAAAACGTACAGAATTCTTTTCAGTACAACCGGGTCCCCATTGTGATTCTCCTTTCTGGGAGGATTAACTCATAAATATACGTTACTGGTGGTATGTTACTTCACAGTAACATACATTTTGTGAGGAGTTTGCATTATTCCTGTACCATAATCAGGGGCTACTTGTTTCCTAAAGGCACTTGTTTTTATGATAGAAAAAATGAGTTCACAGTTCCAAACAAGTGGAGGCTGTTTGAAACTCTCAACACGGGCCCACACTCCTTCGGAAGCAATAGCACTCATGCATCATCATCGGGCTCTGCTCCACGCCAGACTGGCACTGCAATGTCTGACGGGGTCCTACTTTGGACCAACTTGCGATAAAAGTAATTTGTATCTGAGTACCAACACGTCTTAGGTTACTAAGAGGCAGCTGGAGAAAAGAAAAATGAAAAATAAAAATAAAATTGACTCGGGGACCTCCTCAGTATAAAAATCTTTAATAAATGAGCAAGGGCCCGGTCAAGATTAAAAACTTAGGAAAAGTGAAAGGGAGTTGAAGGTCCCACACTTTACATACTCTCGAAGTCAAGTACAATAACTTTGACCACTCCACAAAGTCACCATGTTTCGCGCCTAAATAATTGTCCAGAATGGATCCATTGGCGCTTCATCAGGACTGCAACAATATTTCTCCAGAATATCAAAAATATGATGACAATATGTTCATTTAAATGAAAAGGAAAAAGCTTTTTTTTTTTTTTTTATCACTGCAGCTCTGTGTCAACTATCACAAAACTACTGGGAACCTGTAAAACCAAAGATATGTATGCCAAAAATAAATATAAATCAATTCTAGAACATCATATTATAAAAATGAATAATGACATGGAAAAAACTGGAAGTGCAATACTGCAACATCACTCATCTCGATACACATGACTCAAAATAACTAGGGCTTACCGGCCATTGTCAGAAGAAGGACTACATCCTCTGGAAGCATAAACCAGAACTCATTCAGGGTATCTATAATGATGTTTTAAAAGAGAGACGCTTATCCAAATCAATTATGCATGAAACAGGACATTCAGAAAAAATACCTCAGAATGTACTAAAGCAGATGTTAATGTTCACCTGATCTAATAGCATGAAAATGTTATTGCTGAAAAGGTACACTGCTGCCATAGAGAAAAACAAGGACACATCATACTATATTTATTCCAAAACAGAACGTGTTCTATCTCATCCTGTATTATTGTCACGGAATGTGTAGGAAAATTAGAAAAAAGAAACATGACAAACCCCAAAAGAAGGAAAGACCATCTTCTGAGTCAAGACCTTGTTTCCACTGTATGCCACTAATCAGTGCTTAATTTGTAAATAAAAAGATGCCGGTGCTTAAAGCCCTCCTCTTAAACAAGTGGCTGCTGCAATTAAATGTCCGAACATGGAATACTGAGGCAACGTAATCCTGAAGCCATCTTGGGCCTCTTCAATCCATTTAAAGCCATTCCCTGTCCCTTCAGCTCACTCCTGCAGCTTTCTTCTTTATCCCACTGTGAAGCCTTTTTGTTTTTCTCTTCCTACGGCTTTCCCATATGTGTCTTTTGCTCGCAATAAATGCTTGAGGCAGAATAATAACGCCGGCCCTCAAAAATAAGTGCCGGTGCTCAGCTCCGGAAACAACAAGCACAAATTAAGCACTGTCACTAATAAAAGGGGCAGTACCCACCCTCATTATTGTAAGAGAAATAGGAAATGCCACCGGACAGAGACAGGGCTCAAACTTGGTCAAGCGCCGTAAAAATCAACGACGCAAATGTATAGCGTGGCCGCGTGTTCATATAATCAAGACTGCGTGTAACCCGAATGCCGTTTAAAAGTGGGAAAAGGGAAAATGCACACCCTCAATATTGAAAGAAAAATAGGGTATAAAGCAAAACAAAGTGCCAACTTTGGAGTGTCAGTCTGGCGTCGAGCAGAGCCCGATGATGATGCATGAGGTCTATTGTTTCCGAAGGAGTGTGTGCCCGTGTTGAGAGTTTCAAACACCCTCCACTTGTTTGGAATTGTGCACTCATTTTTTCTATAGTAAATATTGGGAGCGCATGCACTGGACCAGTTAATCCTCCCAGTCCCCCCTTCTCTTTTTCACTTTTGTTTTTATGATACAGCTATTGCCATGTTAGATCTCTCTTAAATAACCTCACCATGCCCATGCCTATTCATATGGGGAATGAATAGCTACATTTTACCAAAAAGATGATTGCCTACTTTTTAATTCTGGCTAGAGGCAGCCTTTGCTCTGAGTTAGAGTGTATGCCATCAACACAAAACATGCACAAAGATGGGCAATGGGTTAGGTGTGCCAGAGAACCGGTGTGCAAGAGGGATGCACTCTTGTGAGGCTCCTGCAGTGCGGGACATTATCCGCCATCATCCTGTCACCCTGAGAGAACTGTGTGACCCTGCAGGGTGGGCTCCCCTTTGACACTGCTGGCCCACTGCAGCTGGCCCAGTTTGGCCCCTGAGCTAGCCGCTGCCTGCTGTGATTGTTGCCTTGTGGCCCTGGAGACTTGGTGGTCGACAGCAAGTGATCTGGGCCCAGTGGTGGTGCTTTCCTGTTTTGCGGCAGCTTGCCCCACTGTCAAGCCACCCCCTGAAAGCTCATCAGAGTGTCAGGTGGAAGACAGCTCTATTTTAAGGTGAAGTGGGGCCCTACTTGAGGCGTGGTGTAAGCCTAGCAGTGCAATCCCCCCCCCAAGTTAGGTCTCTGCTGTGTGGTTCCCGAGCTGTGGTTTTGCTCACAAAAGTGGATTTGGGGCATCAACACATCTTGTCTTCCTGCCTGCTACATACTTGTTAAAGCTCCTGATCTACCAGTTCTTTCCTGTGTCTCTACCTGTGTTCTCAAGAGTGGCGAGGTTGGACTTTATCTGTCAACTGACTCTCAATCTCATCAGAATTTTGTGTCTAACACTGCCACCAGTCATGCCCCACCCACTAAAGCGCATTGCCTCTCTTACCCCTACTTGCCTGACCCTCCTGGCAATCCACCTTCTGTATCATGAAGTGAAAAATTGACGGCCGTCAACTAAATTCTATTTTTGCTCCTGCCCGGCTCTGCGGAATGCTGAAGCTGGAACTGAAAAAAACAGATGCTGCACACCCATCCTTGGACACGCCCATCCACTCAACCAACATGAAAATCACCTTAGTAACGATGCAGCAAAGCTTGACCTCCATCAAAACTAAAAGGGACCCAGTGTGCTGCAGGGTGGATTCCATTACATGCAAATTAGAGAAGCATGATAAACTACTTCAGGAGACTGAGCAACGCATCTCATGGTTGAAGATACTGTTTGCTCCTGGGGTGACACACTGCTTAAAATGGAGAAGGCCGGCAAGGTTATTGTGGCAAAAAACAAAGACTTAGAGGCACAGTCCCACCATAATAATTTCTGTATTTTGGGCATGCCGGAGCCAGCCAATACAGGAAGGATGGAAGACTATGGGGAGAAGATGCTCATTACCCGGTTTGGTGCCGATTACTTCTTGAAGCTTCTCGTTGTTGAATGTGCGAACTGCACCTTAGCTGCCCCACCTGCTCCGGGAGCTGCGGCATGCCCGAGAGTTGCCAGACTCCTAATTTTCTGTGACCGTGATGCTTCCCTTTTACCCTGCTAATAAGAAACACTCTCTACATTTTAAAAGCAATGAAGTTATTATTTTCTCAGAACACACAGCGGCAGTTGAGGAAGCACATCACAAGTTCCTTCCAATCAAGTAGAAGCTGAGACAGTCCTCCATTCCATACGCCATGGTGTGCCCTGCCTGCCTTCATAGTTCAGTGCAGGATAAGGAACACTTCTTCACTAATACTCAGCATACCTCTGATTTTCTACAGAAACACCCTAAGTGTGACCCAATTCTGAAGTCCCTTGTCACTTCATTGCATGCCTCTTCTCCAAGTGCTGAGGATGGGTAACCATTGTTTTCATTCCACCTCTGAGTGTTGATCCTTTCAGGACCACAAACCGCCAGACCATTCTCATTCAGATGTTGTTTATGTATTCCCCTAAAGACCACTCTTTTTCCATTTTGATGTCGCTGTTGTATTCCCTAATCCAGCTCAGTGAGGACTCGCATGGCTCCTGCGGATGCTGTCAGCTTGACGAGGATGACTCCCATTGACTCTCTGGCTGTACCCTGCAGGATACCACTCAATGAAGTTGTTTGATTTATTTTCTTTGTTCTTTGCATACTTGATTAACATGACATACTATTTTCCAATGTTTAATTTTGGGTTCTATAGGGTGGGTGACAGCATATTCCTGATGGGTTTAGGCCATCAGTGTTGGGAGGGAGTTCTATCATAATGCTATGATGGATATGCTCTTTTCTGTGTTTTACAGTCCTACCACCCTATGGCTACTGGCTCGTTACCTGTTATGAGCCTGCTCCCCTTCCCTGTTGACGCATTAAACTCACCATGATAAGTTGAGACATTCAAACCTTTCCTGCATTCGCCCTACAAATGCATCACTGGGAACATTTGTGGGTTGGGAGACCTGCGTAAGCACCAACACATTTTGTCATATTTGGATAGGCATAGCATCCATATAGACGTATTACAAGAGGCCTGTTTGGTCCCTTCTGATGGCACGTGCTTTGCAGGGAAATGGGTTTCCCACAGAGTATTTTCCTACCTTTCCTCTTGTGCCTATGGGACAGTCAAGGTGATCTATAGGCGTGCCCGTATGGTTGGCTGGGCTCCCAGATGAAACCCAAGGCCGACACACAATTATGTGGGGAAAATTGTTCTCCCACACTATTACCATTGTAAATTACTATGAACCCAACTCAGATGATCCTGCTTTTTTTTTCACTGTCTGTGGGGCCTAGTTGTTTCTTTCAGGCCGTCTCTGCTACTGTCGGAGGGTGACTTTAATACTGTGCTCACCGCAGATATAAATCATTTGCATGTGCCATTCACCTCTTGCAACCAGGCCTCCTGCCACCTCCAGGACATCATTAGGGGACCATGACCTGCTAGATATATGGAGATTACACCACCCACACATCAGGGAAAGCACATTTTACCATGGGGTCCTAAGGAGTTGCTTCCCCTTGAATGATTGATTGGCTTCTCGTGTAGTGGGGTCTTAGGTGTGGGTAGACACCCATCTAGCATGTACCTATTCTGACCATTCCCCAGTGTTACTTACGGTGTCTATACCAACGCTATCCCCCATGAGTACTAACTGGCGCCTATTCCTATGCACGCTCTTAGACCGTCAATTCAAGGAAGAGATTAGGCAGGACATCTCTGAATTTTTTACAGGGAATGCTGGCTTGGTGACTTTGGTTGGCACAATTTGTAAGGCCTTTAAGGTTGCCATCCATGGTATTTGCCTTGCCAGGAGCAGGGGTGTGCTGCGTTCCCTGCAAGAGCATTTGGCTAGATTGGAGAGGAAACTCAAGTGATTAGAAACTTGGCAGATGCAGGCCCAGCAGTTGAAGACAATACTGTCAGAGTTTCACAAGCCATCTAACAGAGAGTGTCTGTTTTGTGGTAAATATGCTACAGTGCACCTGTATGGAGTGGGCGGACACCTAGGTAAGACCCTGGCAACTATGATTAGGCACCCAGTAGTTGCTAACAATATTTTGAGTGTTAGAGATCAGAGGGATCAGCTACATATGGGTACTCCTAATATACATCAGATCTTTACGTCCTACTATAAATCTATCCATGCCTCGCGGATTGAGGATCCCATTGAGATGGACTCATACCTGGAAAATATGGTGCAGGGCTGGCTGAGTGATGTACAGTGCAAATTCCTTGCTCAATATATCACTCTTGACAAAGTCAGGGAGGTAATACAGTAGTTGCAATTTTGGACGGCGCCAGGACCTAACGGCCTACCAGAGGCATTCTACAAGACCTATTTGGACCTTTTGGCACTGGTGTTGCTATCTGTTTTTCAAGAAGCTAAGAGAGAGGGACAGCTCCCCCTCTTCCAAGTGAGAAGCCCTGATTATTATGCTACTTAAAGCATATAAGCCATCAGACTAATGTGAGTCTTATAGGCCACTATCTTTGATCAACTGTAATGTTAAAATCTTAGCTAAGGTGGTTACCAACCGGCTGTCCCCCCTTATGTCATTCCTGGTACATGCAGACCAATCAGGCTTCAGTCCTGGGCATTCCACCTCATGCAGTTTGAGAACACTATTCGCAATACTACAGGATATTGACCCAGACTTGGCCGCAGTGGTGGTATTTTTAGAAGCTACTAAAGCCTTCAGTGCTATCAAATGGGATTTCTTGATGGCTGTTGTGTGTAGAATGGGGATCCCCCATACCTTTCTGTTCGGGATTGCACTCCTTTTTCTATCCTGTTACTAGGGTGTGCATCAACAGTGTGGTCTTCCCCTCTCGAAATTACCCAATGTATACGGCAGGGATGTCCTTTTTCCCCTTTGCTTTTTGCCCTAGCAATCGAGCCCCTAGCTGCTGAGTTGAGACAGCACTATCATGCCCATGCCCTGCATTGCGCTAGTCACCATCTTTTGATCTCCCTCTATGCAGATTATATGACTCTCTATTTTCGCAACATGAAATGATATTCTGCAAGATAATGCCCAGTTCCGGCAACTAGTGGGTGTTCAGATTAACTGAGGAAAATCTCACCTATTTCCCTTTACTTCGGCAACTGTACCCTTCACTCCAGATTTTCTGCTTCAGTGGTATCAGTCTAAACTTAAATACGTGGGCATTGTCATTTACCCTGACAGAGAAGAAGTGATACGTTCCAATTAAGGCACAGCCCTTTCTTAGCTCACTGATCACATCGCTCGCTCACTATCTCTCCTGCTGTCAATAGCTGGCCGCATAGTCCTAATACAAAAATGGACTCTCTGACTAAATTCAAATCTATTCTTCAATATCCCCATACTCCTGAACTGCCCATTTCTTCAGACACTGAAAACACAGTTGAGCATGGTCGGGGAGACAACAATGCATCACCTTGCCCTTTGCTGAGTCGGCGTTTAAAGCCCCTGACATGGAACTTTACTATTTGTGTGCTGAAGCACATCACACTGTCCACTGGTATAGGTCCACACTTGACCTGTTGAGCAAGCTCATATGGCTCTGATCTCCTCATCCTCCTTTCTGGTGACTTTGTCTTGTACTCCTTCTATCAATGTGTCCATTGTGGCTTTTACTTCAAGTCCATGGAACTGAGTATGGGATAGGGTGGGTAAGATGCTCATGTACTCTCCACTGATTCTGCTCGCCTACCACCCTTTACTGCCAGTCACCCATGAGTCTCTGTGCAGCCTTCAGCTCAGAAGGCATGGTATCACCTCCTGGGGAGATCTATACTGTGATGGTCTCTTTATTTCACAGGCTAATTTTGTGGGGGGAAAACTTGCTTCCCCTCTGGAGGTTTTTACATAGATTTGGCTGAAAGACAATGTCAGGGCTATAACTTTGAACTTTCCTGCTGAGTCCCCCATATTTGCCAACCTTCACAGCCTGCTTCAAACCGCTAATACATGTCATTTGGTTTCCATATTTTATCGCTCTGCGCAGGCTGAATCCCGAGGTTATTGGGGATGGGAGGGATTTTAGTGGGAACTAGACCTGGCAGAGTCCCCAAAGGGTGAGCAGTGGAAGTATTGTTGTGCACAGAGGGAACAGATAACATCCAGGTGCAGACTTCACATTATTCGTTATAAGTTCCTCCACAGGGCATTCTATAAACCTGCCGCCTGCTTAGATCTGGGCTCAGGCCAGATGATGCATGTGATAGATGCGGAGTGGCCAGAGCTGATTTACTGCACTTGGATTGGTCCTGTGGCCCGGTTCAGTCCTACTGGCAGGAGGTTCGCATTGCACTCTTCCTCATGATAGAAGTTGATAGAAGTTGACCTCTTGCTATCCCCTCAGATGGCATTCCTTGGACATGTGTAAGATGTGGATGTTGCTTACAGAAGATATGTGGCATTATCCCTATTACTAGCTTAGGGATGTGTTCCCTGTTGCTGCGGAAGTGGGCGAGCACCCAAATTCAAGGACTGGCTTACAGATCTTATTTACTGTAATGAACAATAGACACAGTATGCTGAACTGCTGCTGTCCTCTTCCTGGCCACAAGACATTTGGGACCATTTACGCCAGTAACTGTTGACACACTCCTCCCCCTCTGCTTCCCAGAATGGATCTCTGTCAATACGGGTGGAGGCATTGCTGTGCAATGATTGTATGCGCTGTACCACTTTTTATGTGTTTGTGGAGTTTTCTATATCTGTGATTGGAAAAGGAGAAGGGTTGGGGTCATTGATTTGTTGTGGGGTGAACGAATACCCTCTCTTGACTCAGAAATTACCATGCAGATTCTTCTTGGCAGTTTCAAAGACAGTATTTACTAACTGTTGCGACAGGGAGAAAAACACAGTGAACTGCACCTCAGCCCTGCACAACATGCCTCTACAGAGTTCCTCAAATGCCTGATCGCAGACAGACCCTTATATACAAATCAGTACAATACTTTATTACACATGATTAACAATACATAACTTACAAGTTTACAGATGAACACAGAAAACATTTGAAACAATGTGACCCCATAACCCTTAATTTTTAGGTTAAGACATTGCTCACTCTTTTGTAAAAGTTATTTATTTGAAGTGTGTGCTGACAGCATTGTGGGTCTGCGACTCCGGAGTGTTTCGATTTTGGTTTCTTCCTTGCACCCATTGCAAATTGCTCACCTGTGTGCTTTGGCCTAATTCAGTTATGTGACTAGTATCTAATCAGTCTGCGATCTGTTTGCAGGCATGGAGAGTGTGTCGAGGGCTCATATGCTAATGTTGTAACTACCTGCAGGTAGGTCAGACATGAGTTGGCCTTTTACAGATGACCCTTTCGTGTTTCTTACTCTGCTAGATCCTTGAATGAACCTTTGACCTTGCTCGTGCCAGTACGAGGGTTTGGCTTAATCTGCTTTATGACTGCAAACAGTGATGTAGCCTATTTTGATGCTTGATGTTGCACAATGTTTTCGCATTTCGTATTTGCGGTAATGTGTTTAGTTTTCACATTTCCTACAATAGATTGCATTGTATATTTAATAAATTGGTGCCACATAGCTTGACAATGTTGATTTACATTTAATGAAATTGAATACACATATTATTAACCGCTTCTCTGATGGGGACGTAATGGTTACGTCCCACGGCAAAGCGCTCCTGTGCTTAGGATGTAACTGTTACGTCCTGGCACCGGCCCACGGAGGGAGTGCTAGTTCTCCCCCTGTGGGACTCCCACCCTCCATCCCCTGGGCAGGAATGGCAGAGGAAGCGCTTCCCCTGGTACCCCGCCCCCCCCCCAGTGATGTCTGATGATGTCAGCACGCAATCGGGCGCTGACCTCATCAGAGGTCGCCTCCATTGTGCTGGAAGCATGTCTTCATAACGTATTAGTTTCTCCTCTGTAAGGGGGCAAGGGAGGTCAGAGAGGCATGAAAAGGAAATGAAAGGCTCTGATTGAAGAGGTTGAATCTATTCTAAATAAAAAGGAATAAAAACCGAGAAAGGGCTTAGAAAATGGTACCCTTATCCCCTCTCTTTCTTCCAGACTTCCCAGCAAGAGCAGTATTCAAGCTAATGGAGATTCCCTGTCTGCTTTGGCACCCCAGGCTGGTAGCACGAATACAAATCCCCCAACACTTACCTTACCTCATTGCAATACTCCCAGGTTAGATAGTGAGATTGTTTATGATATCCCTTGCTCCAATCGCTTCTCACCTTTGGAATATCAGGACCATATGCTTGACCAAGGAAGTCCTCCTTCAACTTTGCGATTTGCTAACCAACACTCTTTCAGAGCCCCAAAACACTTGTCTCAGGAGGATCAGGCTTCTCTTTTTATCTATCTAAAAGATGAAGTGGGAGAGCTGAAGCTATTAATAGCATAAGTGTTACACACCTTTAGATCTATTAGCCTGAGGAGGGACCTTACTCATACTCACGAGGATGGGGTGACTTCTCCGAACGTCCGGGCCCCTTCAACACAAGGAAAAGTCATAAACCCAAGTGGTGTTTGCCCCTCTAAGAGCTATGCTTATGCCCTGTGAGTTCCTCCAACTAAGCCTGTTAACGCACCACATTCCAGGGGTCTTTAAGAAGTATCTTTGGGGCATCGATCACAAGCGAAATTGGAATGGGATTCGACTATTGCTCATAACCATTCGAGCCGTATTAGCAAAGGTCACCCAATCTATATGTGCAAGTTACACCCTTTACCCCCTAACATGGGAAGGCAAATTTTCATTAATAAATAAATCCTATCACTGGCTACGCCACACCAGGCAATGTGGCTCTGTTATCCATTCGGACATAGTATCGGCTGTCCGATTTAGTGGTAAGCCAGGCCACTGGGATTTTATAAAACTAACATTAGCCAGTCCACACTTGGTAAAGGACCTGTTATCCATGGAAGCCCGGAATACCATGCGGAATGGATAGGACATTTACCTTAGTAGTAGTGGGCCTGCAAACAGCTCCCTGGTGAAGAAATTACCATCTATTCCGAACATTAGGTAATCTAACAAGGGATCTGGGCCCTCAGTTCTCGGCGAAGAAATATCTTGTGTGCCTTTAGCAAAGGATTTTGATTCTCCAACTGGGAGGCCTAACCCACATGAGCTGGTGTTAAAATATCCCCTCCCAATGCCACACTCCAACTGCTTGACATCTCTGATCTGGAACCGCCTCTTTCAGGGAACACTATTGCATTTTTTAATCCTGCAGAGAGCCCTGTAAAGTCATGCATTCATGTCAATTCTCAGGAGGGCCTTCGTTACCATGAGTCTTCATCGATGTAGTTATTGTCGTGGAATGTGGCTGGAATCCGCAACAAATTAGATGATGGCTATTGGGGGAGAACATAGACTAATTCAAAATCTGTTTGTTTCAGGAAACCTGGGCTACCTCAAATGTGTATAGACAGGGGTTTTATTCATTTTGTAAAGAGGCTAAATCGTCACCTGCTGGTAGAGCAGCGGGTGGTCTCATCATCTGGCTAAGAATTTCCGAGGTGGGTAGTGCTAAGGAAATTCACGTGGATTTGTCTTATGTATTGGCAATATCGATACAATCTAACCAAGGCTTACCAGTTTTGTGTATTAACATCTACAACGGACCGGATCACCCTAGTCGAATGTCTAGCACTATTCAGATGTTAATCACTTTATTTTGGACATTTATCCATCGCACCACATTATTATAGCAGGTGATTTTAACATGTTGCTTGAGCCTAACTTAGGGGGTCATTCTGATTCTGGCGGGCGGCGGAGGCCGCCCGCCAGAATTCCGCCCCCATTATACCGCTCCGCGGTTAGAAGACGGCGGAGGGTATTATGAGTTTTTCCCTGGGCTGGCGGGCGGTCTCCAAAAGACCGCCCGCCAGCCCAGGGAAAAACTCCCTTCCCACGAGGATGCCGGCTCGTAATCGAGCCGGCGGAGTGGGAAGGTGCGACGGGTGCAGTTGCACCCGTCGCGTATTTCAGTGTCTGCAAGGCAGACACTGAAATACTTTGCGGGGCCCTCTTACGGGGGCCCCTGCCGTGCCCATGCCATTGGCATGGGCACGGCAGGGGCCCCCAGGGGCCCCGCGGCACCCCCTACCGCCCTCCTGTTCCTGGCGGGCGAACCGCCAGGAACAGGATGGCGGTAGGGGGTGTCAGAATCCCCCATGGCGGCGCAGCAAGCTGCGCCGCCATGGGGGATTCTAAGGGCAGCGGTAAACCGGCGGGAGACCGCCGGTTTACCCTTTCTGACCGCGGCCAAAGCGCCGCGGTCAGAATGCCCTGCGGGGCACCGCCGGCCTGTCGGCGGTGCTCCCGCCGACCCTCGCCCCGGCGGTCGAAGACCGCCGGGGTTAGAATTAGGGCCTTAGTGTTTTCTGAGGTTACACAGTTAGAAGACTCAATTTGGAACATCCCCTCCTACTCGACCCAGATGAAAAATCTAAAAAATTAGTAACAGGGCTCTCCAGATTTTTGACCTCATGATAACTTATGGTCTCCGCCCAGGAAATGGGCGTTTTCCTTCAGATACCCCTGCAAAGCCTATATTCTTTAGAGAGTCCTATAGCAGCATTTTAGATCTTGTACTTATTAACATGAGGATCTGGCACCTTATCAGAGATGTAAAGGTGGGAAACCAACATAATAGTGACCATGCCCCTCTCCTGATAACATGTGACAGGCAGCTTTTTACAAGGTTAGATGTGCAATTAAATCATGAAGCTCCTGTTGCCTTGGAGGTGTCCTCCAATAAGCGTGCTGTGAAATGGGAGCTGTTTAGAAACTCTCATAAATTATGGGGAAAATTGTGTGCCCTAGTATCGACCCACTCGTTATTTGACGGTTCCTCCTCATATACTCCGAGCGAGGTTTGCATTTAGATCTTTTCTCGGCCCTTAAGAAGCTATTTTTTAAAACTAACCGGGAGAATATTCACTTAGAAGCCCATTCTCGCCATAGGTGGTTCGATAAGGCATGTAGAGAGGCGAAGAACTCTCTCAAAAAAGCAATAAGATCAAAAGATAGATGTAAGATAACACACGCAAGGTGTGATTATACATCCACTCTCAAGTCCACCAAAATTCACTGGGAAGAGTTGTCATGGCAAGAATTAGTTCTGGCTGCCAGGGACTCAAATTTGAAACACTTTTGGTCCTTGGAGTCCAGAAATGGTCTCAATGAGAACCCTAAACCTGATTGTCATATTTCTCCGGAAACATGGTCTAGTTACTTTATTGAGTTGTACAGAGATAAGGCCGATTGCTCTATTGCTAATGATGTCAAACTTATGCATGACTTTTCTTCGACAACCAGTTTGAGCCCTTTTACTTTGAAGGAAACCGAGATTGCCATCAGGGCCCAAAAATCAGGAAAGGCACCTGGGTTAGATGGCATACCCTCAGTCATGTTTAAATCGGACTCGACTATTGGGGTCCATATGTCAATAGGGTATCAAATGCCATCCTGACAAGTGAAATCTATCCTCGGACTTGGAGGGGAGCAATTATCGTTCCCATATATAAAAAAGGGGAGAAGGGTGTTCCTGGAAATTACAGACCAATTAGCCTTCTGGACAACTTACAAAAGATTTTTTGCTACCAGGTATTAGGTAGGCTTAAAGAGTGGATAGAGGAAAATCAAGCTCTTACTCACTTACAGGCGGGTTTTAGGCAAAAAGTAAGTACAGTTGGTCAGATCTTTCACTTTCTTACTATCAAATGGAAGATGGTGGACGTGGACGCAGGGAAGCTTTTTGTGGCTTTCGTAGATATTAAGTCTGCCTTTGATCTTGTTCCACGCTGTAAGCTGTGGGAGGTCATGAGTAGGGTGGGAGTGCTGAGCCCCATTCTAAACTTAATTAAAGATTTGTACTCTGAGAATTATGCCAAAATCCGATGGGGGACAAAAGGGGAGTTGACAACTGAGATCCCTATACGCAGAGGGGTGGGACAGGGGTGTGTGTTGGCCCCTACTCTCTTTCTCCTATTCATTAATACGTGTATTCCTTATCTCTTGGACTGTGACAATGATGCTCCCAGATTAGGTGGGGTTAAGACCCCTTGTTTTTTATTTGCAGATGATACCCTGTTACTATCTCAAACTGCTCATGGGCTTTCTAATTTGCTCGAGAAGTTTATGGGTTTCTGCAACAACCATGGCTTGGTAATTAATACATCTAAAACCAAGTACATGGTATTTGGGGATACAAAACACAAAATGAGGAAATGCATACATTTGCAGGATGAGGCACTAGAAAGAGTCAATGATTTTGTATATCTGGGAATTAAGCTGGAGGATTCACATAAATGGCAGGCCCATCTCTCAAAGTCCCTTATGAGTTTAAAACAGAAATCGGGGGGGCATCTTGAGATATGCGGCCAGGTCCTCAGATTTGCCATTACTCCTGCTATGGAAATTTATAAAGCCCAAGCAAGAGGGGAAGCACTATATGGTGCAGAGCTATGGGATTTTTTCAATTTGGAGGATCTGGAAAGAGCGGAAAATTATTTTATAAAAATGTTACTTTAAGTACCCACCAGTTCCCCCACACTGCCGATCCGGATGGATCTGAAGCTTCAATCCATTGCACATATCGCCGCCCTAAGGCCATTATTATATTGGATTTGAATTTGGACAGCGGATACTTACATTCTGTACCGAGCCTGGTTGAGCGAACTGATGACTACACGTACTACAAAAAAAGTTAGGTGGTGCAATTACGTTGAGAATACTCTTACCAAACTCGGGCTGAGAAATTACTGGACAGACCCTTTTACTCTCCCAAAAAATGCTACTCAGGTTGTGAAGGATGTGTATTGGCTTAATGTACAGGTAGATAAATTATCAGAAGTGCCCACCTCTTGCATGACAAACAATGTTTTATTGTTTAAATGTCACTATGAGTTTGAGCATTATATGGATGCAATTCTATCCCCATTTGCATGAGCACTTTATGTTAGATTTAGATCAGGGTCACTCCCCCTACGCAGTTTAACTTATAGATGGCTGAAGTTTGATAGCCTCTCCAATTTATGCCCAGTGGGCTGTGGGATGGCTGAATGTCCCACCCATGTCCTTTTTCATTGCCCAGCGTACTCCAAGCAGAGGCCCCGCTGGATTGTACCTCTTTGTAAATCTATGGGTTTTAGGAACAGGCTAATAGCTCTCAGGATTTGTAAATCAGACCCTAATGTGCTAGTGGCATGCTCTCTAGAATGATTTCTGGAAGCCTTTTGGTATCTTAGACTTACATTTTTAAACTCATTCAGAATGTTGAGTACCTTTTGCAAGGGGTTTATGTACTTTGGCTATTTACATATTTATGTAAATTTTATGGAAATTAGCTACAACGGTCCTATATTGTTTTAAAGCAGATATCTTAGACTTACATTTTTTAAACTGTCATTTATAATGTTGAGTATCCTTTGTAAGGGGCCTTGTACTTTGGTTAATTACATATTTATGCATATTTTATGGAAATTAGCTACAACAGTGCTATTTTGTTTTAAAGCAACTATTGTATACACTAGAGTCCTTTAAATCATATTGTATTTTATTTGTCTTAGTCAAAGGATTTTGATCGCTCTTTTAATATTTTATCTTGTTTCAACTGTTTTGTTTATGTGCTTTTATGGTATGTTTTTACCGAAATAAAGCGGAATTGATTGATTGATTGGCTTCTTCTTTCCTTTTCATGCCTCTCTGAGCATTCGTGCAGCACAATCACATAGCGATCGTGCTGCAGGAATGCCACTAGGCACCAGGGCTTTTTTGTTTGTTTGTTGATAAATAAGGAGAGCGACCCCTTGGGCAAGGGTCGCTCCCCTTGGGGGGACAATTATGTTTTAGGCTATTTCTGCCGCCCATGAGGGCTGATTGGCCTGTATTAATTAGGCCCATCTGCACCCGGGGGGACAGAAACCTCTAGACACCAGGGATTTTTTTTTTTTTTTTAATGGAGGGCAGCGCCCCCTTAGGCGAGGGTCCCCTGGGGGCCAAATTAATTTTGTGCCATTTCTGCCCCCCTTAGGGGCAGATCGGCCCATTTTTATTAGGCCAATCTGCCCCTGGGGCAGAAACCAATGGACACCATGGATTTTTTAAACACCAGTTTCACTCAAGAGGAGGGACCCCTTAGTCAAGGGTTGCTCCCCTGGGGGACAATTTTATTTTAGGCCATTTCTGCCCCCCTTGGGAGCAGATAGGACTATTTTAATTAGGCTGATCTGCCCCCAAGGGGGTCAGAAACCACTAGGCACCAGGGATCTTTTTAAAAAAAAAAATTTTTTAAGCAAAGGTCACTCACCTGGGGGGCAATTTTATTTTAGTCCATTTCTGCCCCCCTTAGGGACAGATCGGCCTACAGTTATTAGGCCAATATGTCCCCAAGGGGGGGCAGAAACCACTAGACACCAGGGATTTTTATTTTTTACAGATGGGGAGCGACCCCTTAGGAAAGGGTCGCTCCCCTGGGGGGAAATTTTATTTTAGGTCATTTCTGTCCCCCTTGGGGCATATCGGCCCATTTCTATTAAACCCATCCACCCCCAAAGGGGGCAGGAACCACTTAGGCCCCAGGGGCTGGTGTGTGTTTTGTTTGGGGGGGGCAGCCCCTTTGGCAAGAGTCGCTCCCCATGGGGGCACATTACTGTTGGCAATTTCTGCCCTCCTTGGGGCAGATCGCCTTATTTTTGTAAGGCCCATCTGCCTCCAAGGGGGGGGGGCAGAAAGCCCACTAGACTCCAAGGAAGATTTGTTTTTAACCACATCCCCAAATAAATGGGGACAAAGTTGTTCTGCCCAGCGATGGGCAGATTGGGCAATTACCCCTGATCAACTCCTCGTGAGGGGCAGAGAGCCTACTAGATGCCAGGGAATATATAAAAAAAAAAAATAGTAGGGTGGTGGCTGCCAACAAGCAGGGGCATGGTTATGCCCACACCCAAACTGTAGGGGGTACCAGTCTTTTAGCTATCCCCCGCACACTAAAAAATCGTATCCCAACTGCAAGCAACAAGATATTTGATTATTTGGGGTTTTGATTTTACGTTTGGGTCATGAGAGATTGGCTAACTCTCAAAATCGTCCCACTTGGAATGGTGAGGCTGCATTTTTTGGGCTTTGGGACGCTGCCATCTAGAAAAATCTACAAGACCTAGACACATCTGAAAACTAAACATCTGGGTGAGTCCAGGGTAGTGTGCTTCACATGCACCCTGTGCCATTTTTTACCCACAGTGCCCTTCAAACCTCCAACTTTGCTTGAAATCACACATTTTCCCCACATTTGTCTGATGGAACCTTCTGGAATCTGCAGGAATTCACAAAATTCCTACCACCCATCATTATCACATCTATACTGATAAAACTTCTCCCCACTTGTCAGACTAAAAATGTTTTTTTTCAAACTGCCCTTTTGGTCCCGCTTTGGTTCCCCCTCAATTTCAACATGTTTTTGGCTCTTCCCTGTCACAAGCACTAGGCCCACCTACAAAAGTGAGGTATCATTTTTATTGAGAGACTGAGGAAAACGTTGGGTGGTAGGAAATTTGTGCTGGTGTTGTGATCTCACACAGAAATGTGGGGGAAATGTGATTTTTTAGCTAAATTTGAGGTTTGCTGACGATTCCTGGTAAGAAAACACTGGGAGATCCACGATAGTCACACCTCCCTGGACTCCCTGTGGCGTCTAGTTTTGAGAAATGTCTGGGTTTGGTAGGTTTCCCTAGATAGCTGCTGAGCCCAGGATCAAATACGCAGGTGCCCTCCCCCGCAAAAACAGGTAGTTTTGTAATTGATCATTTTGAAATGTCCCCCTACTGTTTTGGGGCATTTCTGCCATGGGCACTAGGCCTACCCACACAAGTGAGGTGACATTTTTATCGGGAGACATGGGGGAATGCTGGATGGAGGGAAATTTGTGGCTACTCTCAGATTTCAGAACTTTCTATCACCAAAATATGAGGAAAAAGTTTGTTTAGCAAAATTTTGAGGTTTGCAAAGGATTCTGGGTAACCGAAAACTGGTGAGAGCACCACAAGTAACCCCATCCTGGTTTCCCCTAGGTGTCTAGTTTTAAAAAAAGCACAGGTTTGGTAGGTTTGGTTTTCCCAGGTGCTGGCTGCGCTAGAGACCAAAATCCACAGCTAGGCACTTTCAAAAACGTCAGTTTTTAATGTAAAAATGTGATGTGTCCATGTTGCGTTTCCTGACGTGGGCACTAGGCCTACCCACATAAGTGAGGTACCATTTTTATCGGGAGACTTGGGGTAACACAGAATAGAAGAACAAGCGTTATTGCCCCTTGTCTTTCTCTACATTTTTTCCTTCCAAATGTAAGACACTGTGTAAAAAAGAAGTCTATTTGAGAAATGCCCTGTAATTCACATGCTAGTATAGGGACCCCAGAATTCAGAGATATGCAAATAACCACTGCTTCTCAACACCCTATTTTGTGCCCATTTTGGAAATAGAAAGGTTTCCTTGATACCTATTTTTCACTCTTTATATTTCACCAAATAAATTGCTGTATACCCGGTATATAATGAAAACCCATTGCAAGGTGCAGCTCATTTACTGGCTCTGGGTACCTAGGGTTCTTGATAAACCTACAAGCCCTATACATCCCAGCAACCAGAAGAGTCCAACAGACATAACAGTATATTGCCAAGCTGCCATAGCTGGAAAAAGTTAAGGAAGAAATCGTGGACAGAAATGGCTCTGTTTTTCACCTCAATTTCAATATTTTTTTATTTTTGCTGTTAGTTTCTGAAGAAAAAACAAATGACCCCTTGCTGGATTCCGAATTTTGTCTACTTTTCAGAAATGTTTAGCTGTCCGGGATCCAACAGTGGTTTCACACCCATTTCTGTCACTAACTGGAAGGAGGCTGAAAGCACCAAACATAGTAAAAATGGGGTATGTCCCAGTAAAATGTCAAAATTGTGTTGAAAAATATGGTTTTCTGATTCAAGTTTGCTTGTTTCTGAAAGATGTGAAGATGGTGATTTTAGCACCGCAAACCTTTTGTTGATGCAATTTTTATGGAAATAACACATGCTTTCTTCTGCAGCACTTTTTCCCATGTTTCTGAAAAAAACTAAGTTTTAACTTTATATTGGCTAATTTCTTGGTCTCCTCTAGTGGAACCCACAAACTCTTGGTACCTTTAGAATCCCTAGGATATTGATAAAAAAAGGATGCAAATTTGCCGTGGATAGCTTATGTGGACAAAAAGGTTTGAGGGCCAAAGCGCGAAGTACCCCAAATAGCCCAAAAAAAGTCTCACACAGGGAGGGGGAAGGCCTGGCAGCTAAGGGGTTAAATAAAAAAAAAAAAAAAAATTAAAAACAGATGGGCAATGAGTCAGTCCTTGTTAGCTATTGGTTGCTGTAATTGTCATTCACAATTTGGATCAGCCCAAATCAGTACAGCCAATTTTCAGATCACCAGCAGCGACATTTGGAGTTTGGAGTCCGCTCAGTGACTATGTTGCCATACACATCACATCAAGGGACCCTGCAGTACGATGAGCCACATTCTCACCATTATAATTAACCCCAAGCTTGGACCTTCCACTCTCAACAAACTACGGCAGGGCAACTGGTGTAACAAAGGCCCCCACATCCCCTGCATTGCGTGGGGGCCCGAGCTCCTGGGGGGCCTTCTCAGGACAGT
This sequence comes from Pleurodeles waltl, assembly GCF_031143425.1. NCBI lineage: Eukaryota > Metazoa > Chordata > Amphibia > Caudata > Salamandridae > Pleurodeles > Pleurodeles waltl. Next base: position 255,624,432 of record NC_090450.1, read on the forward strand.
AACCTGGACTGAGAGCTCATGAGTGAGTTTGAAGGGGGGGGCCTTCATGTACTTTGTGGGGGGCCTCCTTAATTTTCGTTACGCTACTGGGCAGGGCTTCTATCACATCCTGAAATGGAAGATAGAGGTGGTCGCCTACTGCTGCGCCAACAGCACTGCTGCACCAGTAGAATGAGAGCTCTACACTTCCTGTTACTTCAGGTCTGATTGACTATCTGAGAGTTGACATTGACTTTATTGGCTTAAGACACTGTGGGGGTCATTCCGACCCTGGCGGTCCATGACCGCCAGGGCCGGGGACCGCGGAAGCACCGCCAACAGGTTGGTGGTGCTTTCTGGGCCATTCTGACCGCGGCGGTAAAGCCGCGGTCAGAAAAGGGCAACCGGCGGTTTCCCGCCGTTTTAACCCCTGGCCCAGGGAATCCTCCATGGCGGCGCTGCATGCAGCGCCGCCATGGGGATTCCGACCCCCTTCCCACCATCCTGTTCATGGCGGTTTCTACCGCCAGGAACAGGAGGGCGGGAACGGGTGTCGTGGGGCCCCTGGGGGCCCCTGCACTGCCCATGCCACTGGCATGGGCAGTGCAGGGGCCCCCTAACAGGGCCCCATAATGATTTTCAGTGTCTGCTTTGCAGACACTGAAAATCGCGACGGGTGCCACTGCACCCGTCGCACCCCTACAACTCCGCCAGCTCCATTCGGAGCCGGCTTCATTGTTGAGGGGGGTTTCCCGCTGAGCCGGCGGGAGGCCTTCTGGCTGTCGCCCGCCGGCCCAGCAGGAAAGCCAGAATGGACGCCGCGGTCTTTTGGCCGCGGTGTGGTCATTCCGTGGTTCCCTCCAGGCGGGCGGCTCCCGCCGCCCGCCGGGGTCAGAATGACCCCCTGTGTTATTACCAGTGTTCGAAGCACTGGGGTAGAAATATAACTACATTACTGCAGTGCAATTATTTACCTGATGCCTAGCATAAATCACCACACATTATGTAGCAACATGCCCAACAATAACATCACCAACTGGATAGTGTTTGGGACAAGAATGGTCAAAGGAGTGTAGAGTAGTGTAATTTTAGTGTAGTACAGAATTAGGAAGGGGTATTGATTTTGATATGCAGACGGTATCCTGGAGGAGTTGGTAGGCTCAGTTAATGGAATTGATAGCAGCTGGTGGAACCATTCTATTTTGTCTGTTGAAAGATTTGTGGACACAACCTTTCAACTAAAATACAAAAGTAAAGCCTGGGTCCCAGGTGTGCAGCACACCTTTTGACAAATATGAAAGCTATTTGAATGGAAACCCATTACCTTGCTGCACACGCAGCAGGGTACATGGTACACACAAACGTTCTCCTCCATGATAACAATAGCCACTGTCTTGTGAATGTCCCCACCTCCACATTATGTAAAGCCCTGGACAGTACAATACCTTTAGTCTTTCTTCCTCGCTATACTTGCTTCCCCCATGCACATAACTTGTTGCTCCTCAACACATGGCTACTTTAATGGTATCAGAATACCTGATGCCCCTCTCCCCTTTCAATACCTGCAGTCACCATAGTTGTCAACTGGCCCCATGCCATGTGGGTGACGAAGCTAGAATTGACTTCTGCAAAAACAGTAAGCATGCTATGACTTAAAGGCCCATCCTTGTAATGTAAGAGGAGAAATTATAATTCCCTGCGTGGTTACTGAAGTGGACGGAAATACCAGGAGTAGCTTACAGTTTTCCCCAGTTCTGCCAGTTGACAGCAACAACTACAGTTAGGCCTGACATCCTTGGTGTGGCTTCCGCTGTCTTTGTTGCCTTCTGTTTGCTGACTTCGTTTTTGATGCATTTTGGACTTTGGGCACTTTACCATTGCTGACCAGTGCTAAAGTGTATATGCTCTTTGCCTAAAACATGTTACCATTGGCCTATCCACAATTGACATATTTAATTCACTTATAAGTCCCTAGTAAAGTGCACTGCCTGCGCCCAAGGCCTGCAAATTAAATGCTACTAGTGGACCTGTAGCACTGATTGGTCCACCCACTTAAGGAGCCCCTTAAACCTGACTCAGGCCTGTCATTGCAGAGCCTGTGTGTGAAGTTTTAAACTGCCATGGCAACCTGCCAAGTTAACCCTCTTGCCAGGCATAAAACTTCCGTTTTAATGTATATATGTCACCCCTAAAGTAAGCCCTGGACAGCTCTAAGGGCCGGATGCGGTGTATTTAAAAATTTGGACATGTACTTTTAAGTTTTACATGTCCAGGAAATGGAAATTTCTTAAATTCGGTTTTTCACTACGGCAAGGTCTATCTCTCCCATATGTTAACATTGGGATTGCCTTATTCATACCCCCCAGCTTTTAGCGATTTTGCGACTTGTGAATTTACCGCAAAATCGTAGTAGTGGTATACGATGTCTGTGATCTTTGCTAGAGAAGCCTCAAAAAAAGGAAAATTTTGAACAGCTTTCCTTTTTTTACCATTGTGCCTTTTTTTTTTAAATGGATGGATGGCTATTGGGATATATAAATTCAATGACTGTTGGCAGTCTGCACAATGGCTGCATAACATTCTGTGCACGGCCGTTTCATTTTCGTTCCATGTAGGAGCAGGGTGTCTCGAGCGATGGCCACTCTTCTGCAAGGACTGGCCTTTCCATATTTGTCTGCGCAACATAGCAGGTCCGAAAATACAGAAAAAATATAGCAAATTTTTCTGGGCACAGTGAGTGTGGTTGCAGGGTCATACGTGTAGTTAAAAAGAACAAAATAATATATAACAGATTTGTTGCCTTTTACATGCAACTAACTGTACGTTATAACATGTATTACAAAAAATGCAAGTTAAACCTATCTGTGGGAAATGCTTTGTTCAGCTGGGAAAGCTCAGTTGTTTAGTGCAATCATTTCAGACGTATGTGTGTAGCAATCAGGTCAGTCATTTGAACTGCACTGGGGAATATATGCCTTTTTAGGTCGAGCGTAAGCGTTCAACGTACTGTATACTTTTAAGAATACTTATACTGTGGGTTCTAGTGATTTCATTTGTTGGTTTCAGTGTCCTTAAAAAATCCTTGCTTGCTAGTGGTCAGTTCTGCCTCTTTGTCCTGCCTTTTTCACTTTGGGAGCAGCATCAACTACTGTAGAATTATGCTTTGTCCTGTTTATCTCTTCAGTAGGGGACTTTTTTTGTGTATTTGCCTGCTGGTCTTACACTGTGGGTGCGTGTTCAGTCCCTCCTTCCCACCAGCCCCCTCTGAAACATAAAACCAACAGCAGAGGGAGGCTTTTGCAGTCCCGACGTTTATCTTAGCTCCCACGTTTGGCTTGGAATGGAGAGCTTTAATTTCCTCGTTGCCTCTGACATAACCAGAAAAGACCAGCTGCTGTGCTCTGATCGGAGCTGCTTCAAGGGTGTGTCCTACTGATTAGTGACTGAAAGCATGATGTTTGAATGAGTATGATTCCACAAACCTGCATTTAAATACAGTGAAAATGCAATTTACAATTTATTTACCAAAACTAAATACACTGTAAAAAACTAGAAACAGGCTCAAAAACGTACAGAAAACACTGCGAGGGCAGGTCTGGGCCCCACAAGGCTATAACTGGTATTGCCTCTTTAAGGGGTCCCATGAAACCGCCCTCACTCTCTGTGTGTTGTCCTTCCTGTCCTCCTGTCCCTGCTAGTTTGTTTAGCCAGAACCTAACCTTTACTCACTAATGAAATGTTTGTTAGCATGTGGGTGAAACCAGCTGCATTGTTGACCCTCCTTCAAGACTATGTTATTCAACAATTGGAAAAGAAGGCTATTCCACTGGATATCTGCATTACGGTGATAAAGTATACATATATATGTATATATATATATGTATTTCTACAGCGAATGCTTGCTGCTAAATCTTCCTGTGCTGCCGTGACTCAAAGCTTGCAACTCCTAAAGGAGAGCACAATGCATTGCCACTGCTACAACAAAGAAGTCTCTCGCCATTAATGAAAATATACACTGAGAACTTCATTTGGCAGCATGGAGTATGTGCACAGGCCAAACAATAAAAAGTCCCTCTTCCAGAACTTTTACCTCGTTTCCCACTGCCCATTAGTTCTCACCATCAGTTTTGTGTACTGTCTCAGCCTTTCCAGCCAGGGAAACCGGCTGAGATCATGCGCTTTATAATGCAGTTTTGAAGGTTCTGCATAATTGCGATGCCTGCCAGTTCCTCCTCAGGTCCACCTCTTTGTAAGCAAAAGCTGCTGAGTGGGTGGAGCTGTGTGATAGAGACTTCTGCCTACGTGTACAATGTTCCTTCCTGAATTCACGGGGTGGAGATCTGCGAGTCTACACTTTGAAGTAAATGTTCACTCATAAACAATGAATAGACAAAATTAGTGCATTTACTACAAAGTGTAGATTTACTCACATGTTATTAAAGTGGCACTTCCTCTTTTCATCACACAATCTGGACAACACATAGACAATATACCAATGATTTAAAAATGTATTGGCAAAAACATGCAGTCACTCAAGCTATTTATTTACAGAATCGTATCACTCGTTACCAGATAAACACATTTATATAATTTACCACTGATACAGTAACACACTTAGTACAATGCAATTACTCTCCAGATGTTTTCACAAAAACGCTATCGCAAAAACAATGGATGAAAGCTCACAGATTTAGTGCGTTTGTCAATGCCTGTTGAAACAGAAAGCTCTTAATAGCTTTGAAATCTGACAATTAGCATAAGGTCATTTTGTTGGAGTGTGTCTTTTAAAGTTAATATTATTTGCTTAATCTTGCAAATATATTGTGTGATGAAGCTGCATAGAAAATGTGTTAACATAGAAAATAATGCACATGTTTGAAATGTGCCCACGGGGAGTGGCTACCAATGTATACGAAGACTAATAAAAGGCTTATTAATTCTGAATTATTGTGCAATAATGTTTTGAATTTGTATTTGGTATATCATAATTAAAGTTATATGTTAAGAATTCGCTTTGTTAAATTAGAAGACCTTAGTTTAGCGAGGGTTTGGGCCTAGCTGCCTGGCCTCATATTGAATTGTATTTTCTAATGTGTAAATGCGCTGTTTTCCTGAAGGACATTAGGCTGTATTTTTCCAGGGGCTATATGTGTGTAGCCGTAGTAAATTTTTCTCATGAGAAGCGACTTGCTCAAGGCGACATTCTTGCTGGATGCAACAGTGTAATTTGCAACAGGTGCAAGGTTAACCGTACTAGGAGAAGACAATGAAGACACTGACTGGAGCGTAAAGTGTAACATTTTCTACCTGACATTCCAACCGTTGAAGACGTCAATAACATGGACCAATCCGCGACATGGGAACTGTAAACGGGGGAAAATTGTAGTAAGGCGCTTACCGAATTATTGGACAGAGATAACGATGCACCAAACTTTATCCAATGAGGAAGTAGGGAAAAATTAGACCGTTTTGATTTAATGGTGTAGCCCAAGGGAAACACACACTTTTTCCTTCTTCCACTTTGACAGAGACATTTGCCCTTTTCCTTTGCCATAAGGCTTTTGTCATTTGCCATTCTTCCGGACACTTCAAACCCATACTTTAGAGTTAAATTGTCCTGCCACTTCAAACCATCCTCTACCCCATTCTTGTCTGATATCAACTTTGCCTCCATCTGAGGGAAGTAAATTTGTTTTCTGAACTATGCTATCTTGAGACTTTACCCCGTCCTATCTCTGCTGATGGTGATTCGACTGATGCCCTGAGGACGAAGACTGATGCTGTTTGCTGATCTGTTGGATTGGTAACTATCCTATGCAAAATTTGTGATTGTCTGTTTGCCTTTTCTTTTTAGGTACCAACTGCTATTTTGATAGAGTCCTTAGTTAAGATGTTTTTCTAAATTCGTGTTTACTAAAATGTTTTGCATGAGGCCCAACATGCTAATGATAATTCATGGTTAGTTAAGGCGTTCACAAATATCTTATGCAAATAGACAAATGACTGAGTCCTTGCTTTGTTGAATCAATGTACTAATGAGACTCTGCTAAGTTGGTTCGTATTAATGATGTGCCTAAATACCGAACATATATAACTGATGCGCTGATCAAAGTTGTGTTTTGCTCACTAATTAGGATTGTTTGCCGTGGTTTATTGTTAGTAAGATTAACAGACATGATGTTAGATTGTAACCAATAGGGAAATAAATATCTTAACTTTTGACTAAACTGGTGTGGTTATTCGTCAAATGATGAGTTATGGTGAGTTTAATGATTAAGTTTTATTAAATGTTTATTGATTAGAATTTTGCTATTATTGATTGTTTGTTGATTTATTGATTGGTGATGGCAAGAAAATATTTCATGCTTGGAAGTCCCCAAACGTGGTCCAAAGGTTTGTCGGCCTAAATGCGTCTCCTTGCAAGTTTACTTATTAAGGCTCTGACGCGCTAACAGTTTTTGGTAGCAGAGGCGATGGTTTGGCCCTTTGGGGCCCCAGTATGAAGGATTATGGTTTGATAGAGTTGATGGTGCAAATTACAGTTTGGTAGTAGAGGTGTTGGTCTGGCTTTGGGGCCGGTGTGAAGGGAGTATGGTTTGGAGGTAGGCAAGGTGTATCAAATAAGTTTTTTTTTTTTCCTTTTCAAGGATGCAAATTAGAGAGATGATGTGTCCCTAAGTCCCAAATGACTTTCCCGGAATCTCGGAGCTTGCTGAAGGGAGTTTGGGTATGTTCTCAGCCTTCTAGTGACACTGTGAATGAAGTAGGGTTTTGCGCTTGCACAGCTTATGCATATCGCAGGTGAATTGTGATGTTTGTGCGGGTTTTAGGCCAGATGATGATGTTTTAGTAGGAGTGGGCGTACTCCGCAGTATGAAAGTAGGGAAGTAGGTGAACTTCAGGTGAGTGTGGCGCTTTGTGCTAAAAAATTGTCCACGTGGTTGTTGATGATGTACGGACCCTGCGTGGTCTAAGACTCCGGAGTATATTGATAAGTGTATGAGACACTTGGTTTATGTTGTCATTTCTGTGGTTTAATAGGTCGATAGTGAAGTCAACGAGTCGAGTTTGAGTCAAAGTGAGTGAATGAAAACTTCAATGGAGATTTGGTGAGTTTTAAAGTGCACTAGAACAAAAATCCATTGACAAGTCGAGAGTAGAATTTGCGGGTCAAATTTTGCTCGCGGGTGCCGGATCTGAGAAGGAGAGAGTAGCGGCCGAGGCTAGGCAAAATCTCTGTAAAGTTCTGAAGCGATTGTGTTACCCTTTCCTGTAGTAAACCGGCAAATTTTGAGTTTATTTTGGATGGTGCTCGCAAAATATTGCATTAGTTTGTGTGAAGCGAGTGTGGGAAGACAAGCCGCAAGACTTTGTCAGCTGCAGTGTGTGAGTGTGATGTCATTTGAGCCACACTGGGATAGGTTGGTTAGTGAGAAGGGTAATTGGCAGCCGTCCGTGAGAGGCAATTGGTTGAGAAGGTAGGCGAAGAGAGATCTGGGAATTAAAGTCACTTCCTGATTTGATTGTGAACAATAGAACACGTAAAGATTACATTTTTCAAGGCTTTAAAGAGCGCTTTGAGGGGTGACGTATATATTACTGCGAGTGTAAAGGAGGTTACATTGCCAGAGGGTACACCAGCTTATATTGTACTGGAGGAAAAGGGTGATGCACCATGTCTTTGGCTAAAGCAATGATGCAAAGCCACAGAGGAAGTGGGGTGCTTAGCGTTTCCTGAAAATGGAACGTTCAATTTGAGGGTTTTAGAAAATTTGCGGAGGGTGCTAAATGATCTGAAGCCACCTCCGAGACCAGCACAGTTTCAGGCGTTAGCAATCTGGGAACTAATGGCAATACGGCAACAGCAACAGAAATTTGAGAGGAGAATGAGGAAAGCAGAATAGACACTAGCGGAGGCTAGGTGGGATAGTGCACAGAGAGTCTGGAGGAGAGAACAATAGATGGAGTTAGGCTGTTTCGAGTGATAGCTCAAGAAGGTGAAGACAAAGGGAGGAAAGCCACTTGTAAGACTGACAGAAGTCCTTCCCAAGACAAAGAAGTCAGGAAGCCCTGGTCAGAGGTAGATGGCTCAGATGATGATGAGTTCCTTAACCAGTTACTGAATGATCGACCACCGCCATATGCGATAGATGAAAATAGACCGAGTGCCAGTGCATGTCCTGCTGGTTTGACACAAGAGAAGGTGACAATATATCCAACACAGGTTAGTCCTGTCTCGACATAAGTCCCGGTGCAGAGTAGTTTTGGCGTGTCCACTGCCCAGGTAATGCAACCTCAGCTGCAACCGTCACAGGTTCAGAGACTTTATCCTGATGTACCCATTTTATAGTCTACCACAAATCTGATGGTGCCGACAAAGCCAGCATATGGAAGACCGAAGTTGATACAGACTGAGCCAAATCCACCTTTACTGCCGCAGGTGCAGCCGCAAATCATTCTGAGATATACTTCGGTCGCAGGACCGCAGTCAGACATGACACCAGTGATGATCCAGAATATGGAAGTTAATCCTCCCCAGGTTTTGGGGAACAGACAGACACCAGCTGCCATATCTTTGCCTATTACGGTTGGTCCACCAGTGCCATTGTATGCACAGGCAAGGCCTAGTGTATGTGATCAAGGAGTAATGACGAGAGGAGGGTTCGTAGGAAGCTCCCAAGGAACGACTCCAGTGGAACCGACGTTTGAAGGATCTAGGTCTTTGTTAGATTTCAGTCCGATTGGGGCTCCTCCAGAGGCCATGAGACAGACAGGTTCGAGAATGCTGACACTGCAAATCTCGAATGCGACTGTACCACAGACACCGTTAGTGCAGGCTGGGAGTATCTCATTACAAGGCTTCACAGCACAGCAGCTGACTGATTGGTTAGACAAGCTTAATACTCCACAGACTGCTCCTGTAGCCGCAGGGAGAGTGGAAGGAGAAGAGTACCTGAACTTTGTGAGGTTGGGTATGGAAGCCAATGAACTTGTTGAAGGGAGCATGGGTGTGAACAGGTTAGAGTCATACACGGAAGCTGAATTGAGGTATTTGTGTCCAAAGATAACAAGAGAAGTGAGCAGGGTGCACCAGGGTTTGGTAAATTTGGCAGACAAATATGGCGTAGATTTAGAAAATACGAAACATTTGAAGAGGAGTTACAGGTTAGATTTTGAACCCAAGGATTTCGAACACATGAGGTATACGGGAATGAAGGCGCACCTCAAGGAGATACTGCAGAGTGCACAAGTTTGGGGAGCCTTAGAGAAGTGGGAAGGCAGATGGTCAAAGAAAAGAGACAAGAGGAAGAGTGATTGCATAGAGCAGTCAGCTAAAGCATTACCGGATACAGGTACGGTAAAGATGTTACCAATGAGAGAGACTGCCGGAGGTGTTCTCGTCCATGTACCCTGGACTAGAGGGGATATTCTGTCTTTTACAAATGATTTCCCCAGGCTGAGGGAGAAGCCAATAGGGTGGGACCAGCAGACAGACAGGTTTGAGAAACTTGCGAAGTGTCTTTGGGAAGACCTGAATACTCTCTTTGAGATCATAGTTCCAGCTGATTTGTGGATTGAGTGCAAAAGGAGCATAGATTAGCCAACGGAGGAACCGGCAAGGGACAGAAACACAGGTGAACCGTCTCCTGACGTGATGAAGTATTATTATAAGGTGATTGAGTTTCTGAAAACGAGAGTTTCGCCTAAGAATATTGATTGGCAAAGGATTGATCGAACGGCTCAGGAAGTTAAGGAGTCAATACATGCCTATTATGAGAGGTTGTTGAAGGCCTTTAAACATTACAGCGATACAGAGGGTATAGATGCGAAGAACATGAATCACCTTGTGTTCAGGTTTGTGGAAGGGTTGAGACCTGAGATTGGCCAGATGATTAAGAGTCACTTGATTTGTTGGCAAGCAAAGCCGATTGACGAGGTGTTGCAGTATGCGAAGTACTGCAGCGATGAGATTGAGTTGAAGCAGAGAAAGTTGAAGGAGAAAGCAATGGTGATGCAAATCAAGGCACCACAGACAGGAATGCAGGGAGGTTGTCTACAGCAGATGCTGCAGCAGCCGCAGGGAAACGCTATGCTTCAGGCGCAAGTGCGAGGTAGAGGTCGAGGAGGTATTGTGAACCGCAGTCCAGATTTGAACATTGCAGTAGTTCAAAACGATGCACAGGGAATGAAAATGATATTACCTTGTCATGCTTGTGGGGTCGTTGGACACTGGAAGCGGGAGTGCCCAATGATGGTGCAGGATGGTGTTAATCAACAAAGTAATGATGTCAGTACATTCCAAAATGAGAAAGGACCAAGACTGAGGGGTCCAAATTTTCAGAATAATGTGAATCAGATGTAGGGTTTTCAATCCATGCAGCAGGTGCAGATGCCACGTATACAGCCAATATAGTTACAGCAAGCGCAACAGCAAGTCCCCATGGTACCTAGACAGCAAATGCAAGTGCCCTTAGCGCCAATCGAACAGCAACAGGTGATGCTCCCTCAACAGGTCACAGGTCAAAGAGTGAGTCAGAATCACACAGTGCAACAGTACCCATTGCGTGGTGAGAATTGAATAAATGATGAATGGTCGGATGAGAGTTCAGATAGTGAAGAGTGTAGGCTTGCAGCGTCCCTAGAGGTAGATCAGAGAGGACCATATGTTCAGGGGAAGGTAATGTGTCACAAGGTTTCTTTCTTGGTTTACACAGGAGCTACACGCTCTACAGTCAGAAGCGCAGAGGTTCCGAAACTACCCCTTTCGGGATGGACAGTTAAGGTAGTGGGAGTAGCAATTCAACTCCTGACTAACCCGATCACAGATCCAGTTCAGGTTGAGCTTGGCACTTTCCAAGGATTGCACAGATTTGTGGTTTGTGATTCAAGTCCCGTATCCTTACTGGGAAAAGACTTATTGTGCAAGACGAGGTGTTCAATCACTTGTTCCAATGAGAGAACTGAGGTCCAGACAAACAGTGATGATGAAGGTGAGCAACAGGGTTCAGAGCCTGAAACTGAGACAACAGATGAGGAATATCCTCTGATTAACTTCTTTCCGATGTTCACAGTAGCTGATCTCCCGGCAGACTTACAGGCAACAGTTCATGAAACGGTGTGGGACCTGACAGGGAAAGAAGTAGGGTTGATAAAAGGAGTAGAACCAGTAAAAGTCAGTGTGAAGCCTAACGCTGCTTTCCCCCAGATACCGCAGTATCATATGGCGCAAGATGTCCTTATAAAGGTTGCGCAAATCATTGCAGTTTTTGTGAAACAGGGAGTCCTGAAAGAGGTGTTGAGTAGACCGTGTAATTCACCAATATGGAGACTGAGAAAGCCTTGTGGGAAGGTTTGGATTGTCCAAGATTTGAGGAAGATCAATGACATATTAGTGAATTGTTGCTCAGTAGTGCCAAATCCTGCTGTGATTATGTTTCAGATCCCATGCGATGCAGAATGGTTCACAGTAATTGATCAGTCCCAAGCGTTCTTTTCTGTGCCTCTTCATGAGGACAGACAATTTATCTTCAGTTTAAATTTTTGGACAAGGTCTACTGTTGGTGTCTAATTCCTCAAGGGTTTTCGGAATCACCTTCCATATTTAATCAGATATTGAAGAGGAATTTGGAGTCAATGGAGCTGCCTTTCCAACCGACTCTAGTGCAGTACATTGATGATTTAACGATCGCATCTAAAACAAGGGACGAGTGCAAGTACGATTCAATTGCTTTGCTAAATCATTTGGGAAAGAATGGGCACAAGGTGTCCCCAAAGCTATTGCAATATTGTCAGAAAGAGGTGAAGTATTTGGGTCATCAGATCGAGAAAGGGTCCAGGAAATTGTCCAGAGAGAGAATAACGACAGTGTTACAGATGAATCCCCCAACGACACAGTGAGATGTTAGGATGTTTCTAGGAATGGTGGGTTACTGTCATCAGTGGATCCCAAATGTTTCAGTCATTTCTAAGCCTTTGCAGAGGCTGTCGGTCAAGGAGAATCAGGATGCTATAGTTTGGGGAGAGAAGGAAATGACAGCGTTCACTGAGTTAAGGGAGAGCATGTGTAGGGCTCCAGCTTTAGGTATGCCTGATTACACGAAGTCCTTTGTTCTGTTTTGTCATGAACGTGATGCATGTTCTTTGTCTGTCTTGACACAGGTCCATGGAAGTGTGAACCGACCAGTAGCATATTTTTCAGCTACTTTGGACCCAGTTGCAGCAGCCTTATCCGGTTGTCTGCATGCTTCACACAGTGTGAAGGCATAGTGATGGGACATCCTTTAACAGTCATGGTCCCTCACTCAGTTGAAATCCTCCTAACACGAACGAAAACGCAGCACATGGCAAATGCAAGATTGACCAAATATGAAACCATTATATTGGGGTCAACAAATGAAACGTTAAAAAGATGTACGGTGTTGAATCCGGCAACTTTGCTTCTAAGTGAAAATACAGAGGTTGAAAATGTGGAAGATGTAGAACATGATTGTCTTGAGGTAACAGAAATGTGCACCAAACCAAGACCTGATATTAAAGATATCCAATTGGAGGAAAATGACCAAATTATCTTTGTCGATGGCTCATGTTTGAGAGACTCAGTAGGCGTGCTGAGAGCCGGATATGCTGTATGCACGATTTCTGGTATCCTGGAAGCGTACTGGCTTCAAGGAGTGTATTCCGCTCAGGTAGCTGAACTGGTAGCTCTTACCAGAGCTTGTCATGTCTCTGCTCAGATGAGAGTGACTATCTATACTGATAGCAGATATGGATTTGAAATTGTCTATATTGGCCAACTATGGTCACAGAGTGGTTATTTGACCTCTTCTGGTTCGCCAGTGAAAAATGGTGAAAGAATTAGGGAGTTATTGCACGCGATTCAGTTACCTCATGAAATTGCCGTTGTGAAATGCAGTGCACACCTGAAGTCACAAGACTTTGTTTCAATGGGAAATGGATATGCGGATCAAGTTGCAACTGTATATCGTTTAAAGATCAATGGGAATTGTTGCCTGAAAAGGAAAATGAGACATGTACAGGGTATGCATTGAGGGTGATTGACACGGTAGAAGAGCTAAAATTGTTGCAGAGTCGTGCCAGCCAAGATGAGAAGCATTCTTGGGTTAGGATGCAATGCGTACAAAGACCAGATAATTTGTGGGTTTCAGACGAGGGGAAAATGGTCTTGTCGAACAGTCTCTTGTCACAATTTGCAAGGTTTTACCATGGCCAAGCACACATTGGGAGGGATGCCATGATCAGGTTATTCAAGATTGACTGGTTTAATCCAAAATGTAGACAAGCTGCAGAGGTGATATGCCATCATTGTATCATCTGTCAAGAGATGAACGCGGGGAAAGGGACAGTGGTGAATTTGAGCCACATTGGGAGAGCCGGAGGTCCATTTAGCAGAATGCAATTGGATTTCATTGAGATGCCTGTGTGTGGAGGTTTGAGATATGTGTTGGTGATTGGGTGTATCTTTAGTCATTAGATTGAAGCTTATCCTACACGCAGGAATGACAGCCTCACAGTAGCAAAGCTGCTGCTTAGGCAATTGATACCACGTTTCGGTTTTCCGATCTCTTTAGAATAAGATAGGGGAAGTCACTTCAACAATGAGGTGGTTAGATTACTTAGTGCAGCACTGAACATTGAGCAGAAGTTGCATTGTAGCTACCGCCCTGAGGCATAAGGACTAGTGGAACAGATGAATGGTACCCTGAAATCGAGAATGGCGAAAATGTGTGCAGCCATGAATTTGAAATGGGCAGACGCATTACCTTTAGTGTTAATGTCAATGAGAAATACCCCTAACAAGAAGACGGGACTGTCTCCGCATGAGATTCTCATGGTTCGAGCTATGAGACTGCCCGCAGAGCCTGCAAGTGCTCTTGTGAATATACCGGATGATATGGTGTTGGACTACTGCAAGGGTCTGGCTGATGTGGTCCGCTTTTTTTCTCACCAGGTGGAAGTTACCACCCTGCCACCGATTCATGATCCAGGACACAACCTGAAGGCTGGTGACTGGGTTTTCATCAAGAAACACTTAAGGAAGACGTGCTTGGAGCCGCGTTGGAAATGACCCAACCAAGTGATACTAACGACTACCACTGCTGTGAAGTGTGCAGGAGTTCCGAACTGGATCAATGCCAGTCACACGAAAAAGGTGATGTGTCCGACTGATGAGGAAGTTGAGTTGTTGAAAGTACCATCAACAGAAAAGGAAGTCTGAGGGCCGGAGAGTACACGAAGGGGAACTGAGACAGAAGGAGAGCCTGTTGAGGATGGCTTGGTCACCCCAGTAAGAGACGAGTGAGAAGAGATCCAGAGAGGTGATGGTGAGCCTATCTCAATCGAGGCAACAGGGGAAACTAGTCAAAGAGAGGTTCTCTCAGAAGTAGACGATTATGAGAATGAGCCAGAGCACTTGACAGACCCAGAAGGCGAAGCAGTTGAGGGGGCAGAGAGTCAGAGTGTCCAAACTCCTCCTGAGCAGATTGCAGGTCCATCAAGCGAAAACACCATAGAGTCAAGAGAGAAAGAAGGTTTGCCACAGGAAGGATCAAAGACCAGAGAGATACTGAAAGGAGACAAGTGGCCAGAGTTGCAAGTGAAAAAGGGGAAAGTGGTTGTCGAAGATGCTATAGAAGAAGAAATTGACACAACAAGGAGAGAAGATCTAAGTGAAGGAGAGTTGCAAGGTGATCGCAAGTTGAAAAGGAAGAGAGTAGCAAATAGAAGGTACGCAGGTCCTGAATGGGCGTATGCAACGACAGCTGAATGGCAACAGGAGTTCCTGGCGTTCTGTTTTGATCGGGTGATCCCAGGTCAATAATTTGGCACCTGAGTCTGGCTGAAGGATCTGAAAGGGCGTAAAGATTTGAGTTAAGGTCGAACTTGATAAAGAGACTGAGACATTACCGGATGAGACTTTGAGAAACTGAGTTGACTTTTGAAAAACGATTTAGACAAGCTGCTAACCTGAATTGACAAAGGATCCTGGGAGAAAGACTGAAAGCTGTAAATAATCGCTGAAAGATTATTTGCTCGTTCTGACCTTTGCTGCGGGAGAGAATTATTAACCATCCTCTGTTGTTGTTGTTTTGAATTAACTATCCTTCACTTTCTGATTCTTTACAGATCAAGCCTAACACTAGGCAGGAGAATGAAGGGAGTAGGCATTGTAAATACTTGAGTGTTGGTTTAGGTATTGTGTGTATGACATGAATTGTGGTAGTGATTGTGGGTATGCCACTAATGGATAAGAGTGGGACTAACAATGCTACAATTCCTGAGACTACCACTGCACTAACAGCTTGGGAGAGATTTGAGCTGGATGAGAGATATTTGCATGAGGGAACTAATGCAAAAGGGGAACTTTCTACTAACGTTTTCTATCGCTTGCTGAGTGAGTATGTTGAGACAATGAAAGCAAAGGATTGCTTTGTGTGCACACAGATTCCTGTTTCGGTACAAGATGGGGTTACCTATCATAGCTTGCCGTTAACATATGTGATAAGCTGTAGTCTGCTACTAACAAGATTTTTTAATCAGGAGGAGGTCCAATACTTCTATTCTAATCATGATTTGGTGTTTTCTTTTGTAACTATAATAGAGGATTTGAGTAGTGTAGTTAGATATTACAGTATAAAGTTAGTTAAAGGATTCTTTGAGCCGACATTGACAATTGGTACGTCTTATGCACATCGCAATAATCTGACATGCTTGCTTACACCTGTAGAGAAAAGCTTTTTATATCACACGGAGGATAGAAGGAGGGCATTAAAGGGTAAATTGGTAAAAGGATTGCAGAAGCGAGGTTTTGCTTGTAGTGAAAGTTATGGTGCAATTAGAGAGCAAGGGAAGCTAGCTTTAGATGCATTACACGTAGGGAAGCTTTGTATACTGGGCCAAAATCATATTATGACGATGTGTTTGTGGGAATGAGTGAATGTAATGTGTTTTTGTTTTAGATTAAATGGACGTTCATGTTAAATGGGCAGGATCCAGCGATCCCAGGGATCTATTACATATGTGGGCTTTATGCTTATTACCATCTTCCAAAGGGATGGGATGGGACATGTTACTTGGGGATAGGTTTCCCAAAGATATATCAACTTGACGATTTGAAAAGGTTTCTGAAATTGTCTGAATTACATCGTACTAGACACTAGAGAGAGACCGCTGCTGGTATAATGGGAGACATATTTGGGGCGATAATTCCTTCAGTGGGAGTTATCTTTAATTCAATAAAGATTTGAAAGTTGTCTACTATTGTGGATAACATGCTGACAAATTTTTCGGGAACTATACTCCTAATGGATACTGAACTTGCTGTGGAGAAGGCGATGACTCTCCAAAACAGGCTTGCCTTAGACATTCTTTTAGCGAAAAATGGCGGAGTTTGTAGGATCCTTAATGAGCTTTATTGTTGTGCTTACATACCAGATAATAGTGATGACATTAGAAATATGCTTACTAACTTGACTAGGGATAGTACATACTTGAAAGATTTGAAAGAACCTGGTGTTTGGGAAATGGTTGGAAGAGGTTTTGCTTCAGTGGGGAATTGGCTTTCAACATTTGGCATGGGGTATTGTCTAAAATAATACAGGGGATATTGATTGTTATAGCTTGCCTATTTGGATTATGGGTGGCATGTAAGATTAGCAACAGGGTAAAATTGAATAAGGCGAAAAATAATAGGAGGAGGGAAGAAAAAGAAAGGGAAAAATCAAGGGAAAAGCCAATAAGTGAAGTGATTGAAATTACTAAATTTTGACTGATGTAACATTTTGGGGAACGTTTTTTGTGTGATGACAAGTGTCATCAGAGGAGGGATTGTTGGAGTGTGTCTATTAAAATGAATATTAATTACGTAATCTTGCAAATATATTGTGTGATGAAGATGCATAGAAAATGTGTTAACATAGAAAATAATGCACACATTTAAAATGCGCCCACGGGGAGTGGCTACCAATGTATACGAAGACTAATGAAAGGCTTATTAATTCTGAATTATTGTGCAATAATATTTTGAATTTGTATTAGTATATCATAATTAGAGTTATATGTTAAGAGTTCGCTTTGTTAAATTAGAGGGCCTTAGTTTAGTGAGGGTTTGGGTCTAGCTGCCTGGCCTCATATTGAATTGTATTTTCTAATGTGTGAATGCGCTGTTTTCCTGAAGGACACGAAGCTGTATTTTTCCCTGCGCTATATGTGTGTAGCCGTAGTGAATTTTTCTCATGAGAACCGGCTTGCTCAAGGCGACATTCTTGCTGAATGCAACAGTGCAATTTGCAACAGGTCCAAGGTTAACCATACTAGGAGAAGACAAAGAAGACACTGACTGGAGCGTAAAGTGGTAACATTTTCTACCTGACATTCCAACTGTTGAAGACGTCAATAACATGGACCAATCCGCGACATGAGAACTGTAAACAGGGGAAAATTCTAGTAAGGTGCTTACCGAGTTATTGGACAGAGATAACGATGCACCAAACTTTATCCAATGAGGAATTAGGGAACAATTAGATGGTATTGATTTAACGGTGTAGCCCAAGGGAAACACACACTTTTTCCTTCTTCCACTTTGACAGAGACATTTGCCCTTTTCCTTTGCCATAAGACTTTTGTCATTTGCCATTCTTCCGGACACTTCAAACCCATACTTTAGAGTTAAATTGTCCTGCCACTTCAAACCATCCTCTACCCCATTCTTGTCTGATATCAACTTCTCCTCCATCTGAGGGAAGTAAATTCATTTTCTGAACTATGCTGTCTTGAGACTTTACCTGTCCTATCTCTGCTGATGGTGAATCGACTGATGTCCTGAGGACGAACACTGATGCTGTTTTCTGATCTGTTGGATTGGTAACTATCCTATGCAAAATTTGTGATTGTCTGTTGGCCTTTTCTTTCTAGGTACCAACTGCTATTTTGATAGAGGCCTTTGTTAAGATGTTTTTCTAAATTCGTGTTTACTAAAATGTTTTGCATGAGGCCCAACATGCTAATGCTAATTCGTGGTTAGTTAAGGCTTTCACAAATATCTTACGCAAATAGACAAATGACTGAGTCCTTGCTTTGTTGAATCAATATACTAATGAGACTCTGTTAAGTTGCTTCGTATTAATGATGTGCCTAAATACTGAACATATATAACTGATGCGTTGATCAAAGTCGTGTTTTGCTTACTAATTAGGATTGTTTGGTGTGGTTTATTGTTAGTAAGACATGATCTTAGATTGTAACCAATAGGGAAATAAGGGCCAGATGTAGCAAAGGGTTTTTCTCATTCTGTGTCAATGGGAAAATGTGTTCGTACATATGGCCTTAAATATCTTAACTTTTGACTAAACTGGTGTGGTTATTCACGACCTGAGGAGTTATGGTGAGTTAAATGATTAAGTTTTATTAAATGTTTATTGATTAGAATGTTGCTATTATTGATTGTTTATTGATTTATTGATTGGTGATGCCAAGAAAATATTTCATGCTGGGGAGTCCCCAAGCGTGGTCCAAAGGTTTGTCAACCTAAATGGGCCTCCTTGTAAGTTTACTTATTAAGGCTCTGACACGCTAACAATTTTATATTCCAATAAAAGTTACATTTGTGTATGGGAGAAACTGCGGGATTATTGCACATTGTTCAGTAGTGTTCAGCATTCACTAAGCTCAATTCTTTTGGTTCTTTACTTCAACTGATACTCGCGTGCTTTCAGATTTGGACAAAGGCAATTTATCTGCAGGAAGAGGAGGTATTGGTTCCTCATCTTTGCAGACCAGGAACAAAAAGCATTGTTATTTCTACCCGACCCTAGTGACTTCAGCAAGTGATGTTCTAAACAGCAGTACGTCAATTCATGCAAATATGCAAACTGCGTGTTTTTCATCATGTTAGCAAACCTCCACAGCTATTACCTTTGTGTAATGATGGATAAGAGCAGCACTTGTCAGTTTTCCTCTGTAGTAGCAGAGTGTGACCACCAGCACAGCATCCGCTCCTGCACTGTGCATGCTGACCGTCATTTCGATGGTGGCCTGCGTAGCATGACATTTCTGGATCACAGATCAAGAAAAAAAAAGTTACTTTTGAATCCTTTTAGCTCAAAATATTTGCACTTCTCACAACCTCTGTCAATGGACTATCATCAGAAATAAGCAGGCAAGTGCTGCCCAGGATCACAAAAAGTTTTTGTGCAGTTCTTTGTCTTCCTGAAGAAGAGGATCCTGGCAGAATGGCGAATGTGGAATCTCCCAAACCTCTAGGATAGACTAGGCCTTGAATACTACACAAAGGTTGCCATATACACCAGGTGCCATGAAGGGGGTACCCTCCATCTTGCACTGTAGTAAATGTATCCCTGTAGATACCATTCATCAGCATTCAAACTGCAATATCTCTAACATATCACCACATAAATGCAAAACACCACATTTCTCCACATCTGCACAGGAAAGTAGTCAAGGGCTTGGCTATGTGGCACAGATAACTGTTCTCCAGGGGTGCTGAAAAACAGGCCTGCCCGCACACTAGAATCTGAAATGCCACCAACAGTCAGTCTCCACACAGCCTGGTGAAGGAGCAGTAGCCACCTTCTTCTGTGTATGTGGGACACCTGGGTGTGAGACAAGAAGAGACATGCTCTATGATGATGGAACAACAAATACAGATGGAGTACCTCATAGGCCAGCCAGAAAGTTGAGAATAGGGATAAATGGGACAACTGTTTGCATAGTGTAAGGACCAGTGTCTGCCCAACATCCCAGAAGGAATAGTTTCTATCTGGGATGTCGGGAAGACAAAAGTCCTTATGTTGTGCTACTAAACTTACATCCATTCAGCATAGCACATATTAAGGTGCCATGAAAATGTGAGACCTCAGGAATCACTTGGCTCTTACTTTATGTTTTTTTTTTGCTAGAAGGTGAACATAATCAGAGTAACAGCCAGATATGGCAGGAGTCTCTGGAGTTAATGCCAGGTCTGTCCTTTCCTCGGTTACATCTAAGACTGTGAACTACAAGCCAGCCTTTTTTTTTTGTTCGAATTAGAACTTGGATTGGTTTAGTGATAAGAATGGATCTAGAAAGAAGGAGATCTATAGTGCGTATCGTGGCAAACTCAATTGAAGGTTTAGCTGTCCACTCTGTGGGTGGTGGTAAGACATGGTGGTGGTAAGACATGGATCTGCATGCAGAGTGACATATATATATATATATATATATATACATATATATATATATATATATGTATATATATATATATATATATATATATATATACAAATATATAGGGTTTGAGCAGTTTTGGTTTAGGAATCTGGAATCTCTCGACATCCAAAGAGTGAGATTCACAGTCTGCTTATGCAACTCAGTATGCCGGTTGGCACAACTGTGACATTTCTACAAAACTCTCTAATGTTTGCTGGTGTTTGACCAGGCAGAGAGGTGCACTCTGTGCACCTATGATGTGGCTGTACATGCACTGGGGTTTACTTTCCAGAGGCCATGGTATCCTTAGGCCATGAAAGCATCAGGCTCAGGTCATAGGTGGGTCTCTTGATTACATGTTAATGGTTGGCAAGAAATGTTCCAGAACTGTGGCAGAGGGAGCTAGACACATATGCTTCTTTTGTATCACTGTGAGCACTGGAATGGATATGGGAAAGTTAAAAAAGGTCTAGTTCAGCTCCAGGATGGGTCAACACTAAGGGCCTGATTATGAGTTGGGTGGTTAATTGTGAACCGTACATAAATACCTGTTTTTGCACGAGTTGGAATTATGAGTTGTTAGTTGTTTAACGCATCCAATAATTATCTTAAGTGTTAAATAACTCAACTTTCGTTCAGTTTCGGAAAATCTAATCAGCCAATATTAAACAAGGGAAAACCGTACAATATTTCCTGTAGCATGCAGAGTTTTGTGTGTTATACACAAAAGTCTGCATGTTATTCCTCAACAACTCTTAATGGGTGGTATTTACCGCAGTTGATAAATATCGTTTTTTATAATGTATGATAAATACCACCTATACTCCTAACAAAGGCCTGGCCTGTCATGTGACTCATGCAAGCGGTAAAGATTAAAAACAATCTATTTGTGTTTACGGCATGATTCACTTTCCAGATGTACTAGCTGAGGGCTGAAGGTTGCATTGGTTTTACAGAGTGCGTAACAACTCAAGATGCACAGGAATGATGAGGGCCTGAAAGGCCTCATCTCGCCAGAGGTTGCTTGTGTTCCTGTGGGACTGGGCCTAGCTTTACGTGCTCGGCCATTCCATTTAAAGTATAGCCAAAAAATATTTGTTTATCACTGATCGAAGTCTGTAATAGCCCAGTAAACGAAAAGATTATTTCATGTGGTCTGGGGCAATTACCAATGTTGAAGATTATGTCAATCACATCTATCCCTCTTCTGTTTTTCACACGGTATCAGATTATTGCCATAGGCTTTTATAGCAATTGGCTGTTGTTTCTGTCTACAGAACTTTATACACCAACTATCAATAACAAGTCAATTTCTAAAGCATTTACTACCTATAAGCACTTGAACCTTCAGTTTAGAATTGGACGTCCGCCCGCACCCAGACGGATACATTCAAACCATGGTATAATTTACTACACTACAACCATATCTGCTAAGGAATGTAAACTACAGATGTGCTAATGCTATGTGAACTGTGGCACAAGCCCTCAAACTTTCAGTGCCTGTGATTTTTTTTTAGGATTGAGCATGCAATCGCTCTGGCTCCTGTTGTAATCTCTCTGTGGGCTTTTAACCATGCCCATGTCACGCCCATCAGTTTGGTTGGTTTGTGGGCTTGCCTTTTAAAATTCACTTGCTTTCATTAGTAAAAGACATGCATACATCATGCCTTTTCCGGTGTTTAGCCATTCTCGATCGGTAAACTACTGAAAACATATGATGCTCTGCGTTTTCCAAATGGCTTCTGGACTACTGTTTTTTTTATTTCCTACCCAGCACGATCTTTTTGGGCAGTAGTCAAGAGCTTTGGATAACAACGACCCTGTTACATGGATAATTGCACTTTTGCCAATGCGTTTGACTGCGTGTGAACTTCTGTTTCCTTTTGTGTGTCTCCTTCACACTCATGGCGGCCGTTGGCTCGCTTATGTGAAACTGTTTTACTTTTCATTTTCAGTTTATGTGGCAAGAAAAGTCCAGTTAGGAGTTTACAATGTTAATAGCTCTAACTCGAGCAAATGCGAGACCTATTGCGTTGCAAATGCTTGTACTAGTATTATGCTGACATGGCCTATGACAGAAAGTGCTGTCGGTATGTAGTCATGAGTTTCAACATTGTACACATTCAGTATAAGATACACTGCCACGGGGTACCTGGGGTTGGGGGGGCAAACCCCCTTTTCTAAATTTACTCCTATCCTCCCTTTACCTATTTCCTCCCCTTAACCCTACATTTATCTCTAACTTCCTTTACCACTTACCACCCCTAACCTTACTCTTACCTACCTTTACTACCACCCACCCCTGCACTGTAAAACTGCATACTCATTTGGGGTGAATGGCAAGCTGTCCCAGACCTACATGTTTCAGCTCTATCTGATGAGCCTTTATTAGACCTGGCATCCTTAGTGTGGTCTTACCCCAGTCTTTTGTCTTTTATCTCCTGTTTTGCTGTTTAGGTGATGTATCTTTTTGTTAGCCTTAAGACTCTGAGCACTTTACCACTGCTAACCAGTGCTAAAGTGCATGTGTTTTTCCCTTAAATATGGTAACATTGGTGTACCCACAATTGGCATATTTAATTTACCTGTAAGTCCCTTGTAAAGTGGTATACCATATACCCATGGCCTGTAAATTAAATGCTACTAGTGGGTCTGCAGCAGTGACTGTGCCGCTGGGTCTGCAGCATTGACTGTGCCGCCTACTTAAGTAGCAATGTAAACATGTCTCAGGCCTGCCACTGCAAGCTTGTGTGTGCAGTCTCTCTGCCACCCCAACTTGGCATCTTAAACCTCTTGCCAGGCACAAAACTCTTCATTTCTTTCATGTAAATTACCCATAAGGTAAGCCCTGGGTAGCCCATAGGGCAGGGTGCAATGGAAGCAGAAGGCAGGACATGTACTCTTACGTTTTTCATGTCCTGGTAATGAAAAACTCCCTAAATTGTTTTTTTTATTACTGTGAGGCCTGCCCCTCTCACAGGCCAGTACTGGGAATTACTTAGAATACCTTTAAGCTGTAGTTCCTGATCTGAGAGGAGTGGCTACATTGTGCTTACTACCTTTGGAGTGGTAATAATAAATAGTCTTTATTGGTAAAATTGGATTTATTACTACCATTTTAGAAATGCAATTTTTAGAAAGTGCGCATTTCTCTTCACTCATTGCCCTGTGTGCCCACAGACTATCTTCAGTACACGTCTGACCTGGGCTAAGTGACAGCTACACTTGTGCATTCCCTCCAGACATCCACAACACAGGTTACTCAACTGCATCTGCATTAATCTGCATACTGCTG
The DNA here is from genome assembly GCF_031143425.1 of Pleurodeles waltl. NCBI lineage: Eukaryota > Metazoa > Chordata > Amphibia > Caudata > Salamandridae > Pleurodeles > Pleurodeles waltl. Next base: position 255,647,929 of record NC_090450.1, read on the forward strand.
GGTGTTTCTGAGGACCTGGTTGGGAAGGGCTCACACTTACACCTCAAGGGGTAGCGACCATGGTCCACATAAAGGGGCGGATTACCTCCCACTGGGGCTGACCTGAAAGGGGACCTGTTCACTTCACAGGAATTCTTTGTAGTTACCCCCGACATCAAAGTCACTTTCTCGTATAAATACTGGGTCCCTGAACCACTCAAATCTGTACACTTCTGGACTCAAGGAAACGCTGCCTGGAGGAAAGACTGCTATGTGTCAGGATTGACACTTTGCCAGGTTGGACTGTTCCCAGGAACTGCTGCCCTCCCTTGCTGTGCTGCCCTCCTACCTGCTGATCTCTGCCCAGTAGCCTAGGACTCATCCACCAACGCCAGAGTGACTCAAAGCGGCCTTTGCTTTACTTTGCCTTTCACTTTCTTCAGTTACCCTGAGTATCCAGGCTAACCTTCACTGCCCTCTCATTTCAATCACTCTGAGCAGCTTGGCTGAACTAGGCGCCCACTTTCTTTAACCACCCAAGCGGCTTTTCTGGATCCTGCCTTCCACTCGCATCAATCACCCCTGAGCGGCTTTGCTAACCTTGGTCACCCACTTGGATGTTCAGCCTCGAGCAGCATTGCTGAACTTGGTCAAAGGACCTGAGCAGCTTTGTTTACCTTAATGTCCATTCTTACCCTCACGGGGCAGTGACTTCCCCCCTGGTGTCACCGGCCTCTGTTTTCCTGGTGACCGCGCCCAGGAGCCTTGCACTCAGCCGCTCCCCGAGCTCACCCAGGATATTACTTTAATCTATATAAACAATGCACTCTAGTGCCGAGGAGTCCACAGCATCCACTTTTTTATCCTATCCTAGGTTATCAACCTTGTTTTACGTAATCTTGCAAAGTAAATATTTAATCATTGATGAATTGGACTTGTATTGTTCTGAAAACGATTTATGCAGATAAAAGAGCTTCATTTTTCTGCATCCGTGTGGAGTGTTTTTGTGGTGTACCTTCTATGATTATTGTACGGATGTAGCACAAATACTTTACAAATTGCCTTCTAAGGTAAGCCTACCTGCTTTTTGCCAAGCTACCAGAGGGTGAGCGAAGGTTCATTTAGGTTACATATTTTGCCTTACCCTAACTAGGATTGCGGTCCCTACCTGGACAGGGTGTACACTTATGCCAACTAAAGACCCAATTTCTTTCAGCCTTGTTCATTTCAAAAACATTTTTTGACCTTTGCTGTAGAAGGCTTTAGAGAATCATATATTTGCAACTATCTTGGAGTACTATGCTCTTTTCGGCATGTTTGGAGATAGTGTTTTCTGCTCCATGGCATAAGAGCTTTTCAAGAGCTCCCCGACGATAAGAAGCCAGTTGGCAAATGCTTGACAAAGTCAGAAGCACATATATATATATATATATATATATATATATATATATATATATATATATAAATATATATACTCCACAACAGTGAGAAACCGTTCACCGAGCGGCTGCCGACCGGAATTGAAGAAACAACAGTGTCTCATCCATAAATGTTCATCTGCTTTATTCCAAATACGTTGCAAAATCAATGCTGTTTCCAAACAAAAATGTCTACGCATTTCGTCTGACGCCTTCTACTGGACATTTTCACCACACACCAAGACATCTATAAATACACACCTTAGACCCCCATCTATTTCGGTTGTTCACTGGTGCAGACTAAAGGTGCGGCCATCTTGTCATATATAGATTGTTCTCTTGCTATCTCTCATACCTACTATTCAGTTATTAACTATCGACATTCGCTTGATGAGGAACAACACATTTATAACATACAGACAAAATTACTACTTTGTGTGCATCTTTTGGTCACTAATATGTAAAAAACCACTAGAGCATATTCGAAGCAATGTTAAATTACTAAATGCAATTCCCTGCAACAAGATCAATGGTGTATTTTCATCTTTTTTATGTATTTTACCATGAAATAAAGTGACTAGTGCCTTGTATGCCATTGAAGATATAAAATAACTTATATAGCAATATATAGATGTACACATTCATATATATAAATTTGTCCATAAATAATTTGTTGTTTCACTGAAGTATATATTCACATAATCTGTAACATTAAACCTGATAAAGAAATATAAAACTGAACATCAACCGTCCATTCTGTATATTAAATACCCCAAAGTGCAATGGCAATTGCAAAATGCACTTCTAGAGAATCTATTGAACAATCATAAGAGTGTCATATACCACTCAAATCTATAAATATTTGTTCTATTTTAGACTGTGTCTATTACCCAAATGTCTCATTCAAGAATGAGCCTCATCAATTCTTCTGCAACTGCACAGCTATCCTATCCTATTGTCTATCCTACAACTAAATAGTCTAATACTTCCTCTCAACAATTTCCACAGGCCAGGACCTGTAGTCCACACCCATGGATTCAACCAAATCATTCGGTGAATCCATATTCTAGTATATCATTCTAACCGTATTACATAAAGTGTCCAGTGCAAAAGTGCTACAACATCTATACGATAATAGGTGTTCTAAAAACAAAATATATAGAGATTATGATTAAAAAAAGATCATAGTAATTTCAGCAACCAAGATATATACTCTCAGCATTTCTGAGGAAATGCCAATTACCAAAACTGTATCAGAGCAACATCACTGTTCATAGCCCATCATATTAAATATTTCAGATTACAACACGAAGAGTGGGAAGATGTAAACATGGAAGCAATTCAGCCTATTCTGATGTCATATTGGCTATGTTCTATCTATTCATCATAAATGTATATATAATTCTGCATCAAGACTATGGCCCTCATTCCGACCCTGGCGGTCCAAGACCGCCAGGGCCGCGGGCAACGGAAGCACCGCCAACAGGCTGGCGGTGCTTCAGTGCCCATTCCGACCGCGGCTGTAAAGCCGCGGTCGGAAAACAGGGTCTGGCGGTTTCCCGCCGGATTAGCCCCGGCTGGGAGAATCCTCCATGGCGGCGCTGCAAGCAGCGCCGCCATGGGGATTCTGACCCCCTTCCCGCCAGCCTGTTTCTGGCGGTTTTCACCGCCAGGAACAGGATGGCGGGAACGGGTGTCCCGGGGCCCCTGGGAGCCCCTGCACTGCCCATGCCACTGGCATGGGCAGTGCAGGGGCCCCCTAACAGGGCCCCAGTATGCTTTTCACTGTCTGCTTAGCAGACAGTGTAAAGCGCGACGGGTGCAACTGCAACACCTGCAACACCGCCGGCTCCATTCGGAGCCGGCTTCTCTGTTGCAGGCCCTTTCCTGCCACTCCCTTGGCGGGCGCCCGCCGGCCCAGCGGGAAAGTCAAAAGGGCCTCAGCGGCCAATTGGCAGTTCCCGCCAGGCGGGCGGCGACCGCCGCCCGCCGGGGTCGGAATGACCCCCTATGTCTCCGTGGATTTTCTGAACCAAGCAATAAAATCATCTTGGATTCCATCTGTCTTAACTCCAATGTCCTATCACCTGATCTAGGGCCCAATTTGATTGATTTGATTCCATAAAAAGTTAAAGTGCTACAATCTCCTCCATGTGTATCCCAAAAATGTTTGGCCAAGGGATAGGACCTATCATGATTCTTGATTGATCTAAATGTTGTACAAATCTGATCTTAAGTTTATGAATGGTGCTGCCTTCATATTTCTTCTGGCAGCCACATTCAATAACAGAAACAACATATTCAGTTTCACATGTAAGGCGGTCTTTGATCACGCATTTTCTACCATCAAATGGTTGATAACTCTGCACATTTTCTGCATATTTGAACGCCTTACAATGGCAACATTTTCAAAAGCCTACACTCTTTTTAGTTAACCACAGCATATTGCTTTTATTGTCATTTGGCTCCTGGTCAAATGGTATCTCAATAGGTGAGTTTTACGATAGGTGATTGTGGGATGTTGACCAATTATCTTCTTTACGTAAGGATCTTGTTGTAAAACATGCCAATTGCTTTGCAGAATAGTCTTGAGTGCCACATGTTGATGATTAAATTCTAGAAACAGTCTCGGAGGAGATCTATTCATGTTAAAATTGTCATTGGTGAGTTGATTCTTGACGAGTAATTCTTCTCTGGTTTTGCTTTTGACTCTATTCTGTGCATCAGTCAGAATTTTGTAAGGATAGCCCCTCCTCAAGAATCTTTTTGTCATTGCCATAATTTCCCTTCTAAAACCAACGTCATCTGAACATATCCTGCGAGCCCACAGGAATTGGGTATTGGGTATGCTCCATTTTAATGCTTTCGGATGCCAACTGTTGCCATGCAATATGGAATTGCATGCAGTGGGTTTACAGTATACTGTGGTCTCAAATTTGTCATTCTTGACTTCAAGCAGGACATCCAAAAACTCATTCGTGTTTCTACTCCAGACTGTCTCAAGACGAATATTTAACTCATTATTGTTCAACACATGGACAAACTTCTGCAAGGCCTCTTCATGACCATCCCATATAAGAAAGAGATCATCAATGTATCGTACCCAGAGTACTACCTTCCCCATGTAGGCATTGTGGGCATCTGACCACGCTACTTCTTTCTCCCACCATCCCATTTAGAGATTTGCATAGGTAGATGCGAAGGATGACCCCATCGCCGTACCTTGTATTTGAAGATAGTACTCATTATTGAACAGAAAGATATTGTGCGTGAGACAAAATTATAACATTGACATGAGCATGTCTGTATGTTGAAGAGATTCTATGGGACGTGTTCTCAAAAAAAGAAATATATATATGTACCACTGGAGTGGTGAAAGGCTTTTGTCATTATATAGCTCAGCAAGGATGGCACTGAGCCAATCCTGTACTTAAAGATTTTGCTGTACAAATAGCAAAAGACGTTGTCATTTTCTAGCTTGGCGTGGATGGCACCCTGTCAATCCTATGCTTAAAAACTTTGTTAGAAAAACAGACATTTATGGTGAGAAAATCCAAAGTGTTGCTGGTGTTGCAGGGTGCTCTTTACTGGTAGCCGCTCTCCACCTAAACATGGGAATTACCCAGATTTCTCTCATTTGCTTTGCATAATTTATGCGTCATTGTTGGACCTGGCTTTTTGACAGGGTCATCCCCAAACTTTTTGTCTCCTTCCTCCTATTTTTTCTGACCTGTTGTTGTTGGCTTTTGTACTCTGGGCACTTTACCACTGCTAACCAGTGCTAAAGTGCATATGCTCTCTGTGTAAATTGTACTATTGATTGGTTTATCCATGATTGGCTATTTAATTTACTTGTAAGTCCCTAGTAGAGTGCGCTATAAGTGCCTAGGGCCAGTAGATTAAATGCTACTAGTGGGCCTGCAGCACTGGTTGTGCCACCCACTTCAGTAGCCCCTTAACCTTGTCTCAGGCCTGCCATTGCAAGGCCTGTGTGTGCAGTTTCACTGCCACTTCGACTTGGCATTTAAAAGTACTTGCCAAGCCTAGAACTCCCTTTTTTCTACATATAAGTCACCCCTAATGTGTGTCCTAGGTAACCCCTAGAGCAGGGTGCTGTGTGGGTAAAAGGCAGGACATGTACCTGTGTAGTTTATATGTCCTGGTGGTGTAAAACTCCTAAATTTGTTTTTACACTACTGTGAGGCCTGCTCCCTTCATAGGCTAACATTGGGGCTGCCCTCATACATTGTTGAAGAGGCAGCTGCTGATCTGAAAGGAGCAGGAAGGTCATATTTAGTATGGCCAGAACGGTAATACAAAATCCTGCAGACTGGTGAAGTCGGACTTAATATTACTATTCTAGAAATGCCACTTTTAGAAAGTGAGCATTTCTTTGCACTTAAATCTTTCTGTGCCTTTCAATCCACATCTGGCTAGGTTTAGTTGACAGTTCCAAGTGCATTCACTCAGACACACCCCAAACACAGGGTACTCAGCCTCACTTGCATAAATCTGCATCTTGAAAGGGTCTTCCTGGGCTGGGAGGGTGGAGGGCCTGCCCTCACACAAAGGACTGCCACACCCCCTACTGGGACCCTGGCAGACAGGATTGAACTGAAAGGGGACCTGGTGCATTTCTTAGCCACTCTTTGAAGTCACCCCCACTTCAAAGGCACAATTTAGTATAAAACAGGGCCTCTGCCCTACCTCATCAGACACTTGCTGGAGAAGAAACCTGAACCAGAACCTGCATCCTGCGAAGAAGAACTGCCTGGCTGCTCAAAGGACTCACCTGTCTGCTTTCTACAAAGGACTGCTGCCTTGCTGTTGGCCTGCTGCCTTGCTGAACTCTTGTCTGGCTGTAAAAGTGCTCTCCAAGGGCTTGGATAGAGCTTGCCTCCTGTTCCCTGAAGTCTCAGGACCAAAAAGACTTCTCTTTTTCATTTGGACTCTTCGTGCACCGAAAATTTCGACGCACAGCTTGCCCCTCGGCGCGAAAATCGTCGCACGCCGACACTGCTCGACGCGACGCCTACGGGGCGGCCGGAACTTTGACGCACAGCTTCGCATGGACAACGCCGCCCGACTTCCAGAGGGGAAATCGACGCAACGCCTGCCGTGAGAAAGAAAATTCCACGCACAGCCTCTCGGAACGACGCGCAGCCGGAAAACAAGCCGAAGAATCCACGCACAGACCCTGGGACATCTGGTAATCCCGCGATCCATAGAAGGAGACGGTCCGCATGCCGGAAAACGACGCACGTCTTCCCCGAGTGAAAAATAACTACGCAAGTCCGTGTGTGAAGGGGCACAACCGGCGCACACACCATTTTTCCTCCCGTAGAACGACGCACGTCTCCCCGCGTGAAAAATAATGACGCAAGTCAGTATCTGAAGGGGCGTAACCGACGCACACACCATTTTTCCACGCATCTCCTCTTCTGCGGCCCTCTACGGAGATTTTCCACTCCAAACCAGGTACTTTGTACTTGAAAGAGACTTTGTTTGCTTTTTAAAGACTTAAGACACTTCAAATCACTTTTTAGTGATATCTTTATAAATTCTTATTGCATCTTTGATCGTTTTGTCCTGCAAATACCCAGATAAATATTATATATTTTTCTAATACAATGTGTGGTGTATTTTTGTGGTGCTATATTATGTTAATGTATGTTTTATTGCACAAATGCTTTACACATTGCCTTCTAAGTTAAGCCTGACTGCTCGTGCCAAGCTACCAGAGGGTGGGCACAGGATCATTTGGATTGTGTGTGACTTATCCTGACTAGGGTGAGGGTTCTTGCTTGGACAGAGGGTAACCTGACTGCCAACGAAAAACCCCATTTCTAACATTGGTGATCAGCGGTGAGGATAGGACTTGTATTTGTGCAGTGACATACAGTAGCTAAGTATTTCACTACCTATCCACAGTTGAAGGTCAACTTGATTTTTCATCTTTTTGCTTTTGGTTCTCTGATGTCCTCCTGGATATATTATTGATATTTTGGACTTTGGATTTTGTTTTTTGCCTGTGATATCTTATCAGATTGAGAATGGGTATCTACCGTGTGTCATTCTTTGTGCCTACTGAATCCCTCACTAAGGCTGACCTAAGGAGGCTTTGCAGAAAATGGGGACTTCCTATGTCAAGGAGATCTACTAAGATGGAACTGCTAGATACCTACATAACCTGGGGGGAAGAAAGATGGGCAGAGGGAGAGGCAGCAAAAAAACAAATGACTAAGTACTCCTCAGATGAGGAGGAGGACTTCTCAGATGAGGAGGAAGACTACTCAGTTGAGGAAAGAGAACCAGTGAAAAATGAATGGCTCCTAGAGGCAGAGCGGTCGCTGGAGGAGCTAGATGACTTTATTGAAAGGGCCGAGGCAGCAAGAGCCTTAGCCCTAGAAAAAGAAAGGATTGCAGCTCAGGAGCTGAGCTGTGAAGAGCTGAAACTGGAAGCCGGAAGGGCTGAGTCCAGTTCAGATGGTGGCAGCAAAAATCTTGCATCCTGTACTGCTGAAGAAGGGCACAAGCCCAGAGATGTGGTGCCCAACTTGAAGAAGGGAGTTGACACACCCCAGGCAGTTCAAGAGTATGAGGTAGTTCCCGTTAAGCACAGGGTCCCTGAGAAGGATTGGGGAACTGGCACAGGGAGTCATATTCCTACTGAGAGGAGGGACACTTTACTGGCTCTAGAAGAGAGTGACAGGGAAAAGGGTTCCCCCCTGGTGGACGTCCTGGATATAGAGTGTGGAGACATCCCAGAAGAGTATGGGTTGAGTGTCAGGGATAGTCAGATACTGTCTCACCAGTCTCACGAGGGTGATGTAGAGTGCTTTTTCAAGGCTGAGTCACTGGATGGTTGGGTGAAGGGTACTGTGGTTAATACATGTGAAGGGCAGAGTGATGTAATTGCTGGAGAGCATATGTCTGGTCCTTATTTCCCAGAGCTATGCCAACACCAGGTGGAGTGTGAGTTCTCTGACCCCAGGAAGCTTACAATGGAGGCAGACTTCTGGGTGAATCCCAGAGAGTCTGAAGAGGCATTTGGAGGTGCTCCTGAAGGGAGTTGTCTAGGTGTTTCCCAACCAAGTGAGGTGGGAGAGGATTGTAGTGTCCCAGGTAGGTCCCAGGTCCTAGAGGGTTCCATGAGGGAACGCCAGGAGGGAAGCCTAGCCTGTACCATAGGGCCACCTGTTAAAGGAGGCCCGCAGTGTCAGAAGAACTTGGGGGGGGAGTGACTGTAGCCAGCATCCCACCAGTTCTGGTGTCTGGCAGTACCACTCCTAGTGAGGGGGTGCAGAAGTCCAGACAGAGGGTTGAGAGGGGGTTGCGGACCCCAGTGGAGGTCCTGGAGAGTCAGGGGTCAGCTCTGAGAGCAGAGCCCCCAGGAATGACCCAGGTGAAACCGTTTCTGGTTTGGGGGAGATCCAGACTCTGCCAGATGGGCAGAGGTCAGGAGACCTGCGCCAACCAGACTCTTGTGTGGCCCTTGGGGATGGTGTGTCCCTTGTGGGGGGTGAGTGTGCCCCTCAGGAAGTCCTGGCATGCCAGGCAATCGTTCAACCTCAGGGTGGTGACTCTGGGTTGGATGGCCAGGTTCAGAGGTTAAACTCTGACCTAGTGGGGGGTAGGTGTGCCCCCCAGAAAGTCCTGGTGTGCCAGGCAATTGTTCAACCTCAGGGTGGTGACTCTGGGTTGGATGGCCAGGTTCAGAGGTTAAACTCTGACCTGGTGGGGGGTAGGTGTGCTCCCCAGAAAGTCCTGGTTTGCCAGGCAGTGATCCAGTCTGAGGGTACAGACCCTGGGCTGGAAGACCAGGTTCAGGGTGTCCCCCCGGACCTGGAGGGAGGGGCTACTGATAACAGTGCCCCTGCCATATTGTCATCTGAGAATGCCACTCCTAGTTGGAGGGTGCTGGACCCCAGAAGGGAGGGCAGGGGGAGAGAAGCCTCACCCCAGGCCCTAGTCCAACCTGAAGGTGCAGACCCCAGGTTGGAGGGCCAGTTGCAGGTTAACAGCCCTGCACTGGTGGAGGAATGGTGCAGGGTGGCTTCTATAAGCACCCTGACCATGTTGGACTCTGGGGGTTCCGCTCCAGGAGGGAGGGTACAGAGCCCCAGAGGGGAGGACCAGGTTCAAGCTGTCATCCCTGACCTGGTGGAAGGGACAGTGGTTAAAGGGTGCCCAGCACCTGGGTCTACCGCCCCCCATTCTCCACAGCCAGAGTGGTGGGAGAGCTTTGAGAGGCCTGGGGCCTGGCTCTCATCCCTGACAGCTGTCAGTAACCACTGTGGCTTGCTGTCCGGGTGGACAGAGTTATCCCTGGGGAGGGGACAAGTGTCACACCCCGGGGGTAGAGTGGGCAACACCACTGTGTTGGTCCTGGTGGTACTATCCTGCTCCTGGGATACGTCTGTGAGCAAAGTAAGGTTAGGTGCTGCACAGATGGTATCTGCAGGTAAGGAGAAAGGTTCCCCATGGGTTGGCTTAGTGGACCCTGAGATTATGGACAGAGGGATCCAACTGGAGTCAGGAAGGCAAAGAACTGGAGCATGCCCCTGCTGTTGTGGGCCTGGGTCCTTGTTCTGTCGCCTCAAACAGGGAAGTACATCAGGATAGTGATTGTTCTCCCCTGGCTTTAGGCTGGTGGGGGGTCATGTTGGACCCGGCTTTTTGACAGGGTCATCCCCAAACCTTTTGCCTCCTTCCTCCTATTTTTTCTGACCTGTTGATGTTGGCTTTTGAACTCTGGGCACTTTACCACTGCTAACCAGTGCTAAAGTGCATATGCTCTCTGTGTAAATTGTACTATTGATTGGTTTATCCATGATTGGCTATTTAATTTACTTGTTAAGTCCCTAGTAGAGTGCACTATATGTGCCTAGGGCCAGTAGATTAAATGCTACTAGTGGGCCTGCAGCACTGGTTGTGCCACCCACTTCAGTAGCCCCTTAACCTTGTCTGAGGCCTGCCGTTGCAAGGCCTTTGTGTGCAGTTTCACTGCCACTTTGACTTGGCATTTAAAAGTACTTGCCAAGCCTACAACTCCCCTTTTTCTACATATAAGTCACCACTAATGTGTGCCCTAGGTAACCCCTAGAGCAGGGTGCTGTGTGGGTAAAAGGCAGGACATGTACCTGTGTAGTTTATATGTCCTGATAGTGTAAAACTCCTAAATTCGTTTTTACAATACTGTGAGGCCTGCTCCCTTCATAGGCTAACATTGGGGCTGCCCTCATGCATTGTTGAAGTGGCAGCTGCTGATCTGAAAGGAGCAGGAAGGTCATATTTAGTATGGCCAGAATGGTAATACAAAATCCTGCTGACTGGTGAAGTCGGATTTAATATTACTATTCTAGAAATGCCACTTTTAGAAAGTGAGCATTTCTTTGCAATTAAATCTTACTGTGCCTTTCAATCCACGTCTGGCTAGGTTTAGTTGACAGCTCCTTGTGCATTCACTCAGACACACCCCAAACACAGGGTACTCAGCCTCACTTGCATACATCTGCATTTTTAATGGGTCTTCCTGGGCTGGGAGGGTGGAGGGCCTGCCCTCACACAAAGGACTGCCACACCCCCTACCGGGACCCTGGCAGACAGGATTGAACTGAAAGGGGACCTGGTGCATTTCTTAGCCACTCTTTGAAGTCACCCCCACTTCAAAGGCACAATTTAGTATAAAACAGGGCCTCTGCCCTACCTCATCAGACACTTGCTGGAGAAGAAACCTGAACCAGAACCTGCATCCTGCGAAGAAGAACTGCCTGGCTGCTCAAAGGACTCACCTGTCTGCTTTCTACAAAGGACTGCTGCCTTGCTGGTGGCCTGCTGCCTTGCTGAACTCTTGTCTGGCTGTAAAAGTGCTCTCCAAGGGCTTGGATAGAGCTTGCCTCCTGTTCCCTGAAGTCTCAGGACCAAAAAGACTTCTCTTTTTCATTTGGACTCTTCGTGTGCCGAAAATTCCGACGCACAGCTTGTTCCTCGGCGAGAAAATCGCTGCATGCCGACGCTGCTCGACGCGACGCCTACAGGGCGGCCGGAACTTTGAAGCACGGCCTCGCATGGACAACGCCGCCGGACTTCCAGAGGGGAAATCGACGCGACGCCTGCCGTGAGAAAGAAAATTCCACGCACAGCCTCGCGGAACGACGCGCAGCCGGAAAACAAGCCGAAGAATCCACGCACAGTTGTGCCTGGGACATCTGGTAATCCCACGATCCATAGAAGGAGACGTCCGCGTGCCGGAAAACGACGCACGTCTTTCCCAAGTGAAAAATAACGACGCAAGTCCGTGTGTGAAGGGGCACAACGAACGCACACACCATTTTTCCTCCCGTAGAATGATGCACGTCTCCCAGCGTGAAAAATAATGACGCAAGTCAGAGTGTGAAGGGGCGTAACCAACACACACACCATTTCTCCACGCATCTCCTCTTCTGCGGCCCTCTGTGGAGATTTTCCACCCCAAACCAGGTACTTTGTGCTTGAAAGAGACTTTGGCCCTCATTCTGACCCTGGCGGTCTTTGACCGCCAGGGCGGAGGACCGCGGGAGCACCGCCGACAAGCCGGCGGTGCTTCAATGGGGATTCCGACCGCGGCGGTAAAGCCGCGGTCGGACCGGCACCACTGGCGGGGTCCCGCCAGTGTACCGCGGCCCCATTGAATCCTCCGCGGCGGCGCAGCTTGCTGCACCGCCGCGGGGATTCTGACCCCCCCTACCGCCATCCAGATCCCGGCGGTCGGACCGCCGAGATCCGGATGGCGGTAGGGGGGGTCGCGGGGCCCCTGGGGGCCCCTGCAGTGCCCATGCCACTGGCATGGGCATTGCAGGGGCCCCCGTAAGAGGGCCCCTAAATGTATTTCACTGTCTGCTGCGCAGACAGTGAAATACGCGACGGGTGCAACTGCACCCGTCGCACAGCTTCCACTCCGCCGGCTCGATTCCGAGCCGGCTTCATCGTGGAAGCCTCTTTCCCGCTGGGCTGGCTGGCGGTCTGAAGGAGACCGCCCGCCAGCCCAGCGGGAAAGTCAGAATTACCGCCGCGGTCTTTCGACCGCGGAACGGTAACCTGACGGCGGGACTTTGGCGGGCGGCCTCCGCTGCCCGCCAAGGTCAGAATGAGGGCCTTTGTTTGCTTTTTTAAGACTTAAGACACTTCATATCACTTTTTAGTGATATCTTTACAAATTCATATTGCATCTTTGATCGTTTTGACCTGCAAATACCCAGATAAATATTATATATTTTTCTAAAACACTGTGTGGTGTATTTTTGTGGTGCTATATTATGCTATTGTATGATTTATTGCACAAATGCTTTACACATTGCCTTCTAAGTTAAGCCTGACTGCTCGTGCCAAGCTACCAGAGGGTGGGCACAGGATAATTTGGATTGTGTGTGACTTACCCTGACTAGAGTGAGGGTTCTTGCTTGGACAGAGGGTAACCTGACTGCCAACCAAAACCCCCATTTCTAACAGTCATTCTAACCCTGAATGGGTTTTGTTTTGATATATATATATGCACACAACACATATACACATATATACACATGGCACAGGCATGTGTGGTAAATGTGTGCGTGGAACTGGATGCATGGTAAAGGCTGTTTACGCAGTTCCACCAGTGATTAATTTGAGCGAGTGATTTACAGGTGAGGCCCACCAGCACTCATTTTTGGGGCCGACACTTATTTTTCCTCATCAGACTTTAATCTAGAGCAAGCAATGGATAAACAAGCAAGTGGGAAAGAAGGAGGGAGAAAAAGACAAAAAACTGTCACAAAGGCAGTAGGCATGGATGAAAAAGAACCTACAAGAGTGAGTTTAAATTGCAAGGAGTGTCTGGTAGCGCAAAAAAGAAAAATGAGAGAAATCAAGAGTAGGTTAACTTGACATCCAGCACCCTGACCTTCCATAGCTTCAGCAGCGGGCTTCTGAACAAAAGAATGGGCTCTGGCACTAAGGGCCATATGTACGAAAGCTTTTTCCCATAGACACAGAATGAGTAAAATCCTTTGGTACATCTGACCCTAACTGTTTTACAAATTAAGCACTGGCTGTCACAGTTTAAAAACTGTATTGCACATAGTGTAAGACACAAAATGTTAAAAATTGTAAAGCATTTTAATGATTACAATGTATCCAGAAGATACGATGATCTACATCAGAGAAGTCGGATGAGAGAGAAAGGGGAGCGTGATGGCAGAGAGAGGTGAGGACAGAATGGAATAAGGACTGTAGCGAGATGATGGCAGAGGAGCATGAGGGTAAAAGTAGAGAAAGGGGATGATCATGGCAGAGGAATGGGAGAAAAGTTCATGGCAGAGGATGGGTGAGGTGACATAACAGTAGTGATAAGGGAAGGTGATGATAGGAGGGTTGGAGCAGAGGAAGAGAATATCAGAGAGGTGAAAGGAGTGGCAAGTCAATGGCAGGAGACTGTGAGGTTTGTGGGTGTTAAACTACGATAAACCAAGAAATAATAATGAAATAAAAGCACAAAATTGCTGCAAAAAAATGCAACTTTGTGCCGCAATATATAAATTTTGATGCTCCAAAATTTCCATTTTTGTACCAAAAAATCCAGGGAGGTCTTCTTATTACCTTTTATTAACCCTTTAGCTGCTGGGCCTCCCCCAGTGCTGAGCCCTTTTTTGGCTATTTGGAGTAGTTCTTGCTTAGGCTTTCATAACTTTATGTCCACATAAGCTATCCTTGCCAAATTTGCATCCTTTTTTTCCAACATCCTAGGAATTCAAAGGTACCCAGAGTTTGTGGGTTCCCCTGGAGGAGAAAAAGAAATTAGTCAAAATACAGCTAACATTTTGTTTTTTTTTCAGAAAAATTGGAAAAAGGGCTGCAGAAGAATGCATATGGTTTTTCCCTTGAAAATGGCATCGACAAAGGTTTGCGGTGCTAAAATCACCATCTTCCCAGCTTTCAGGAACAGGCAGACCTGAATCAGAAAACCAATTTTTTCAACATAATTTTGGCATTTTACTGGGACATACCCCATTTTTACAATTTTTTTTGCTTTAGGCTCCTTCCAGTTAGGGACAGAAATTGGTGTGAAACCAATGCTGGATCCAGGACAGCTAAACATTTCTCAAAAGTAAACAAAATTCTGAATTCAGTAAGGGATCCTTTGTGTAGCTCCTACAAGTTTATCCTACAGAAAATAACAGCTTATTAAACAAGCGTTTTCAATGCAACGGGGCTCGCATTTGCTCGAGTTGGAGCTATTTGCGTTGTAAACTCCTAACCTAAATTTTCTTGCCACACAAATTTAAAGAAAAAAAACACAGTGCAATTGCGTTATGTAAAATGCAGTGCGATTGCGCTGAAATTGAAAACGAATAAACGGAGAACGATCGCGCTGCGGGGAAAATTCACAGATAAAGTAGTTCAGAAACCAGGCTCAAAACATCAAGCCTCGTATGTTTCTAGTAGTTTACCGGTGCTGTGTAGGCGGGCTAAACACCGGAAAAGGCATGACGTATGCATGCCTTTCACAAATGAAAACAAGCAGATTTTAAAGAGCAAGCCCAGGAACCAATGAAAGATACTGACGTGACCTGGGCGTGGTTTGAAGCCCAAAGAGAGATTACTTTATGGACGGAGCGCTTTGCGCTCGCTCATAAAAAATATTTAAATTTAGGTGAAAAAAATAGCAATTTTTCTCCACGTTTTACTCTGTAACTTTTTCCTGCCATGTCATATTTTGAAAAGTAATATACCGTTACGTCTGCTGCACTCTTCTGGTTGCGTGGATATATAGGGCTTATAGGTTCATCAAGAACCCCCGGGACCCAGAGCCAACAAATGAGCTGCACCTTGCAAAGGGTTTTCATTGTATACCTGGGTGTACAGCAATTTATTTGGTGAAATATAAAGAGTGAAAAATAGGTATCAAGGAAACCTTTGTATTTCCGAAATAGGCACAAGATAAGGTGTTGAGAAGCAGTGGTTATTTGCACATCTCTGAATTCTGGAGTGCCCATAATAGCATGTGAATTACAATGCATTTTTCAAATAGACGTCTTTTTTACACACTCTTACATTTGGAAGGAACACATGTAGAGAAAGAGAAGGGGTAATAACACTTGTTCTGCTATTCTGTGTTCCCCTAAGTCTTTCGATAAAAATGATACCTCACTTGCGTGGGTAGGCCTAATGCCCGCGACAGGAAATGCAACATGGACACATCACATTTTTACATGGAAATCTGACGTGTTTTTAGGAAAGTGCCTAGCTGTGGATTTTGGCCTCTAGCTCAACCGGCACCTAGGGAAACCTACCAAACCTGTGCATGTTTGAAAACTAGAGACCAGCGGGAGTCCAGGATAAGGTGACTTGTGGGGCTCTCACCAGGTTCTGTTACCCAGAATCCTTTGCAAACCTCAAAAGTTGACCAAAAAAATCTCTTTTCCCTCAGATTTTGGTGCTGCAAAGTTCTGGAATCTGAGAGGAGCTGCAAACTTCCTTCCACCCAGCATTCCCCCAAGTATCCCGATAATAATGCTACCTCACTTGTGTGGGTAAGCCTAGTGCCTGCAACAGGAAATGCCCCAAAACACAAAGTGGACACATCAAATTTTTCCAAAGAAAACGGACATGCTTTTTGCAAAGTGCCTAGTTGTGGATTTTGACCTCTAGCTCGGCTGGCACCTAGGGAAACCTAGCAAACCTATATACTTTTGGAAACTAGACACCTAGAGGAATTTAAAATGGGGTGACCTGTGTGGCTCTCACCAGGTTCTGTTACCCATAATCCTTTGCAAACCTCAAAATTTGGCAAAAAAAACACCTTTCCCTCAGATTTTGGTGCTGCAAAGTTCTAGAATCTGAGAGGAGCTGCAAACTTCCTTCTTCCCAGCATTCCCCCAAGTCTCCTGATAAAAATGGTACCTCACTTGTGTGGGTAGGCCTAGTGCCCGCGACAAGAAATGCTTCAAAACACATCATAGACACATCAAATTTTCCCAAGGAAAACGAATCTGTTTTTTGCAAAGTGCCTAGATGTGGTCTTTGGCCTCTAGCTCAGCCGGCACCTAGGGAAACCTAGCAGACCTATACATTTTTGAAAACTAGATATCTAGGGAAATTCAGAATGGGGTGACTTGTAGGGCTTTCACCAGGTTCTGTTACCCAGAATCCTTTGCAAACCTCAAAATGTGGCAAAAAAATACCTTTTCCTCACATCTCGGTGATGGAAAGTTCTGGAATCTGAGAGGAGCCACAAACTTCCTTGCACCCAAAATTCCCCCAAGTCTCCCGATAAAAATAGTACCACACATGTGTGGGTAAGCCTAGTGCCCGCGACAGGAACCACCCCAAAACGCAACATCGACACATCAAATTTTTACATTGAAAGCTGACGGGTTTTTTGGAAGGTGCCTAGCTGTGGATTTTAGGGCCATATGTACGAACACATTTTCCCATAGACACAGAATGGGTAAAACCCTTTGCTACATCTGGCCCTTAGTCTCTAGCTCAGCCTATACCTAGGGAAACCTACCAAACCAGTACATTTTTGAAAACTAGATGCCTAGAGGAACCCAGGATGGAGTAACTTGTGGAGCTCTCACCAGGTTCTGTTACCAAGAATCCTTTGCAAACCTCAATATTTGGCAAAAAAAAACACTTCTTCCTCACATTTCTGTGATAAAAAGTTCTGGAATCTGAGAGGAGCCACAAATTTCCTTCCACCCAGCATTCCCTCAAGTCTCCCGATAAGAATGGTACCTCACTTGTGTGGGTAGGCCTAGTGCCCACGACAGGAATAGATCACACAACGGTCAATATTGGTCCTTACATGAGGGCAACTGTTGACCCTGGTGTGATCCTTTCCTGACGTAGGCACTAGGTGCAGGCACTCAAGTGGGGTAGCATATTTATCAGGACAGGAGGGGAATTACTGGGTGGTAGGAATTTTGTGGATCCCAGCATATTCCTGTAGTTTGTGTGACAGAAATGCAAGAAAATGTTTAGTTTTTATTCAGCATTTCACCTTTGCAGGGTATTCTGGATAAGAAAACTTTGGGAAATCTACGGAAGTCATACCTCTGTGGACTCCCCCAGATGTCTAGTTTCCAGAAATGTGTGGTTTTGGTAGGTTTCCCTATAAGGCCGCCAAGCCCAGAACAAAAAACACAGGTGCCTGCCTTACAAAACCATGTTGTTTTGTGATAGATAATTTTGATGTCTCCACAAATACGATTTGGGGGATGGAATTTGGGGCTGAACTAAATTGGGAAGCTCCCAAGAGAGCACTCTCTCTGTGATTGCTGCCACATGCACCTGCTCTCTGGGTTGGGCTAACCCGCTATTTTCCCGGTGCACAGATTGTGCTTGTGAAGGAACAGCAGGAATGTCCTCATCACCTCCCTCATAATCAATGGAAGAGGAGTTATCGAATGGGACTCCGACGACTGAAAAATGACTCCCAGAGTTTGCGCCATTGTCCTAACTCTCAGATGCTGTCTCAGTATCTGCTGTCTCAGTTTCTGATCCTACGTCAGAGCTGTCCTCTATACCCCGAGTGAGGGCTTGAGCAGCAGTCATCCAACAAGATGCCATCTTTGCTACTTGCTAAACTATTGATCTAAAACACTAGCCTATTTAGACAGTCACAAAATTGCTGGTGGGCATGTGTGTTTGTATGTGTGTGATACGTGCAACAGTTGAGGTCACCTTACCTTTGCTTCTTCCCTCAATCAGCACATTCTTTTAAGACACAAAAAAAGACACACTATTACTTTACCTTGTCACATACCAATCGTCACAGTTTTAATCACCTCTATCTTCCAGTCCACCAATAATTATTGGTGCTCCCGTGACCTCCTCGGATTCCCTCCCTACCACCCAGCAAAAGTTCTCTTCATCTCTCCATACCCACCCCGCACATACATTTCATTTGTTTTATAGCGCAGGTAATGGCTCACTTTACTAATGTACTCAGCTATTTACTTAAAATACAGATTTGATCTTTGCAGTAGGCATATAAACCTTCTGCGCTACTTTATGGCATCAAAACTGCCACTAGACAAAAGTCTGATCCTTCTGTAGCAACATAATCACAAGAATTACATGACTTTTTTATTGCTGCCTAAAAGCTAGAGTTGAAACGAGTCAGTTGAAGTATGTGCATTGCTTTGAAGACGCAAGCTGCAACTGCAAGACTGGTGGCACACTATTTATATATATTGTTAGAAATTGGGTTTCTGGTTGGCTAGGGTATGCACCTCAGCCAGACAGAACTTACCCACTCTAGTCAGGGCAAGGGAGTCACACGTCCAAGATAACCCCTGCTCACCCCCTTGGTAGCTTGGCACGAGCAGTCAGTCCTATCCCAGAGGCAATATGTAAAGCATTTGCACAACACACACAACACACGTGACACAATATCCCCACCACAAAGGAAACACAACACCAGATTATATGAAAATATACTGTATTGTACACAACGCAATTACTAGACCAAACATCACATATCAGTACTATCCTGCTACTTTAGCAGTTGTCAGAACGTTACACATTAGTTACTCTGCAAACTAGCAGTAGTTACACATAACATACAGGTTACTCAGTATTCTGCAATATAAGCAGTAGTCAGGAAACACGTTATTACACCAAAGCACTTGTCATAAGAATATCATAAAAATGTCCATAGTAGCAACATTAGAAAACATATGACAAGTTAGAAAAACATATTACCAAGCATGTCCATAAAAGGAACATTTGTATATGCACACAAAAACATCATAAACCAGGTAGGCAATATATATTAATTTGCAAAGTCTTTAGAAAGAACTTTAGATTATATATATATATATGGATCCTTAATCAGTACCTGGGTAGGATGAACAGGCATCTCCAGTGCCTAAGAAACGAAAACTAGGGGCCCCCTGCGCTCCCTGAGCAAAACAGGGGCCTTCGTGAGGCTGTAGAGGGAGAGGGGTGGCACGCACCCTCCCTGATTCTTATACTGGGCCCCTCCTGGGGCCTTTGATCTCTGGGGCCCCCTCCAGGCCTCAACTGGCCTTCAAAAAGGTGGGGCCACCAACAGCGAGAGGAAGGGCGAAGGAGGGGGGCGCCACGCACCCCCTCTGGTTTTAGTGACCGGCCCCTCCAGGAGCCCGCGATCCCTTGGGCCCCCCCGGGCCTTTCACTGGCCCTTTCACGAGGGAACCACGACCAGGTCCAAGACTCAGCCCAGCAGCGCGGGGAGCCTCCAATGAGGCTTCTGCCCCACCCGCAGCTTAGTAGAGGGTTCGATCGGGGCAGGGAGAGACCTCCTTCTCCCCTGCCCCTCGGGGTCGAGGAAAAAGGTACCCGTGGGGCAAGGGGAGCCTCCGATGAGGCCTCCTTCCCCACGCATGACGGCAGACACATGGCGCGGCCTACCCAGGCCAATTGAAGCAGCAGGCACCAAAGCTTCACCGCGCTTCACCCAGGGGGGCATGATAGGAGCGCGCTCGCTCCGATCCTGTATTTTTGCAATGTCTTTCATGCCCCGGGGGCACAGAGCAGCGTGCTCACTCGCGCTCGGTGCCACAACTTCCCCCGGGCTGCGGCGGTGATTTCTTTGGCCAAAACACTGACATAGGGGAAGCGCTTTCAAGCGCTAGGGGAATCCCCAAAGGAGCGCTTTCCTAAGCGCTGGATTAGGCATCAAGTGAAGGACCTCTCGTGCTTCAGGGTCACTGCAGGGGTCAGGGGCCACAACACCCTGCCCCTGGGGAGCCAAGGTACAGGAAAAGGCCCACAGGTGGAGGGGCCCTAGCAACAGGCCAGCACAAGGGAAAGGCAGCAAGTGGCAAGTCCTTTACAGTGACCAAGCAGATCACAGGTCAGCACATCAGCAGCAGTCCATGGCGGTCCCTGGTAAGTCCCTCCAGCATTTCTGTGTCCAGTTCCATGATGTTCAAAGAGTCTCCAAATTGTGGGAAAATTCCCCTATACTTATACTCAGTCCTTACAGGAGGAGGTTCCAGCCAGTTACAACTGCTTCTGGGAGTGCCCCCTCTCTCCTTTCAGCACAGGCTCCAAACATAAGTGGGGGGTTAACAACCCTATTGTGTGACGCCAGGGCGCAGCCTTTACAAATGTAGGTGTGCCCCGCCTCTCCCTTCTCTCAGCCCAGGAAGACTATTCAGTATGCAGATGCACCTCTGTGACACCTCCACCCACCCTGTGTACAGGCTGTCTGAAAAGTATGCACAAAGCCTCAACTGTCACTCTGCTCAGACGTGGATTGGAGTCAAGCTGCAAAACACCAGAGTCTTAAGCACAGATAAATGCGCATTTTCTAGAAGTGGCATTTCTGTGATAGTAATAAAAAATACACACACACTAGTTAGCAGCATTTATTATCACCATCACAACCATACCAAACACGCCTACGCTACCCTTCATAAATCAGACAATACCCCTTACACATAAGGAAGGGTATTTCTAATGCAATCCTATGGGAAGGCAGCACTCACAGCAGTGAGA
The DNA here is from genome assembly GCF_031143425.1 of Pleurodeles waltl. NCBI lineage: Eukaryota > Metazoa > Chordata > Amphibia > Caudata > Salamandridae > Pleurodeles > Pleurodeles waltl. The sequence goes on from NC_090450.1 coordinate 255,668,835, forward strand.
CACCAAGTTAGGCTGTTTGTCACTACCAGGACAGGCCACGCAACCTGGCACATGTCCTGCCTTTCTACATACATAGCCCCCTGCCCATAGGGATAGCTAGGGTGTACCTTAGGGGTGACTTACATGTAGTAAAAGGGGAGTTCTGGGCCTGGCAAGTAAATTTAGATGCCAGGTCCCTGTGGCAGAAAACTGTGCACACAGGCCCTGCGCTAGCAGGCCTGAGACAGGTTTGAAAGTCTACTTCAGTGGGTGGCACAAGTAGCGCTGCAGGCCCACTAGAAGTATTTAATTTACAGGCCCTGGGTATAGAGATACCACTGTACAAGGGACTTATAGGTAAATTAAATATGCCAATTAGGTATAAGCCAATCATACCAACTTTAGATGGGAGAGCACCTGTACTTTAGCACTGGTCAGCAGTGATAAAGTGCTCAGAGTCCTAGAGCCAACAGCGAGAGGTCAGAAAAACCTGGAGGAAGAAGGCAAAAAGACAGGGGATGACCCTGCGTAAGGGAAAACGTCCAACACAACCCCCCACCAGCCAAAAGCCAGGGGAGAACATTCAATACCTTGATGTACTTCCCTGACTGGGGCGATAGAACAAAGACCCAAGCCCACAACAGCAGGGGCATGTTCCAGTTCTACGCCTTCCTGACTCCACTTGGATCTCTCTTTAAATGCTTCCCAGGCAGCTAAGACCAACCAACGGGGGTTCTCTAGCTGCCAATGGCCAGAACCAGGCCCCAGGCCATCTAGGAGCCTCTGGTCTCTGAAACCATAACGAGTGGGAGGCCGTAGCCCCAGGTGCAAAGCAACTTGTCTCCACTCCACTTCCAACAGTTCAGGGGCTCTACCCTGCCACTGATCCACCAACCTAGGGTCCGCACCCATAGGTTCTACAGGGGCTAGAGGCCCTCTACCCCTCCTTCTGGGATCCTGCCCTCTTCTCCTAGGAGGGGTATCACCAGAATCCACAATTGCCAGGGTGCTGGGTACAGCAGCCCTGCACAGCGCTCTCGCCAGCCCAGGATCACTACCTGGCGACTGACCACCCAACCTAGAGACGACACCCTTAGTTGCACTGGGGTCTGGGGCGGGCTTCCCCGTCCCTGAACCCCACTTCCAGAGTCCTGCGTCTCCCCACCTCGGGAGAAGCTACCAGAAGTTTCACACGGGGTGAGCACACTAACCGCCCCCCCAGCCAAGTCAGAGTTTACCCCTGAACCTGTCTATCTAGTCCAGGGACAACACCCTTAGACTGGACCATTGCCCAGCGAACCAGGACTTCCTTGGGAGCACACCTACCCCCTACCAGATCAGAGCTTACCCCCTGAATCTGGCAATCCAACCCAGAGTCACCACCCTGCGTTTGAACCTCTGCCTGGCGCACCAGGACTTCCTTGGGAGCACACCTACTCCCCATCAGGTCAGAGTTTACCCCCTGAACCTGATCATCCAACCCAGAGTCACCACCCTGCGGTTGAACTTTTGCCTGGTGCACCAGGACTTCCTTGGGGGCACACCTACCCCCCACCAGGGAAACACCTTCCCCAAGGACCACACAAGAGTCTGGATGGCACAGGTCTCCTGACCTCTGCCCATCTGACAGAGTCTGGATTCCCCCCAGCCCAGAAATGGTCTCACCAAGGTCATTCCTGGGGGGCTCTGCTCTCAGAGCTGACCCCTGACCCTCCAGGTTCTCCACTGGGGCCCGCAGCCCCCTTTCAACCCTGCGCCTGGATTTCCGCTTCCTCCACTCTGGAGTGAGACTACCAGACAACCGAACCGGCGGAACGCTATCACCAGCCACCCGCCCAAGTTCTACTGGGAAAGTGGGAGCCCTCTGAGCATCTGGCCCAACGATGCAGGCTAGGCTCCCATCCTGGTGTCCACTCATGGAACCAACCAAGCTATGAGACCGGGTCTCGGACATCCTGGACACAGCCCATCCCCACTCCCTCTCCTCTGAGACAAAACATGGGATCCCGATCCCCTCTCATTACACTGGGACATACCTGGGACGCAAGCCTTTCCTACCACACCTGGTTGGGAAACACCTAGACCACTCTCATTAAGAACACCCCCTAATGCCACACCAGACTCTCTGGTACACAACCAGACGTCCGCCTCCTTTGCAAGCTGTCTGGGGTCAGAGAGCTCACACGCTGACAAGTGTTGGCGTAACCCTGAAAAACAACAACAAAGCAGGTGCTCTCTGACAATCAGATTAAACAGCCCTCCAAAATTGTTTTGTGTGCTACCCTTCACCCATCCATCTAGTGCAATGCAGCAATCCTTCACAAACTCCTCCCAAGACTGGTGGGACAGTTTCTTACCGCCCCTAAACCTTTTTCTGTATTCCTCAGGGAAAAACCATAATTCACAATCAGTGCATTCTTCACAGTGGAGTCCCCTTCCCTGTCACACTCTTCTAGAGTCAGTAGGGCATCCCTTCCCTCCTCAGGAATAAATCTCTGTAGGCCAGTTCCCCAATCCTTCTCATGGATCCTGTGCTCTACCATAGTCATCTCATATTCCTTTAACCACTGACGTATGTCACCCCCCTCTTGGAACCTATGTACCAGATCTATGGGTATGTGAAGAACATCTTTGCTACACAACTCTACATTGCTGCCACCACTGGACACCACCTGCAGCGCTGGTGAGTCCAGAACCTTCAGACTGCGCTCTAGAGTGAGTCTTTCTTTGGTAAAGGCCCTCTCTGCCTCTGCCATCCTCTCCTGTACTAAGGCCTTCTCTACCTCAGCCCTTCTCTCCTCAACAGCTAGGCGCACTAACTGCAACTTCAGGTCCCTCTCTTCCCGCCTATCTCTTAGCTCATCAGGCGTCAAGGAATGGGAGGTAGCCCTGCTTCTTACACTAGACCCAGCAAGGGACTCCCTATCACTGGAGCCTTCCCTGTCAACTGGTGTCCCCACCTGGTCATTCTCACCCTCCTGATCAGTCTCTCTACCACTCTCTAGGGATGAGGTCTGGGAGCCCTCCCATTGAGAACCCTCGCTACACTCAGGATCCTCTGGGTACCCCCTAAGCACACTCCCTCCCTGGGAATATGTCACAAACCTTTCAAAGAAATTCAGAGGTCTCCTGAGGTCCCCTTCTACAGGCAGCCCTCTCTCTCTACAGAACCCCTCTAATGACCAAAGAGAGAAAGTTAAGAGAAGCCAAACATGTGATGGTCTAAACGCAATCCTTGTAGTGAAATAATGAGTCACAATGGTATTGTGCAAGCGCAAGTCCTATCCTCACCGCTGATGACCAATGTTAGGAATGGGGTTTCTGGTTGGCTAGGGTATGCATCAAAGCCAAGCAAAACTTATCTACTCTAGTCAGGGCAAGGGAGTTACACATCCAAGATAACCCCTGCTCACCCCCTTGGTAGCTTGGCACGAGCAGTCAGGTCTATCCCAGAGGCAATGTGTAAAGCGTTTGCACAACACACACAACACACGTGACGCAATATCCCCACCACAAAGGAAACACAACACCAGATTATATAAAAATATACTGTATTGTACACAACACAATTATTAGACCAAACATCACATATCAATACTATCCTGCTACCTTAGCAGTTGTCAGAACGTTACACATTAGTTACTCTGCAAACTAGCAGTAGTTACACATAACACACAGGTTACTTAGTATTCTGCAACATAAGCAGTAGTCAGGAAACACGTTATTACACTAAAGCACTTGTCATAAGAATATCATAAAAATGCCCATAGTAGGAACATTAGAAAACATATGGCAAGTTAGAAAAACATATTAGCAAGCATGTCCATAAAAGGAACATTTGCATATGCACACAAAAACATCATAAACCAGGTAGGCGATATATATTAATTTGCAAAGTCTTTAGAAAGAACTTTAGATTATATATATATATGGATCCTTAATCAGTACCTGGGTAAGATGAAACAGGCATCTCCAGTGCCTAAGAAACGAAAACAAGGGGGCCCCTGGCGCTCCCTGCACAAAACGGGGGCCTCGTGAGGCTGTAGAGGGAGAGGGGCGGCACACACCCTCCCTGATTCTTATAGTGTGCCCCTCCTGCGGCCTTTGATCTCTGGGGCCCCCTCCAGGCCTCAACCGGCCTTCAAAAAGGTGGGGCCACCAACAGCGAGAGAAAGGGCGAAGGAGGGGGCACCACACACCCCCTCTGGTTTTAGTGACGGGCCCCTCCAGGAGCCCGCGATCCCTGGGGGCCCCCGGGCCTTTCACTGGCCCTTTCACAGGGGGGAACCACGACCAGGTCCAAGACTCAGCCCAGTGGTGCGGGGAGCCTCCGATGAGGCTTCTGCCTGCCCGCGGCTTAGTAGAGGGTTCGATCGGGGCAGGGAGAGACCTCCTTCTCCCCTGCCCCTCGGGGTCGAGGAAAAAGGTGCCCGTGGGGTGGGGGAGCCTCCGATGAGGCCTACTTCCCCCTGCCTGACGGCAGACACACGGCGCGGCCTACCCAGGCCGATTGAAGCAGCAGGCACCAAAGCGGGTGCCTGCTTGTGCCCCGGGGGCGCTCCACGGCGCTTCACCGCGGGGGCATGATAGGAGCACGCTCGCTCCGATCCTCTATTTTTGCAATGTCTTTCGTGCCCCGGGGGCACAGAGCAGCGCGCTCACTGGCGCTCGGTGCCACAACTTCCCCCGGGCTTCGGCAGTGATTTCTTTGGCCAAAACACTTTCAAAGGGGAAGCGCTTTCAAGCCCTAGGGGAATCCCCAAAGGAGCGCTCTCCTAAGCGCTAGATTGGGCATCAAGTGAAGCACCTCTCGTGCTTCAGGGTCACTGCAGGGGTCAGGGGCCACAGCACCCTGCCCTTGTGGAGCCAAGTTTCAGGAAAAGGCCCACAGGTTTAGGGGCCCTAACAACAGGCCAGCACAAGGGAAAGGCAGCAAGTGTCAAGTCCTTTACAGTGACCAAGCAGGTAACAGGTCAGCACATCAGCCGTAGTCCATAGCGGTCCCTGGTAAGTCCCTCCAGCATTTCTGTGTCCAGTTCCATGATGTTCAAAGAGTCTCCAAATTGTGGGAAAAATTCCCCTATACTTATACTCAGTCCTTACAATGTTTTGCAATGGTAGGGAGAGGAGGTTCCAGCCAGTTACAACTGCTTCTGGGAGTGCCCCCTCTCTCCTTACAGGACAGGCTCCAAACATCAGTGGGCGGTTAACAACCCTATTGTGTGAGGGCAGGGCACAGCCTTTACAAATGTAGGTGTGCCCCGCCTCTCCCTTCTCTCAGCCCAGTAAGACTATTCAGTATGCAGATGCACCTCTGTGACACCTCCATCCTCCCTGTGTACAGGCTGTCTGAAAAGTATGCACAAAGCCCCAACTGTCACTCTGACCAGACGTGGATTTGAGTCAAGCTGCAAAATACCAGAGTCATAAGCACGGATAAATGCGCACTTTCAAGAAGTGGCATTTCTGTGATAGTAATAAAAAATACACCCACACTAGTAAACAGCATTTATTATCACAAGCATACCAAACACGCCTATGCTACCCCTCATAAATCAGACAATACCCCTTACACATAAGGCAGGGCATTTCTAATGCAATCCTATGGGAAGGCAGCACTCACAGCTGTGAGACACCAAGTTAGGCTGTTTGTCACTACCAGGACAGGCCACGCAACCTGGCACATGTCCTGCCTTTCTACATACATGGCACCCTGCCCATAGGGCTAGCTAGGGCATACCTTAGGGGTGACTTACATGTAGTAAAAGGGGAGCTAGCAGGCCTGAGACAGGTTTGAAAGTCTACTTCAGTGGGTGGCGCAAGCAGCACTGCAGGCCAACTAGTAGTATTTAATTTACAGGCCCTGGGTATAGAGATACCACTGAACAAGGGACTTATAGGTAAATTAAATATGCCAATTAGGTATAAGTATACCAACTTTAGATGGGAGAGCACCTGCACTTTGGCACTGGTCAGCAGTGATAAAGTGCTCAGAGTCCTAGAGCCAACAGCGAGAGGTCAGAAAAACCAGGAGGAAGGAGGCAAAAAGACTGGGGATGACCCTGCGTAAGGGAAAAAGTCCAACAAATATAGATCATTTTTATATGGGGACCCGGTTTTCCTGGGGGCCGATTGAAGCCCCCAGGGAAACTACACATGCATTGACAAAAGTCATCCCTATATATATATATATATATATATATATATATATATATATATATATATATATACACACATATATATATATAGATATATCTATCTACATAGTGGCCCCACTATGAAACCATACAACTACTAAAAAAATGATTGCCCCCACATTGCTCACGGACGACCTTCTGTCAATTTTATTTTTTATTTTTCTTTAAATTTAGCCCCTGGCGGGTGCGATCGCAGCTGCGATTGAGGGCCAGGAAACCAGTTCAGGAAGGCCTCGTTTGAAGGGGGAGAGGCATCAAAACTGCCACTAGACAAAAGTCTGATCCTTTTGTAGCAGAAACATAATCACAAGACTTACTTGACTTTTTTATTTCTGCCTAAAAGCTACAGTTGAAATGCGTCAGTTGAAGTATTGCTTTGAAGACGCAAGCTGCAACTGCAAGACAACTGATGGCAAATATATATATATATATATATATATATATATATATATATATATATATATATATATAGATCACTTTTATATGTAGGTCTGGTTTTCATGGGGGCCGATCGTATCCCCCAGGGTAACAAAAGACATCTCTCTATATATGCATATCTTTATCGATAGATATCTATCTATATAGATATATCTATCTATCAACATAGAAAGATATATCTACATATATCGATCTATATTTATATATATAGCTCTACGTATTTTTTTTGTAGCTGTATGGTTTCCTTGGGGGCCATAGTGGCCCCAAGGGAAACCATACAACTATAAAAAAAAAATATTGCCTTCACAGGGGATCGCCCTGCTCACAGGCGACCCCCTGTCAATTTCTTTTTTTTTAAATATGTTTAACCCCTGGGTGCATGATCGCCCCTCCCAAGGGTAAACATACATTTAAGCCCATTTGCTTAGGGGGCCGACACCCCCAATTGAAATCCCTGGTGTCTAGTGGAGGTGGAGGCTCTCGAGGGCCAGGAAACACGCTCAGGAAGGCCTCGTTTGAAAGGGGAGAGTCTCCCTGCATCCCGGCTCCGATGGAGAAAACAAATGCTGACTTCACAAAGGGACGGGGGGGAAACACGGAAGATCTTCCATGTCTCCCGGGGTATTGCTAAATAAAAATAAATCAGTGGGTGTGATGCACCTGAGGAATTTTTAACCCTCTCTCCGTTGTCGGCCACTGGTCGTGACCTGCACCAGGGAGGTAGCCACTCTAATGAGGTTAAGTGTAATTCCCAATTGAGAAGAGATGGAACCCAAAAGTTTGGTGTCTCTGGAATCACAATTTAAATCACAACGTACGGTGGTCATATTTTAAATTGTAATTCTGAAAATGCCAATTTTAGAAATTTGCCATTTTCTTACTTTAACTCATCAAGTACCACATATACTATTGCTAGATTTTGCAACTTCCTAATTGCAATTCTTTGCAACTCGCAGTTAGGAAGTCACAAACTGCGATATACACCAGTGTATCAGACCCTGTTTGCGATTTCCAGTGGATCGCAAATAGACCTGCTTCATCAATATTCATGAGGCAGGTCACAATTTGTGACTCATTGGTAATGGCCTGCAATCACAGTGATGGTGACCTGCTGGGGTCAACAGAGCACCATGTCTGTGATTGCTTTTTAAATAAAGCAATTTTTTTAATGCATTCATTAAAAGAAAACAGGATGCATTTCAAAATGAAAAATACAAAGTTTCCTTTTCATTTTTTCAGAGTAGGAAGTGGTCCGTGGGACCACTGCCTGCTCTTAAAAAATGTTGCCACCCATTTTCACAAAAGGGGAGAGGTTCCTGTTGAGAATAGGTTTCTACCTCCTTTACAGAGTCTGTAAAATGTAAATGTTTTGTGATCGCATTCCGGTCACAAAACATTCACACTTGCCCCTGCGACTTGCTATTAAGAAGGGACGCTCAGAACACACCCCTTCCTTATATCGACTCACAGGTCCTATTTTCAGATTTGTTAACAGGATATCTAATCACAAAATATGATTAGTACATGTGAAAAGGCTATTTAGTGTTTGCAAAAATGCCTGCTTGTCTTTGAATACACTTCTGGGAGGGTGATAGATGGGTTGTTGTGGATTCCCTCCAGACAGTCACACACAAAGGAAGCTTAGGTGTGACTGAGGGCAGGAAGGGCAGGAACTTTGACACTTCAAATGCCTCTCTTTAATGTCTTTCCCACTTCAAAGACACCACTGGGTATAAGAACTGGACTTCTGACCCAAAAAATCTGTACACTTCTGGACCTGAGGACATTCTGCCAGGCAGAAGGACTTCTGTGCTGCTGAAGGGACTGTCACTCTGTTGGAACTCTGCTGGACTCCTGATTTGCTGTGCCTGCCCTGCTGGTGTTGTGTAGCCATTTTAGCTATAGCTCCATGCATGTTATTTTAACACACTAGGCCAAGCCGCTGTGCACTCTAACCTAGATATATTTTATTCAGCTTTATTTTATTATTGTTACAATAGCCACTTTTACGGTCTTGTTTTATTTTCTGTTTATCTAACTGTTTTTGCCTAGGCCAGCACTCTGTTCTCAAACAAGACATTCTTGCTCACTCTGTGCTTCTTCCAAGGCTATAGCAAGGTACATTGCCAGTGAACGTGGTATAAGTTTAGTCTCCGACATTCGTAGAAAACACACATCCTTACGTAAGGAGATTTTCTCAGAACATCAGCTATTTTATTATAAAAACACTTTCCTGTCCCTTACACATTAGAGGGAGATTCCAGCCAGAGAACCACGACTGTATGCTGATTGCCGAATGCTTCGCTACAGATGCTAACGCAGACCACAGGCCTTTGCTCAGGTATGGGGGATGATGTCTTCCCAGGGGAACCTGAAGGGCAGAATTAGAACTTAACATGCTGTGCTCTATCATTGCCTAGGTAGGAGTTAGTCTATTGACTGTAGTGACAATATGATAGCATTATTTTTATGCTTTGGTCTCTTTGTCACAATATTAATACTGTCATGCTGTGTCGTTCTGGTTATTGAAGCTCATGCTTTGCTATCTAAGATGCAGTTGTTTTATTAAAATCATAAATGAAACATATACTGCCTCTGTTTGTCATTTTATATATGAGACTAAAGGTAAACGAGAGAAACGGATGAGATCTGAGTGACCACTGCTTCCCTGAGAAACCAATTATGTCATGCGCTTGGCTGCCCAGTCACTCCTTCCCCTGAGTAGGGATGAGGCACTGCTAGTTGGCCAGAACAGAACCCGGATTAGAGCGACAGGTGTCACCCGCAGTGGGTCAGACTCAGCCTCCCCACACCGCGGGCGATTCTGCCGCTCAAAATCCAAGAGTCTCATTAGAATATTGAGAGCCAACGCGACACTGGCTGCTACCCTCCTTGTCTGGGAGTGAATGGGCTGGAACTGCATCTCTACATTCCCAGAACAAAAGTGACTCCAATAGCTTGCTGGCTTGCTTCCCAAGTAGTGTCAATTCAGTCCGGTGCACTTATAAGTGGGTTCTGCAGCTGTGTATACAGAAATCCATGCCTTGTCATCTCTGTGCCGATCGGAACCTCCGCATCTCTCCTCGACGCCAAGTAGCTGCTGCTGAGGACAAAGACATTGCAGCACCAACTGTGTGGCTCAGAACTGGTGCGTCGCCCTCAGTCTCAATGCATCGCCTTCAGATTGCTTCTTGAGCCACTCAAGCATGATGCATCGCAAAGGATTCGACCCTGCACAGCTGCTCAAGGACATCTCATTGATGACTGCGTGGCTTAACAATGGCACATCCCTGACTGTGCAGATCGGAACTGACACATTGCCTTTACATTATCCGTCTGCTCTTCGCATTGGATCCTTAACGGTGATGGAACCCCCCCACATAAGGTACTTTTTCAGCAGGTCAGGGGTGGTCCCTGCGGCCGGCCCATGTCGGCCTGAACATTTGGATTTACCCAGGTCTAGCGTGACCAGGTAGCCCCAGTTGATGCTTTCAGTTTCTAAACACAATATTTGCAGATAATCTTTAACACTTGATATCTCAACTTCTATTGATTGGATTTTTGTTGTTTTGGTCTTGTGTTTTTCAATAAATTAAGCTCTGTTTTTCTCACCTGGTATGAATTTAGTTTCTGCTGTGTTTTCACAGTTTTACTGTTTTAAGTGTTGCACACATTCTTTACTTTTGCCTACTAAGTTAAAACTGCCTGCTCTGTACCAAGCTACAAGAGGGTGAGTACAGGTTAATTTATGGTGTGTATCTGAGTTATCCTGACTAGAAGGAGGCAGGGAGAACACCAGGCCCAACACTGACGATGGACGTCTCCCTCCAGGAAGAGGGGGCAGGGCCATGGTGCAGAAAACAGAGGCAGATTATCAAGACAAGAGAAGAGACCCCCAGAGCCCTGTACTACCAAGTGAGCGATATGACTGACAGATACCTCAACCCGAAGCCGGCCACCAACGATAGGATATTGGAAAATATTTATCTGGAACAGTTCTTGGCCTCTTTGCATCCTCCAGTACAAAAGTGGGTAAGACAGCATAGTAATATCACTCTCGAGACAGCTGTAGAAATCGCTAGTGCCTACAGCATGCTCAATACATTCCAAAGGGGCAAGAGGAAAGTGCATGGAGGGGCAAGAATTCCGGTGAACTGAGACCAAGTTAACCCCAAGGTCCAAGAAAATCAGAGATTGTTCCCATAGTTGCCAGACCCAGTCTAAGACACATGCACCATGGGCCCCAGTGTTTTAACTGTGAGGGTATGGGACACATTGCCCCACTTTGTCCCTGAAAGGAGGATCCCATAGATATCAGAATTGTGAGATCCTCATATTGCACTGCTTCAGGAACCAAACCATCTTACTGCTGTACGATTAAAGTAAATGGGAACCTTGTTGTGGCTGTCTTGGACACCAGCTGTCAACAGAGTGTCATTAGACCTCAAGCCATTCCCAGCGGGGCCCTGAACCAACAGGTATTGTGAACATTCAGTGTGCCCATGGGTATAAGAAGAAATATCCTGTCACCAGGTTTAACTTCCAACATGAGAAAGACTTCCTTGTACCTTTGCAAGTAGAACAGATATCTCAGTTTCCAGAAACTCTTATTGTGGGCACCAATTTTCCCAAATTAGAATCTCTAGTAGAGAAAATTTAGAGAGAGGAAGAGTTATGGTGGGAGAACGCTCCCTTTTCCCAAGTGGAGGACACTGAATGGCCTATTCACAAAAATAGAAAGAGTAGAAAACAGAGGGGGCAGAAAAACAGAAGACACCAAGGGTGATGCCAGGGTACCATGAGGAGTGCATCTGGGAATACAATAGATGATTTTGAGCAGCCCAGAGGGAAAAATCCCTATTCTGAGAGGCATGGAAATGACCAAGGAGAAAGAGGACCCCAAGCAATAGTTCCCTAGTTTTCCAAGCAACACAGGCTGCTGTATCAAAAAGGGGAGAAACCCGTCTCAAGCAATTACTCATACTCATTCCCTTAAGGGACAAAGGTCCTCATTATGGACTCGGCAGTAATCACCGCCAACCGCCGTGGCGATGGTGAACAGAATACCGCCTGTGGCGGTAGACATTACACAGCCGAATAATGATGCCAAAAAGTTAAACCTCCAAAAATCCTGCAACGTCCACCCACGGCCAGGGCCTACGACGACGGAAATGCAGTACACACCACCCCGCCACCGCCATGCAGACAAATCCCCCGTCCACCAAATAATGATGCACAAATCAGCGTGGCAGATAGTGAATGCCGAAAGACCATTGGCGGTATGCACTGCCACGGCCAGCAATGGGATCCACCAACAACAAATGCACACACTGGCAACTTTGTAACCCACACACCTGACAAACATCCACAACACTATAAAACACTCACATACATACCCCACAATCCTTTGCATCACCAATATCACAACAGATATTGACAACATAACACGCATACACTAAACCCATGATCACACAAGTCACACACACAAATACACCACCAAAACACATACATAGCCCAAACACCATTACAACCCACACACACAGCCACACGACAGCACCCTCACCAATACACCCACAACACACACCATGGTACCCTCTAAGCACCCCCGTTTCACAGACAGGGAGCTAAGGACCATGTTGGACGAAATACTCAGGTTCGAGCCACAACTATTCGGGGCACAGGTGCAGCAGTCACCAGTGGCCAGGAAGATGGAGATGGCAGATGATAGTCAACAAGGTCAACACAGTGGGGAACCATCCACGCACAAGGGACGACATTCGGAAGAGACAGGACGGCTTGCATGGGAAGGTCAGGTCAATGGCATCCAGGCACAGCATCTCCGTACAGAAGACTGTAGGTGGTCCTCCACCTACACCCCCCAAATAGACCGACTGGGAGAAGAAGGTTCTGGCTATCCTGTACCCAGAGGGCTCACCGGACTCACTGGAGGACTGGACTTGGGTAAGTCAACTACAATACCTTCACAGTCACCACACCTATAATGCATGTATCACCCCACCCCTCTCACTGCCACCAGTACCCCATCCCCTACCCAGTCCACAACACCCACATCCAACTTCCCTGCATGCCCACAATCCCACAAACAGACCACCATCCAGCCCCCTAGGCACAGTCACCTACCCCTGCATAGATTCCCAGTGGTAATACAGCACCCACAATGCACTTCAACCCCCCACATAAAATGCCACTAAATGTACACGAAGGGACCTTGCTTGCCACGACAGGGTAATATAATCATCAAATAGTGCAGAGCAGTGCTGCAATTGCCGATAAAGTACCTGACTCCCACATGTCTATTCCCCCACACACAGACACTGCCACCCATGCCACCCAGACAGAGATGTCAAGGAGTGCCAGCGCCCCACCTGAAGACAGAGGCCCCACTCAGGAGAGTGCAGAGGGATGTATTGAAATAGAGGAACTACCTGGCCCATCACACAGTCCTGGACTGTCACCCTCCAGCAGCACCACCCAGGATACCACTGACACCCCTACCACCCAGTCACCATCCTCAGCTCTGGCCAAATGACCCCACATAAGTGTCTCCCCGCCGCGGACTGGCAGCCCACATGTACAGAGGCCAAAGTCTCCACCCACTAACAGGCAGGATGATGAAGGGCACAGTGCAAGTATGACTTGGCCCAGGGGGTGGCCAAAGGATGGATTCAGCAGCCCAGGAGGTGATATCTGAGGTCCTGGGAGCATACCACCATACCCAGGACAGGATGGGCCAGATCCTGGCCACCTTGGAGCACAATCAGAGGCTGCAGATAGCACACCACCAGGAGGCCATGGAGCAATGGAAACAGCTCAATGCCACCAAGGCCTACATTGTAGGGGTGCTGCAGCACCAGTACCACAGCCAGTCTGAGACCTCCACCCACATGCAAGCCCGACCACTAGCCAGGACACTGCCCTGCCTGCTACATCTGTAGCAGCTAATGGACTGGTGGCACTGCCAAAGGACACACAGGAAACCAGCACCTCTAGCCCTGCAGCCCAGGTGCACCTTCACAAATGTGCTCTCAGACCCAGAAATGCCACTGAAACACCAGCCAGGAGCAAGCCCTGCACCAGGATGTGACTCTGTCCTGAACTGTCTCCCTTGTGTGCCACTGAGCTACCTTGTTGACATGCCACTGCCATCACACCATCTTCTTATCAGATGAGTCAGTCTGAAACTATGCAGTGAATACATCGGCATCATTGAACAGTACCTTAGAGTCACTGGAATTATAGGCGGATTAGCTGGGTCCTGAAGTTGAGATCTTCCCCCTCTTCTTCCTCACCATCAATCTCATCCCCTCTCTGAGGTTGCAAGGCTGGTTGTACAACACCCTCCTCTTCCAGAAGGGGGATAGCTTTCCTCACAGCCAAGTTGTGTAGTATGCAGCAGGCCAACACTATCTTACACACCTTGTCACAGACATAGCACAGGGATCCCCCAGAGAGATGGAGGCAACAAATTCCAGCCTTCAGGAGACACATAGGTGGTCATTACAACCCTGGCGGTCGGTGCTAAAGCGGCGGTAAAACCGCCAACAAGCCTGCGGGAAAAAAAATGGAATCACGACCATGGCGGAAACCGCCAACAAAGACAGCCACTTTAACACTCCGACCGCCACGGCGGTACAAACAAACAGCGCAGCGGTCACCGCCAACAGACAGGCGGGAGTCAAAGTACCGGCCACAGTATCACAACAGTCCAATCCGCCACCTTTTCCGGGGCGGATTCACAGCTGATAAAAACACGGCGGAAACAGACATTTCGAAGGGAAAACGCTCACCTCTACACACCCCACGAGGAACGAGGACACCATGGACCCGGAACTCCAAATCCTCCCAGCTATAGTCTTCCTACTTCTCTACCATGAGCACGTACGCCGGCGCAGAAGACAACAGTGAGTACTGCACCTACGACACAGGGAAGGGGGAATGGAAAAAACAGTGACACACACACGCAACATCCCCACCCCCACCCTCACCCACTACAACACACACACTAATACATATCTATACATCACAGTTACACCCCCCAGACCCCCTGGAAGAAGGCAAAGACAAAAGGAAATGACTGTAACCATTGAAATATATTGAAATACAGCAATTAAAAATATATACACACTAAAAACTATTATATACACCAAATTTACAAATCCAGGCATTGTCCGTGGACCACTGGGCCCAAAAAACATGGGCAAAGCCCACACCGGATACCTGACCTAAACGGAGAGAACACTGCAGGGGCATCAGATAGCAAAACTAAAGGCACCTCAGGGGGAAGGGAAGGGGGGGCACCTCAGCCGGATGAGTGCATGACGCCAGATCCACGAGGGGCCTCCATGCCCACTGTTCCATCCTGGGGAGTGCAAAGCCACAGTCTCTCAAGTCTCTACAATGGGTGGGTTTCCCACTGTTCCATCCTGGGGAGTGCAAAGCCACAGTCTCTCAAGTCTCTACAGTGGGTGGGTTTCCCACTGTTCCATCCTGGGGAGTGCAAAGCCACAGTCTCTCAAGTCTCTACAGTGGGTCGGTTTTCCACTGTTCCATCCTGAGGAGTGCAAAGCCACAGTCTCTCAAGTGGATAACAGTCTCCACTGGATCTGGAGGGGGCCTGTTGGCCAGAGTGCTTCTTCCTGTGCAGGAATGAGGTAGTGGATGCATGTCTCCACTGGTTCTGGAGGGGGCCTGGTGCCCAGAGTGCATCATGCAGCCCTGTCCGACACAGATGTGGCACTGCCCCTGCCGCTCATGGGCCAGCGGTGCTTGAGATGGCCGTCCCCTGTTCAGCGGTGCTTGAGATAGCCGTGCCCTGTTCAGCGGTGCTTGAGATGGCGGTGCCCTGTTCAGCGGTGCTTCAGATGGCGGTCCCCTGTTCAGCGGTGCTTGAGATGGCGGTGCACTGTTCAGCGGTGCTTGAGATGGCGGTGCCCTGTTCAGCGGTGCTTCAGATGGAGGGGCCTGTTCAGCGGTGCTTCAGATGGCAGTGCCCTGTTCAGCGGTGCTTGAGATGGAGGGGCCTGTTCAGCGGTGCTTGAGATGGCGGTGCCCTGTTCAGCGGTGCTTCAGATGGAGGGACCTGTTCAGCGGTGCTTCAGATGGCAGTGCCCTGTTCAGCGGTGCTTGAGATAGCCGTGCCCTGTTCAGCGGTGCTTGAGATGGTGGTGCCCTGTTCAGCGGTGCTTCAGATGGAGGGGCCTGTTCAGCGGTGCTTCAGATGGCAGTGCCCTGTTCAGCGGTGCTTGAGATGGAGGGGCCTGTTCAGCGGTGCTTGAGATGGTGGTGCACTGTTCAGCGGTGCTTCAGATGGAGGGGCCTGTTCAGCGGTGCTTCAGATGGCAGTACCCTGTTCAGCGGTGCTTGAGATAGCCGTGCCCTGTTCAGCGGTGCTTGAGATGGCGGTGCCCTGTTCAGCGGTGCTTCAGATGGAGGGGCATGTTCAGCGGTGCTTCAGATGGCGGTCCCCTGTTCAGCGGTGCTTGAGATAGCCGTGCCCTGTTCAGCGGTGCTTGATATGGCGGTGCACTGTTCAGCGGTGCTTGAGATGGAGGGGCCTGTTCAGCGGTGCTTCAGATGGCGGTCCCCTGTTCAGCGATGCTTGAGATGGCGGTCCCCTGTTCAGCGGTCCTGGCCATGCCGGGATGCTCATGTGCCATCTGGCCTGGGTCTGGTGGGGCCCTCCTGCCCACCTGTCCTGTGGGTGCCGGGGCCACCCTGGGCAGCTGTGCTGGGGCTTTTGGTGGCCTCCTGGCCAGCTGGGATGGGGGTTGTGGGGCCCTCCTGGCCAGCTGGGCTGATGGCGGTGTTGTCGGGCGTGCTGCCCTTCCCAGCCTTTCCTGCTCTCCTGTGGCCCTTCCCCACCTTGGCCGGTGTCCCAGCTGCCTCGACACTCCCGCCGGGAGCCCTGGTAGGGGTTTTTGTCCCTGGTGTCTTGACCCTCTGCCGCCGTGCACTGGCAATTTTTGGATGTTTCTGAGGGGGGGGGGCTGGCTGTGCTGTTGCTCCGTACCAGACTGGCTGCCCTGGTGGGCGGTGCACTCCAGTGACCATGTACGACATGCACCACCGGGCCCGTGATGTAGTGGCTGAGGTGCTAGCTCTGGGCCTATGACATGGACGGGGTGGGGGAGTTGAGGGAAAGAGGTGAAGTTTGGACAGGAAAATATTTTTGGGAGCAGTGGGACGGGTAGGTGTAGTGGGTATGGGAGTGGAGGAAGAGTTTGTGGTTGTAGGAGGTGTAAGTGGGGTGGCTTTGGGTGCAGGTGCCTGGGCTGTAGGCTGTCGTGAGGTGGATGGCTGTTGGGTGGGTGGCTGGCTGCGTTTGTGTATCTTGGGAGGGGGCGGCACAGACACACTGGGAGAGGACACAGGGGACGTGTAAATGGCAGTGGGGGTGGTGAGTGCACGTGTGTGGGGTGTTCTGGTGTGTGTGCTGCTGAGGGACGTAGTGGCTGAAGATGCTGTGCATGCAGGTGTGAGTGGAGACAAGACTGGCAGGGAGGAGGGAGACGTGGAGGAGGGGGACACAGTGGAGGCAGTGAATGTTGGTATGTCTGTATGTGGATGTTGCTTGTGTGACTGCCTGTGGGATGTGTGGGGCTTATGTCTGCGTGAGCTGCCCTTGGGTGTTGAGGTGTGTGCAGGCTGGTCTGATGTGTGCTTGGGATAGGCAGAGGTACGGGGGATTGGGTCTGGGTGTAGGAAGTTGAAGGGGGGAGGTTAGACACAGGGACAATGGCTGCCATCAGTGCTGAGGCCAGAGTCTGAAAGGCTCGCTGAAGGGCCGCCTGACCAGAATTAATGCCCTCCAGGAATGCATTACTTTGGTGCACTTCCCTTTCTACACCCTGGAAGGCATTCAAAATAGTAGACTGCCCAACAGTGAGCGACCTGAGGAGGTCAATGACCTCCTCACTGAGGGCAGCAGGGGTGACTTGGACAGGGCCTGAGGTGCCTGGGGCGAAGGAGATGCCCACCTTCCTGGGTGAGTGGGCACGGGGCAAATGCTGAGGGGCTGCTGGGAGGGCGGTGCTGGTGCGGGGGTGGCGGCTGTACCTGTTGTTGCGGGGGGCAGAGATGTTGCCGCCACCACAAGGGAGCTCCCATCAGAGGACGAGTCCGATCCACTAATGTCCGCTCGTGTCCCCGCCGTGGAGCTCCCCTCGCCCTCCGTCCCACTGGCGATTTCAGAGTCGGTAATGTGGCCCTCCATGCCCTAGTGCTCCGGTGCCACTGCTCCTCCGCCTGATGATGCTAATGCACACATGAACAGGAAGACCACAAAAAGGGGGGGGGGGAAACAGCACAGACACAGAAGCCCCCTGCACTACGCCGCGCACTTGGGGTCCACTTTGCAATCCCTGGGACATGGCCTACAAAGCTATGGACGACATCTGCACACATAGGTGACCTAGGGCCATGAATAGCTGTACTTGGCACCCTACAGAGGTGGGGGTCGGGGGCACAGGGCCGTGCCTTACGGAGGGGCCTAGCCTATGGAACTCGCCCTGGCCACAGCCCTCCTCCCCCACCCAGACAGCTCCACAGCGCGCAAAGTTAGCAGAATGTGAGTGTACTCACCCCCTTTTGTCTGCTGTGATGCCCTCACGCGCCCATTCAACTCGGGGTAGGCCATCGCCAGGATCCGGAACATCAGGGGGGTCAAGGTCCGACAGGCACCCCTCCCACGTTGGGAGGCCATCCCCAGCTGAGCCTCCGCCGTCTTCCTGCTCCAGCGGCGAATGTCCTCCCATCTCTTCCGGCAGTGGGTGCCCCGTCTGTGGTGGACCCCCAGGGTCCGGACGTTCGTGGTGATGGCACGCCATATATCCGTCTTCTGGTGGGCGCTGACCTATATGAAATGTACAGGGGGATAAGAAAATGTAATTACCTTCTGCGCCATCAATGTGAGTGGCCCCCCATCCCTACCCTTGCCATGTGGCACATGCACTCACCATTGTTTCAAGCATGCCTCAATCTCTCCCCCCCCCATCTTTCATCCACCCCACTCAACACAGGCATAGCCCATACAGCATGCTCCCAGTGTATTTACCTGTTTGTCTGGAGGACTGTAGAGTTGCGCGTACTGGGGAAGGACCCCATCCACAAGCTTCTCCAACTCCTCCGATGTGAAGGCAGGGGCCCTTTCCCCAGTCGCATGAGCCATTGTCCCTTCCAGACCGAGGTCACAGCAGCACTTGCAGTGTAGGTCCTCTCCTGTCGAAGATCAGGTATCGAGTGAATTAACAGAGAGAAAATGGCGGTGGCGTCTGAGGCGGTGCGTACCGCCGGCGCACATCCTCATTGGCTCCTGAGACCCATAGGGTCCAATGTTAACCAATGCAGCATTGCGCCGCGGTCTTCGACCGCCTACCGCCACGGTGTGCAAAGCCAGCGCAGCTACCTCACATCCCATTGTCACACTTTACAGGTCAGGCAGCAGCCATTTCAGGGGCCCACATGCCTTACTTTTTGTACTGCGTCACACATACCTAGCCCTTGCATCCACACTCATACAAGCCATTCGATGGGTTAAGATCCGTGTTTTTTTTAAGCTGGGGTTACGTACCTCTGGGATGTTTGACTCTGTGCTCGCTGTTGTCCTTCATAGGCACCGTCCGCTGGGACATGTGAGGAGATGGCGGCATCCTCCGGTGTACAGACCGCTGGTGGACCTGTCGACAATGGAGGAGAGACAGCTCATCCTGACATACAGGCTCGACCGTGCCACTATTCTGGAACTGTGTGCCCAGCTGGAGCCAGACCTGATGTCACCTATCCGCCATCCCACAGGAATCCCCCCTCAAGTGCAGGTGCTGTCAGTACTCCATTTCCTAGCAAGTGGGTCATTTCAAACAACAGTGGCCATAGCATCAGGGATGTCCCAGCCTATGTTTTCCAACGTGTTGTCCAGAGTGTTGTCTGCCCTGCTGAAACACATGCGGAGCTACATCGTTTTCCCTGAGGTGGAGGATTTGGCTACAGTGAAAGGTGACTTCTATGCCCTTGGACATATCCCCAACATCATAGGTGCCATTGATGGGACCCATGTGGCTTTGGTCCCCCCCCACAGGAGTGAACAGGTGTACAGAAACCGGAAGAATTATCATTCCATGAATGTCCAGATGGTATGTTTGGCAGACCAGTACATCTGCCATGTGAATGCCATGTTCCCTGGCTCAGTGCATGATGCCTACATCCTCCGGAATAGCAGCATCCCTTATGTGATGGCTCAACTCCGGAGGCACTGTGTGTTGGTAATTGGTGTACTCTGGTTACCCCAACCTGTCATGGCTACTGACCCCAGTGAGGAATCTCAGGACTAGGGCAGAGGAACGCTACAATGAGGCCCATGGGCGAACTAGGAGGGTGATCGAGCGGACCTTCGGCCTCCTGAAGGCCAGGTTCCGGTGCCTCCATATGACAGGTGGATCCCTATTCTACTCACCAAAGAAGGTGTGCCAGATCATCGTGGCCTGCTGTATGCTTCACAACCTGGCTTTGCGTCGCCAGGTGCCTTTTCTGCAGGAGGATGGTCCAGATGGTGGTGTTGTAGCAGCTGTGGAGCCTGTGGAGAGCGAAGAGGAGGAAGATGAAGAAGACGACATAGACAAAAGGAACACGGTGATACTGCAATATTTCCAATGAACAGAGGTAAGAATACAAACCGTCCTACTACCTGTACTTAAACACTACTACCTCTGTACTGTCTGTCCTTTTCACCCAGTGTATGGTAACTGAGTTGTCTCTTTCCCTTACGATTTCAGAGATCTGGATCCCACAGTGTGACATCTGCTTTGTTTCCCCATGGACTACAGCTGTGTGACATTGGTATGTTGGCATCACAATGTAAATAAGCATTTTGGCACTGTAATTACAGATAAATATATTCATATTCACAGACAGACTCCTGATTGTTTTGTGCAATAACGGTGTTTATTAAGGTGCTAATTATTGGAGGGGGGTTGTAAATTGGTGAGGGGTGATGGTGGAGGAATGTCCATGGCAGAGTCCAGTCTATTAGTTCCACAGGTGCAATGTCCAAATGGGTATGGGAAGTGGAGCTGGGGCAGTTTAAGGATGGACAGGGTGACAAAGTGGGACAGTGGGATGACTATCAGGGTGGTATCCTTTCTTGGCGGGGGTCTTGGCATCTTACTCTGTCCTCTTCCTGGATCTCTGGGACCGCTTGCGGGGTGGTTCTCCTTCTGTAGGGGGTGGGGTGCTGGTGGCCTGTTGGTCCTGTGGCGGTGCCTCCTGTCCACTAGCGCCGGCGGAGGTGGTGTGCAGTTCTTGGTCCATGCTAGTGTCAGGGGCCCTTTGTGGTGCCACAGTGTCCCTCAAAGTGGTCACTACCAGATTCAGCACCCCTACGATGGTGCCCAGGGCGGAGCTGATGGTTCTGAGTTCCTCCCTGAAGCCCAAATACTGTTCCTCCTGCATGCGCTGGGTCTCCTGAAACTTGGCCAGTACCGTAGCCATCGTCTCCTGGGAGTGGTGGTATGCTCCCATGATGGAGGAGAGGGCCTCGTGGAGAGTGGGTTCCCTGGGCCTGTCCCCCACCTTGTCGCACAGCAGCCCTCCCAGTTCCCCTGTTTCCCTGGGCCTCTCTCCCCTGGACCGTGTGCCCACTGCCACTGCCCCCAGGTCCCTGTTGTTGTTGGGGTGGTGGGTTAACCTGGGTGCCCTGTAGTGGTGAACACACTGCTGCTTGACGTGTCCTGGAGACAGAGGTGTGGGCCCGCTGGGTGGGTGCTGTGCTGGTGTTTCCAGAGAGGGGTAGGTCTGCAGTGGCCTGTGGCTGTGTGAGGGGAACTGACTGTCCCGATGTCCCCGATGGGCCGGGCTGGTCATCTAGATCCAGGTCGACAGAGCTGCAGTCATCACTGTGGGCCTCTTCTGGGGGGGGTGGACATTTGTGGACCCTCCTGTGCGGTGACGTTGCGTAGGGGTCCTGCAGGGGTATAAAAGCATGATTATTGCGTCTGTGTGTGGAATGGTGTGCAATGGGTGGGTGCCCGTGTCCCCCAGTGCTTGCATTCCTGTGTGGGGGCTTTTGTGTCAGTGGTTTGGGGGGGGTATGGGTATGTGCAGTGGGCATGCTTTGGTGATGGGTGTCCATGCTTTGTGGTCGCATGCAGGGCTTGGTGTTGGGATGGGTGGGTTGTTATGGTGGGACATTTGCAAGGAGTAGGAGTGATGGGGGTGAGGCTGAGGGTGGGGGTATGTGTTGGCATGCAGGTGGGGTGGGGGGGATGAAGTAGTGAAGATGTGACTTACCAGAGTCCATTCCTCCAGATACTCCGCCGAGGCCCTCAGGATGCAGGATCGCCAAGACCTGCTCCTCCCATGTCGTAAATTCTGGGGGAGGAGGTGGGGGTCCGCCGCCAGTCTTCTGCAATGCAATCCGGTGTCTGGATACCACGGAACGCACCTTCCCCCGTAGGTCGTTCCACCTCTTCCTGATGTCATCCCGATTTCTTGGGTGCTGTCCCACTGCGTTGACCCTGTCGACTATTCTGCTCCATAGCTCCATCTTCCTTGCAATGGACTTCTGCTGCACCTGTGCTCCAAACAGCTGTGGCTCTACCCGGATGATGTCCTCCACCATGACCCTGAGTTCCTCCTCCGAAAACCTGGGGTGTCTTTGCGGTGCCATGGGGTGGTGTAGGTGATGTGTGGGGTGGAATGTGTGGTGATAAGTGTGGTGATGTGTATTGGTGTGTTGTGTGAAGTGCGTGGTATTTGTGTGGGTGATGGTAATATGTGCGTCTGGGTGCTCGATTCTTCTATATGGTCTCTCTCTCTCTGTGCGTCGTCCCGATTTTTTGGTGGTGGGGGTTTGTGGGTGATGTGGGTGTGTGTTTCATATTGTATTGGGTGTGTGGGAGTGGTGTTTATATGTGTATCAGGTGTGTGTATTTGGTTTGGTCCAATGTGGCGGCGTTTTGGAGATGTGTGTGTATTTTGAGCGCGGCGGTGTGTACCGCCAATGGGATACCGCGGTTGAAAGACCGCCGCGTGGATTCGTGTGTCGTGATAGTGTTGGCGTATTTCTGTTGGCGTGACGGTGTCGGTTTGGTCATCGCCAGTTTATCGCTGGCCTTTGATGTGGCGGACTTCTGTGGGTTTCTCTATTTTGGCGGTTTCCGAGTTGTGGGTCATAATGACCGTGGCGGTTTACCGCGGCCGCGGGGGTGTTTTGGCGGTCTTCTGCACGGCGGTAAGCGGCTTTTACCGCCAGGGTTGTAATGAGGGCCATAGTGCGCTCAATCACCCTCCTAGTACGTCCATGGGCCTCATTATAATTCCTCTCTGCATCTGTCCTGGGATTCCTTACAGGTGTCAGGAGCCATTGCAAGTTGGGGTAGCCAGAATTACCTGCAAAAGTGGGTGAAAGAGGACTTTAACAAACTGCCTTTACTTGCATACAGCCTGCCTGTCAGCTATGTACTCATACACACTCACCTATGAGCCATCCTCTGTCCCCTTGTAGTTGTTCCATCATGTGTGGCACACTGCTGTTTCTCAGGACAAATGAATCATGGACTGATCCTGGGAACCTGGCATTGACATGTGATATGTACTGATCAGCAGTACACACCAATTGTACATTCATGGAGTGATAGTTCTTACGATTGCTATACACCTGTGCATTTACCCTTAGGGGTATGAGAGTTATGTGGGTTCCATCAATTGCACCTATCACATGGGGGATATTAATGAAGGCATAGAATCCAGATTTGATGGCAGGAAGTTCAGCCCTTTGCGGAAACTGGGCATATGCTTGTAAGTGTTGAATGCAGGCATCCAAGAATTTGGACAGGATGTGGCTGAACATTGGCTGTGAGATCCCAGCACCCATGCCCACTGTCACCTGAAATGAGCCTGTAGCCGAAAAATGGAGCACAGATAGCACTTGCACAGCTGTAGGGATGGCATGCTGATTTCGATTTTCCGGTTTCAGAACAGGATCCATTAATGCACAGAGGTCATGGATTGTAGCTCTATTGAGTCTGCAGGTAATAATGATGTGACGTTCCTCCATAGTTTCCAGATCTACCAGGGGTCTGTATACAGATGGAGCCCTTCCTCGCCACATGGGTCTGTACCTTCTGGGGAGGAGAAAAACACATTTTTAGTGTCAACTTACTCTTGCATTCCATGACATCACTGCATTTTCAAAAGTACGACATGTAGGTAACACACACAGACGGAAAGTATGAGTACACCGTCAGGTAAATGTGTTGTGAGTTAACTCTGACATAATGGCATCACAGTGTGGACACTCTTTCAAAGATGGGTACATGTGAGGATTATAGAATCATGTCAGCAAGCGATGAAGGGGAGAGAGATTGGAGCAGTGGATGAGGGCCCATGCCAGGCTATGGTGGCGTGGTGTTAGCAAAATGGCAGCCTCCTGCCATCCAGGTATGATAGAGAGGAAGTAACTTCATTCTGTTGGCGTTAGTTGTCATGGCGGAAGGCGGTGTTCACCGCCGTGCCCCTGATCATTGGATTACATGGTTGTCAATGGGGAGGCTTGGCCAAACATAATCGCTGCCGGCGGTGACAGAGCACACCGCTGCGGTACCTATGCCATTTTGTCAGACCCTTGACACTTGACTCCTGATTCCCGTGAAGGGTAGTACTCCACTGCGTGTGCTGCTGTATCCTGACTTTGGTCCCTGAGATGGCGTAGGTTACAGGGGAACAGGCCCCGGCCTTCACCGCGGAGGAGCTGGAGAAGCTGGTGGACGGAGTCCTACCCTTGTATGCGAAGTTGTATGGGCAACCAGAGGAGCAGGGGAGTTGGCATCTGTCATGCTTAGATGTGTGTGATTGTGGCTGATGCCTGTATGCATGTGTGTCCAATGTGTGACTGCCCAGCCGTAGATTGCCTGCCACGTTCTGCCTGTGAGTTGAAAACATGCCTCTCAACAATGACTGTTCCATATGGAACAACATGGCATTTGTATTCGGTGCACACATACTGACGTATGTTTATTTGCTCTGTGTGTCCCATGCAGGTCAGCGCCCATCAAAAGAAATGCCTGTGGCTAGCCATCGCCAAGGAGGTTCGGACCCTGGGGGTCTACAACCGGCAGAGCACCCACTGCAGGAAGCGGTGGGAGGACCTGAGGCACTGGGCCAGGAAGACCAGAGAGGCCAAGCTGAGGGAAGGCCTCCCAGCGAGTAAGGGGTGCCCGTCGGACCCTGACCCCCCAATGGCCCTCATTCTGGCGGTGGCCTATCTGGATTTGGATGGGCATTTGAAGGCAGCACAGCAGCCACAAGGGGGTGAGTCCCAACCCTGTGTGATACCGCTTTGATGGATGTATGTTGGTGCTGTAGTATGTATGCATTGTACTGCCAAGCACTTGGACAAGTGTGCTCCTGCAGTCCTGCCCCCTCAAAGTCCTTAGGATGGTGTAAAGGCTAATTTGGGCAGTCTATAGGCCTATGAGGGGTCCCTTTTCTGTAATCTTTTATTCATTGTGGCCTTATGGACTTGTAAATGCATTGGCTGGGCATGGTCTCTCATGGGTGTTCTCCACACTGTGTATCAGGTTTGTGTTTCATGAGGGTTAGGGGCACAGTCATAACGTATGTTGTCTTGCTGAGTGTATGTGCGTGACCTGGATGGGAGTGTGTGGGAGCCAAAATGGACATATATTCAGGATTTGACAAAGTTCTCCCTTGTTTGTTTCCCCACCCCTGTGCTCTTGTGTCCTTTGTGTACATTAGCATCATCTGGCGAGGGAGCTGAGGCACCGGCGAGTGGGGATGCATCAGCCCACTCATTCTTTGCTATCTTCTGCCTCCATATCGTAACCGCCCTCTCAGTTGCTCCCCACCGAGTTGCCCGTGTTCGCTCACCCAGGAGGGTGGGTGTCTCCTTTGCCCCAGGCACCTCATCCCCTGCCCCAGTCAGCCCTGCTGCCCTCACGGAGGAGGCTGTTGACCCCCTGAGAACCATCTCTTTAGGGCAGACAACCATTGTGAATGCCATCCAGGGGCTAGAATCCCAGATGCAGCAATGCAATGCATACCTGGAGGGCTTTCATGGTGCCATGTCTCGCCCACAGAGATCTTTTCAGGCACTGGCCTCCTCTTTGACGGCAGCCAGTGTCCCTGGTCTTTCCGTCCCCCCTCCCACCACCTATGCTCCTACCAGCACCCAACTCCCTTCACCCATCCCAAGCACACATACAGACAGCCATGCACACAGATCAACACACAAGAAGCACACTGAAAAACACAAGTACCACACATCCCACCATAGGCAGGCACACACCCAATATACCAAAGCACACACAACAACATCCACTTCCCCCAGTGTGTTGACCTCCCCCGCCACCCTGTCTGTCACGTCACCATGCACACTCACACACACTGCACCCTCAGTCACTGCTGCTGCCCCCATTCAGGCAGTCACCACAACATCTGACATCAAGACATGCACCCCAGACACCACACCTGCACTCACCACGACTACATTGACGGACACTTGCAGCACACTCACCATACCTGCAGACACCCAGACAACATCCATGTACAATGGCAGCCTGTCTTCTCCCACTGTGTCCACCCCCCCTCCTCCCAAAACACTCAAACATGGGGCTGTGGTGTGCTCATGTGTGTACTTTGGTGCAGGTCTTTGTTGGCTTGTGTCTGGTAAGTACATTTGGTTATGGTATGTTTGGGATGGTGGGTGGTGTTGGGAGTGCGTTGCAGGGTGGGTGGGGTGGATGTGTAACTGTGCCCTTTCTTTCCATGTGTACTAGGCAGTGGTACTTACCGTTGTCGACTTCGTCGTCGGTCACGGTCCTGGAGGAATATGGCAAGGAGCAGCACTGGCATCATTTTCAACTCTCTCTCCATGTCTGCGTTGGTGTTTTCTGTGTGCCTCCAGTGAGTGTTTCCTTTTATATTTTTGGTTTCTGCCACACTTTGTGTTGAGGTGGTTCCCGCCCCGGAACTGCTGGCAGTCTGGTGTTTCATTATTTGGTGGGTGGGTAGGTCCTTTCCGCCGGCCTGTGGGCAGCCTCCTCCATCCTCGTCGGAACTTCAAAGATGGCGGTGCGTGGATGGACCGCTACTTGTTTTTCATATGCTTCATTATTTGGGGGTCCGGACCACCAGCCTGTTGGTGGTAGTTTCCGCCACCGCCGGCGGTGTGGTGTTTACTGCCATGTTCATAATGACCACCAAAGTCTTGCTTTTGACCTATGGGGATCTAGTGGAGGGGTCACTTTGGGCCATTAAAAACAGAGAAAGCAATACTAGAGAGGTTCTGTTGGCCAGGCATTTATAGTTATGTTAAGAAATCCTGTAAGGAATGCCCAGCTTGCGAAAAGTACAGCCGATCTCTATTTAGTAAGGTCCCCTTGTGACCCTGCCAGTAATTGATGGACTGTTCACACGAGTTGGGATGGATATCATCAGCCCACTAACACCTTCCTGGAGTAGGTGTCGATACGTACTTGTAATAGTCAATTAGGCCACTCGCTACCCGGAGGCTGTTCCCATACGCCGCAGGAACACCACCTATATTGCCAAGGCAATGATTGAACTCCTTTTAAAGGTTGGTTTTCCCTGGTAAATACCTAACAACCAAGGGACCCCTTTTACTTTGAAGCTGATGAAACAGATATGTGAGCAACTGGGTGTGAAATAGATCCGTACTGCTGCATACCATTCCCAGACAGATGGCCTGGTAGAACTGTATAACATAACCTTAACATTTTTTTTTTTATTGTAGGATCTAGAAGGCTAAAACGGGGAACAAATGTAGCCTTTAGCGTTATTGTCTATCTGATGTAAGGAGTAGAGCAGCACAGGGTTTTCCCACCTTTCAAGTTGTTATTTGGCCAAAAGCCCGTACATTATTAGATACGGACAAAGAATCCTGGATACAAAAGTAAGATGGCTTCAAGCCTTTTTTGGAATATGTAACAAGAATAAAGACACAATTAAACCGGATAAGGGAAATAATAGGATGGAATCTAGAACAAGCCCAACAAGCTCAGACAATTCAGTACAATAAATGTACTAAACTCAGAGAATTTTTGGTAGGGAAATCTAGTACTTCTGATGTTACCCTCCTCTGAGAATAAAATGTTGTGTCAATGGCAAGGACCCTTCACTGTTCTAGAATAGGTTACCCCCGTTAATACAGAGTGGAGGTTAACAGAGAAAAGAAATGGTCACAGATCTATCACATAAATAAATTAAAGAAATGGGAAGGTCCCCGCCCAGTCCTTTTAGTGGCAGCCTCAGGACAGTCCAACTAACCTATAACATGTACTGACCCTGAATTAGCGAAAAAGCAAAAACAGGAGTTGATTGAACAGTTAAAACCATATCAGGGTTTTTTCTCTACCACCTCAGGGAGGACAAACATAAACTTCACTCAATCAACACTAAACCTGGGGACAAGGTACTGTTAAGGCCTTATAGAGTGCCGGAAGCAGGCTATTGAAGACGAAGTACAATCCATGTTGTGAATAGGAGTTATTGAGCTCTCCTTAAATGAATAGAACTCACCTATTGTCCTAGTCCCAAAACCAGGCTGCTCAGTTCGCTTTTGCATTGACTTTAGGGATGTAAATGAGATCTTGAAATTAGACACATACCCCATTTTCCAGGTCAATGAGATGATAAAAAGATTCGGAGAAGGCCAGTGCATCAGTACCCTAGATACGTAAGGGTTATTGGCAGGTCCCTCTTAATCCTCAGGAGAAAGAAAAAAAAAATCTCTACCACACGGGGGTGTAGCAATTTACTTTTCTCCCTTTCGGACTACATGATCCCCCAGCCACCTTTCAGCAAATTATACGCAGCAGCCTATATCGATGATATTGATATATATAGTCCCTTGTGGGAGTCTCACATACAGCACTTACGAAATGTTCTTCAGACATTGGGCTCTGTAGACCTGACGGTAAACCCGGTAAGAAAGCCACATGGCAGCCAGATGGGTAAAATACGTGGGATATTTGTTTGGGGAAGGACTAAGGCTGCCCCAAGAAGAAAAGAGCACAGCCATTCTCAAAATACCCTTACCAAAGACAAAAAGAGACCTCAGGGCCTTCCTTGAGCAGTTAGACTATTACCGAAGATAGATATCCCATTTCTCTCAAATAGCCACTCCCTTGACTGACATCTTAAAAAAGAATAAAGAAGCAGAACTAAGTTTAAGACATCCCTTTCAGCAAACTTTAGATGCTTTCCATGAGTTACAAAATGCCTTCACATCAGAGCCCATCCTTCATAGCCCTGATTTCACACTCATCATCCTACAGACAGATGGTTTCGGGGTTGGCTTGGGGGCATTACTTTCACAAAAAGACGAGTTGAATGATGAGAAACCAATTTTATATGTTAGTCGAAAATTGTTTCCTCAGGAAAATAATTATGATACTGTGGAAAAAGGGGCACCAGACATTAAATGGGCTATTGAAACTGTTACTGTCTTGATGGATTAGAATTCACCTTATACACTGCCCACACTTCTCTTTAGTGGATGTTTCATAACCAGAGTAATAACACACGCATAAAATGGTGGTTCTGGACCTTCAGCCCTTGTATTTCAAAACCCAGTACTGCAAGGGATAGGAACAGGGCAATGCTGACTTTTTGTCCCAATATTATTTGAAATTCTTTCTTCCAAGGAAGAAAGTATGGAAGAAGATATGTGATGGGTTACCCTCCTGTTCTCTCTCCTTACCTGGTGAATGCAGCCACGATCCTCCCACTCTCCCCTCCGCAAGTGCTGGAACCTGGAAAAGAAAGAGGACAAACAATTAGAGGAAAATCGGCAGGCAGGGAGAACACCAGGCGCAACACTGACAACAGACTTCTCCCTACAGGAAGAGGGGAGCGGGACTAGGCTTCAGAAAACGGAGGAAGATTGGCAAGACGAGAGAGGATGATAGACTTCCGGGTTCCGGGACGGAGAACAGAATGCAGATGGAGAACGCCATGGAAGTTACATTCAAGGGAATAAGGCAGGGGAACATAAAGACACCCAACCCAGAGCCAAGGAAGAGAGAGCAGGTGACGCCAGCGAGATGTGAGGGACCCCAGAGACCTGGTACGAGGAGTGGTGGACTCCACTAGATGGGATGCAGAAGCTTACCACAGCTCAGGAGAGGTGTGCCAGTGTGGTGAGTGAACGAGCTCTGAACCCCACGACTGGGAGAGGGACGAGAAGCATGTTCTGACAGCTTTGTAGATTTAAAAGAAGGCCATGATATGTGTAGGAAGCAGCCTATACTTGCTGGGTTCATATCCCCATAGCTGTGGGATGCATGGTCTGGGCAAAAAAACCATTTCTTTCATTTTTTTAAAGGAAAAGAAGGGATGTAACATGAGCCATAGGCCTTCCTTCTGGGAATAGTGACCACAAAATACCCCTTTCCTGGTGCATATTGGTGTTTATTTTCCTATTATTTGTGGTGCTGGTTCTGGATGCTGCATATTATCAATGAAGCCCTCACATGTCTACTACACTTAGGAAAAGGAGATATAAGAGAAAGAACCAAGTGCAGTGTCACAGGGTCGATTTAGTGACAGGGAAAACAACATTAATGAGTAGGTTGCAAACTGCGACCAATCAGGAATTGCACTCATCAAATGGATGGTAGCCTGCTGAAGTCAGCAGACCACCATGTCTGTGATAGCTTTTCAGTAAAGATTTCTTTTTAAATGCAACTCATTTTCCTTTAAGAAAACAGAATGCGCTTAAAAATTATTTCAGAGTAGGACGTTTTTGTCAACATTCCTTTGGGGAGGGACCCATTCCCATTTGTGAACGGCTTACCACCTCCTTTGAGGAGTGGTAAAAGATTCATGTTTTTCAACCAAACATTAAGAACTACCAATTCGGCTCAGTATATGGAAAGAATGCCCTAATTGATTCAGTATTGGGTCACAAACCCAAAATGCTATTAGGAACACATGTTAGAGATTAGATATTATACCTCTGCACCTTACATGCAATCAGTCACCTCCCACAACACACACATAGGGATTGGAACACTTCACCCCACCACTGATGATCCAAATCGTGAGGACCATTGTCACCAATCAATATGTAAATACAACACTTGCAAATACACACACATCATACCTGAATGTTACTGGAAGTACTGATTGATGAGCTCAGTCCTAGTCAGCAGCACCTTCCTCATCTGCCTCCTCATTACTTTCCATGTCTGCATCACCAGTCACTGGTCCAGCTGCCTCCCTATCATCAGATAGTAATGGTATCTGATGTCTCAGGGCTAGATTGTGGAGCATACAGTAGGCAACTATGATCTGGCATACCTTTTGGGGATTGTAGAGGAGGAAACCTCCAGAGACGTCCAGTCACCTGAATCTGGCCTTCAGTAGGCCAAATGTCCTTTCAATTACACGCCTTGTCCTGCCGTAGGCCTCATTGGAATGGCGTTCCCCTTCTGTGGCAAGGTACCTTACTAGTGTCGACAGCCAGGGAAGGTTAGGATAGCAAGAGTCACCGGTGTGCACAGAGGTAGGACCTTTTACAATAGAGGTACAGCCACCGGGAAGATAGTGATGACAGGTGCCATAACAGAAACACACACTTCCAAATGTATATATAACAATGAGCCAAGCCCTTTCTCTGTGTAGTCGTGCCATCATCTGGGGGACATTGCTGTTCCTCAGAATATAGGAGTCATGAACAGAACCAGGAAATGTGGCTAGCACATTGGAGATGTACTGGTCTGCCACACACACCACCTGAATATTGATAGAGTGATAGTTTTTCCTGTTCCTACAGTATACACCTGTTAATTGGCACAGGGAGGGACCAAAGCAGTATGGGTGCCATCTATGGCCCCTATCACCTGAGGGATGTGTCCCATATCATAGAAGTCTGCCTTCACATAGGCCAAATCCGGCAATTGCGGGAACTTAATGTAGCTGCCCATGTGTTTAAAGAAAGTACACAGTACATCATTCAACACAAAACTGAACATGGGCTGTGACATCCCTGCTGCCAAGTCCACTGTATTCTGAAAGGAGCCTGTGGCAAGAAATTGTAGCACTGATAGGACTTGTGTGGGCGGGATGGCATAGGGATTACGTATGGCAGGCAATAGATCTGGCTCCAACTGGTTACATAGATCCATGATGGTGTGACAAATCAGATGATAGGTCATGATAATATGCCTGTTCTCCAGGGTTGCCAGGTCGACTAGCGGACAGTACACTGGTGCATTTCTCAATCTCCTCATGCCAGGGTACCTAGGACAGACAGGAGAGAATGTACAATGTGATAAGCACTCTACACATGTTAGCTGAACATGTCCTTATCAAACACACCTAACACTGTAGACATGCCTCGCACTGCTGACACATACTGTATTGGTCACATTGGTAAGAGTAACCATAATGGCACAACATAGGTCTGCTCTGTATTCTGGACAAAAAACGTGTATGTCACACTTATTTTGCTGCAGCAAGGCATGAGATGTGCATAAAATGGCAGCCGCCTGTCCTGCATGCACTGGACAGATGGAAGTGACCCACGTCTGCCAGCGGATGTCGTCATGGCGGTTGACGGTCCCAACCACCGTGCAACTTCTCATTGGTTAACATTGCTACCTATGGGAAACTGGGGCCAAGGGCAATCACCGCCGGCGGTGACAGTCCTGTACGCGGCAGCCGCGACCGCCATTTTCTGCAGCCTTGCTCACTTGACTCCTGATACTATTGCAAGAAAGACCTCCATGATGTAAGCTGAAGTGTACTGTCTTTGGGAGCCATCATGCCACATCCTGCAGGTGATAGGGCCCCAGCCTTCACCCAAGAAGAGCTGAAGAAGCTGGTGGAAGGGGTCCTACCCCTGTATGGACAGCTGTATGGGGCATCAGTGAAGCAGGTGAGCCCAGTGTCATTGCCATGTGCGATAGTGTTGTGTGTGAGGGTGAATGCCGTAAGTGTACTGGTCAGGGGGTACATGCATGCCTAAAGGTGAGTGTCTCCTTTTACTCTGTTGGTTTCTGCCAGGATTTTGGTGGCGGTGCGACCATAGCGGAAAGCTTGGCGGTGTGTGGCCTCGTAATGTGTCCAGCGGGAACATGATCCTCGCCGTTCTGAAAGTGCCTACCGCCATCCGCAGCGGCCTGACAGCACTGGCAGTAGTTTGGCTGTGTTCTGTAGGAATGATTGCATATGGTCATAATGTGGCGGTCTTCACCGCCGGCCTGTTGGCGATACGACCACAGCTGCCAACATAGCGGTGCTGAGCCCAACAAAGTCGTAACGACCCCCCAAGTGTGTCTGTCACTGTGTGCATCATAGTTTAATAGATTTGTCAGTGGGTGTATAACTGTTTCAGACGATCTTTCAGAGGGTGTGTGAGTTTGTAACTGGTTGCATGACTCTCTGAGTGGGTCTGTGAATAGGTAGATGAGTCTCTGACTGGATCTGTGAGTGAAGTATGAGTCTCTGATTTGTAAGATGAGTGGTACATGAGTGTCTGAGTTGGTCTGTGAGTGGGTGCACGAGTCCCTCAGTGGGTCTGTAAGTGGGTGTGTCAGTGTCGTAGTGGGTCTGTGAGTGGTTGCATGAGTGTCTGAGTGGGTCTGTGTGTGGGTGCATGAGTCTCTGAATGGGTCTGTGAGTGAGTGCAAGAGGGTCTGACTAGGTCTATGAGTGAGTGCCTGAGTGTCTGAGTGGATCTGTGAGTGGGTGTGTGAGTGCCTATGTGAGTCTGAAATGGGGTGTGCAAGTCTGTGAGTGGGTGCATACGTCTCTGAGTGGGTCTGTGAGTGGGTGCATGAGTGTGTGAGTAGGTATGTCAGTGGGTGCATCACTGAGTCTAAGAGTGCATGCATGAGTCTCTGACTGGGTCTGTGAGTGTCTGCATGAGTACCTCAGTGGGTGTGTGAGAAGGAGCATGAGTCTCTAAATGGATCTGTGAGTGGGTGCATAAGTCTGTGAGTCTATGAGTGCATGCATGAATTTCTGAGTGTGTCGGTGAGTGTGTGCATCAGTACCTCTGTGGGTGGATGACTGGGTCCACGAGTGTCTGTAAGTGAGTCAATGTATTTTTTTTCTGATATTCGTGAATTCATCACAATATTTCATAGAAGTGTCACGTTGGGTGTTGCAACGAATTCACAAATACCACACGTAGGGAGAAAAAACCTATTCTTCAACATTTTATGCCTATAATATGTTGAAAAAACACCCATGGGGTCAAGTAATATCTAACCTGACTCCTTACACCAGATCCCACAGTTTTTTTGATCACGGGGACCCTGTCCATATAATGAAATGGCAGCTGCAACACTTCAGCTGTCGCCAATATATAGTTATAGTTAGGACCATGTTTCCATAGGAAAAGCTTTTTTTGATGTGCCTACATCTTTGGTGCGTTTTAATGGATCTTCACAAAATGTTTGAAAAAACGTGCACAGGTAATTCTTGTTGTGTATGGAAAGTTTTGGGGTGATCTGTCAAGCGGGGGCCGAGACAAAGGAGTGGGTCAAAAAAAGTGTGTTTCCCGTGTTAATTCCCATTGAACACGACCATAACTGGAACCGCTCGAAGGAATTACACAAAATTGGCAGAAAGGTAGCTTTCGGTATGCAGATTATGCTTTCTTTTATTTGGTACAAAATATGTTCAGTAGTTTAAGAGAAATGAAAGGAAAACCAAATTTGTGTATCTAGAGGCTCAAAGGCTTTGTGAGTCCTTCCGATCTCATGCAGAGATCTGATTGGCTGCCAACACTTCAATCAGGAAGTCGTGCTCAAAGTTCCGTTGGGAATTAATATGGGAAATGCACTCCCCCCCCCTTTTCTCATCCCCTGCTTGACAGCTCACCCTCAAACTTTTCATGTACAACAAGATTCTTGGGAACACTTCTTTGGGAGATTTTGTGAAGATTCATCAAATGGCGCCAAAGATATAGGCAAGTCAAAAATGTTTTTTTCTATGGAGACATGGTCCTAACTATAACTACCTACTGGCGACTGCCAGTAGCTAATACATATATAAAACAAGACAATTGTCAAACACACACGATTATTGTGAGAAATTTGGATGTTGTTTGACTGTGGTTGACTCGAGTGTGAGCCCTGGCCAAGCAAAAGCCACAATCTCTTACGGGGTGAACCACAAAAAAGTCACTAAATTAACCAGTGTGCTTAACCCTGGGTAGCTTGGCACAAAATGCAGTCAGGCTTAACTTAGACGCAATGTGTAAAGTATTTATGCAGCACACAAACTGTAATAATGTGAAACACAACACAAGAAAAATACCAAAACAAGTTAGAAACAAGAGTACATTTTAATAAATTATTTGACACCAAAACAACAAAAATCCAATCAATAGACCTGAAGTGATGAATTCTTAAAGTTTTGTTAAAAAATGACTGCCTTAAAGATCAAAGCACCAAATGCGGACATATAGGGCCTGATTCTAACTTTGGAGGACGGTGTTAAACCGTCCCAAAAGTGGCGGATATACCACCTACCGTATTACGAGTCCATTATATCCTATGGAACTCGTAATACGGTAGGTGGTATATCCGCCACTTTTGGGACGGTTTAACACCGTCCTCCAAAGTTAGAATCAGGCCCATAGTCCTGCGAGACAGGGTCAAAGTAAAAAAAATATAGAGTGCAGTTTGGATACACAAAGTGGATTGGGCCCAGTTTAGTGGGTAGCAGCCTCATGTGATAGCCTTGGGTCGAAGCCATTGTGAAGATTTCTACATTTAGACTTAGGGCATGATTTATATTTCAGTGGGTGAGTTACTCCATCACAACGGTGACAGATGTCCCGTCCACCGAAATTTAAATCCCATAAGATATAGTAGAATTAATATTTTAGCGGATGGGATATCCGTCACCTTGGTGACGGAGTAACTGACCTTAGTCTCTGAAATAGAAGTCAAAAATCTCCGGCGTGACAAAGACAGTTTACATGGCTGGACATTCCTTTGGGGAAGGACCACCGAAGAGTTTTCCAGTTGTGGAGAAAAACAAAGCAAGAAAAGCTGCAGATTCAATCCAATCGGCGACGTATCTCAAGAAAACAGATGAGCAGGTTGGTCCTGGTCTCTTCCTCGTTTTCAGAGCAATTTTTTGCAGCAATTCCCCACATTTGGAATTAGGCTATGTGGTCACTTTCAGAACCACTTCCAGGATTTCAGGACTGGCGGGCCACCACTTGGAGGGTCAGGAATCACTCAGGCTGGGTTCAGGTAGGGGTCCAAGATGAATGTAGCCTTTTGTGTCCCTGAGGCTCAGATCTGGAAACTAGCAATCTAACCCTTTGGAGTCACTCTGGTGATCCTAGGTTCCAGTTGTAAGTCCAGTCCTTCATCCCCAGACAAGAGGGCAGAAGGGCCAAAAGGTAGCAATACAGCAAGTCACCAGCAGGTAACCAGCCCAGTGGAGCAGCAGTCCTTTCAGCAGCTTAGCAGTCCTTCTTCTGGCAGAGTATCCATAGACCCAGAAGTATACTGAACTGTTGGTATCTGAGGTTCTACTTTTATACCCTGGGGTCCTCTGTATGAAAGGTGGGAGAAGCGTCTAGCCAGTGACTTTAAAGTGCATGGAATTCCCCAAAGCCACTGCCCTGGCTCCAAGCTGACCCACAGTGACAATGTGGAGGGGATAAGTCCTTTGTGTGAAGGCAGAGCACTCCGTGTTCAGTTGCAAGTGGGGCGTTTTGCTCATCTCTGCCCCCTAATCCTGCTAGCAGACGGCCCGTCCGGTCACATCTAATCCCTTTATTGTATGACTGTCTGGGTGGAATTAACAAAGTCTGACTGTTGGTTACACCCAGTCATGTGACCCAAAACAAGCTACATGCACAAAAGAGCTAAGAGCATAAAAATGGCAACTTTCAAAAAGTGGCATTTTCAAAATGGTAATCAAAAACTCAACTTTGCCATTAAATAGGGCTTTTATTACAATTCCAAAGACACCAAACATAAATAGCTACTCGCTCCCAATTGGAAATTACAGTTTATTAAGTATACTAAGGAATCTCCAATGTTATCCTATAAGTGAGGCAGGCCTCACAGTAGTGAAAACAAATATAGAAGTTTTACCCTACCAGGCCATGTAAAGCTTAAAAGTACTTGTCTAACCTTTAAATTACACACCACCCTGCTCTATGGCCTACCTAGGTCCAACCTTAGGGGTGACGTATGTAATCAAAGGAGAGTTTAAGGCTTGGCAAGGGGGTTCAATGCCAAGTCGACATGAACGTTTAAAATTGCATTTCGGCTGCAGCGGCAGGCCTGGGACATGTTTTGAGGAACTACTTAAGTCGGAAGGCCCAGTGGTGGCATTTAATTTACAGTCCCTGGGTATATGGTATACCACTCTTCAAGGGACTTATAGGTAAATTAAATATGACGATTGGCTATCGGTCCATTTTATCATGTTTGAGAGGTATGAGCATAAACGCTTTACCACTGTTAAGCAGTGGTAAAGTGCACAGTCCTAAGGCCAACAAAAATATTGTCAGTAAAATTAGAGGCGGTGAGGCAAAAGTTTGGGGGTGAACTCCGTAGAGAAGGCCAGATCCAGTAGTGAGGCTAGGGGAAATTGTAGTTGTTGTGGGGTTTAGGTAGAGATATGCCAATACATAAATACACATTTAAAAGAGTAAGACAATTGCTATTTGCAAAATACCATTCTACTGATCCTTCTATTTCTACGCCAGCTTTTTTTTGTTTTTTAATTTATTTATTTATACAAATTTAACACAATAAAAAACAGCAACAACAGCCCGAGAGCTAGCAAATGCAGCACAAAGAGTCCATCAGTGTACGTACAATATCATTAGGATCAACCAAAAGAGTAGTACAACGAAAATAAGGTTCCCAGCATGCCCAAATCAGCAAGTTCAAGCGACATCCCATGCGCTCGACAAGAGCAAGAACATGAAGTACACCTCTAGGATAAAATCTGGATGCTGGCGCTCTTCAGTGTATAAAAACCCAACAACAACCACAACAATATAATAATGGAGGCAGCAGAGCTGACCCATGTAGCAGGATCATCAACCTAACAGCTCACACAGCGCTGGCGGGGAGCAACGAACCAATCCAATCCACCATGTGCATGGCCACTCATATATAGAAAAGGCCCTCACAGTTCAGCTAGGAGACTCCAAAAAGGAGCAAAAAGGTGCCCAAATGTCTCTAGGGCGAGAGCATGCAGTGGCCAGCTCCCAAAAAGTTGACAGCTGCTCCCGGCAGAACGCAGCATCACGCAACCAATCAGACCCACGCGGGGCCCTGCCCCGTCCACAGCACATCGCCACTCTTCTCTTTGCTAGCAAAAGCAGCATGCCCACCAGACGCCTCCACTCCGATGGCACCCCATCCAGCAGCCCAAGCAACGACAGCACAGGGCAGAAAGTCAGATCCAAACCAGTCATTACGGCTATCGCATGCATCACTTCCCCCCAAAAGGCGCGCACCTCTCCACAATTCCAAGCCAAATGCAAGAAGTCGGCGTCCGGCGCATGGCATCTTTCGCAGTGTGCATCATCATGCAGCCCCATAGCACAAGACTGCGGGGGATGTAATTTAAACGATGTAAGAATTTAAAGTGTATGTGCCGCAGTCTATAGTTAGGCGACAGTATTCTCATGTGTGCGCAACAGCTTCTCCACATTGCCTCAGAAATATCCTCCCCTACATCCATCTCCCATTTAACCTTAGCAGCCTCAACCACCGCCCTCCGCTGCTCCTGCAAGCACCCACACAGCTTGGAAATAAGCCTATGCGGCGACTGCGCGCGCCACAGCATCTCAAGGGCCTGGCAGGTCTTAGGCATTGTCGGGAGGCCAGCGAATCGCGCACGGAGCATCGCGCAGACACGCAGCACATATAGCTGATGCAAAGCATTATCAGCTCCAGCACTCAGCGCCTCCTCCGGCGAAAGCAAGCGCTCGCCCACAAACCAGTCTCCCAGCAATGACAACTCAGAAGCAGCGAGAAAATCTTGTAGTCGTGCGTCTCGGACATCCTCTCATCCACAACATCCAGCACCTGCATCGCAGGGGCAAAGGGTTCACACGTCCCTAAACGGCGTAACAAAGCCGCCCAAGCTCCAGAAGTACACGCAACGGTATCCACTCCCCGGGATCGAGTCCAAGACATGCATCCAAGCACCCTCGACAGCCTGTCCGGCCTCACCGCGTCACTCTCAGGCGCAAGATGAGGTAAGTATCTTATGGGGCGAATCCAGAGATACGCAAAATGAGCTTGCGCACAATAATAATAACGCTCCAGGTCAGGGGCGGCAAGGCCCCCCATCTCAAACGGCAGTGTCAGCTTCTCCCAGGCAATCCTGTGCTGCCCGCCCGCCCACACCAGCCACACCAAAGCTGATCGAAGCCTCCTCAAGAAACTCACGGTGAGCACCAAGGGGAGGTTAACAAAAAGATACAGGAAATTTGGCAGCACGATCATTTTAGCAATGTCAGTGCGCCCAATAAGTGAAAGTGGCAACGAGCGCCACACCTCAATCCTGTCCTCTAACCAGGCTACTAACTTGCCATAATTGGCAAGCTATAGGGTTTCTGCATCGCAACTCAGCCAGACTCCCAGATAGCGAACCGGGCCGTCCGCCCATTCGAAGGGATGTCGCAACGAGAAGCGCACAGTGCCACCAGTGAGGGGAAGCACGACCGATTTAGACCAGTTCATCATTATGCCAGAGAAGGCACCGAAGCGGACAACCTCAGTAAGCAAGACATCAAGGTTCTTACTCGGCTCCCGCATATACAGTGCAATATCATCAGCATACATCGAAATTAAAATCGGGCTTTGGCTGAACTGCAGCCCTCTGCGGTTATGATGTTGCCGCAAAAAGGCCGCCAGCGGTTCCATCACGATAGCGAAAAGCAACGGGGATAGAGGGCACCCCTGACGAGTCCCCCGGGCCACCGGGAAGGGGCCTGAGACACAGCCATTCATCTGCAGCCTCGCGACCGGGTCCGTATACAACAAGCGAATCAGCCTTATGAATCGGGCGCTCATGCCCACCCTGCCCAGCAGCGCAAATAGATATGACCAGGCCAAAGAATCAAATGCCTTTGTTGCATCTAAAAACACTGCAGCAGCCTCATCTTCCGCAGCAAGGCCACCCAGCACCGCAAAAAACGTGCGCAAATTATGCATCGTCGACCACCCCAGCACAAAACCAGACTGGTCTGGAAGCACCAGTCGCGACATCAATGGCTGCAGATGTAGCGCTATTAACTTAGCCAAAATTTTATTATCTACATTGATCATTGAGAGTGGGCGGTACGAATCACAGCTACGGGGATCCTTTCCAGGCTTAAGAATCGTAACGATCAAAGCCTCCCGTAAGGAAGCAGGCAGAGACCCGGCTTCCAGCGCCTTGGCATATTCCTCCAGTAAATAGGGAGCCAAAATAGCGGAGTACTTTTTATAGAAAGCAGGGGTTAAGCCATCTAATCCCGGGGATTTGTCCCCGGGCAGTCCGCTAATTACCGCCTTAACCTCTTCCACCGAGAAGGGCTCATCAAAGTAAGCTCTATGTGCATCGTCAAACCAAAGCAGACTAATCTCTGAAAAATAAGCTTGCGCCACATCAAGATTCAGCTCGGCAGGAGCTGAATACAGGTCCTCGAAATATCTCGTAAAGACCTTCATGACACCTTCCGTTCCAGCCGCCCGCTCACCCCCCTTCTCGTCTATTTCGGTGACATATCCGCTTGCCCAGGGTTCGCATAGCATATTCGCCAGCGTTCGTCCTGCTCTGTCTCCCTCCCCATAATGCCAAGCCCTGGCATATTTCCCCAAGAAACAAACCTCCCGCTAGGAGGCCTCTTCATATTGAGAGACCGCGTCTCGTAGAGCCGCCAGCGTCTCACTAGCCCAGTCCGCCACCAATTGCGCCTCCAGCTCCACAATCTGCGATTCCAGCTCGGTTAACTCTTGACGCAAAGCGCAAAGCACACCATGCTGCTTAGAGAGGCACACTCCTCGAATACCCACTTTGAAGGCCTCCCAGAGCATTCCGGCCGAGCCCCCCGACCCACGATTCTCAGTGAAAAAATGTAGGATGGCCTCACGGACCTCCTCGCGGAACACTGCATCCCTAAGACCTCCCTGTGGAAAACGCCAAGCAAACGCAGCACCCGGGGTCCCAGGTATCGACAACTGCAGCTTAACCGGGGAGTGGTCCGAGAGGGTCTGGGCCAGATGCTCCACCGATTGCATCCACATCTCCACATCCCTAGTTCCCAGCCAGCGATCTATACGGGACCAGCTATTATGCACATAATTGACACACGTGCCCTCTCTCTGACCACCATGCTTTGCCCTCCATAAGTCAACTAAGGCGCCATCGCTCATTACAGTCATTAAGGCAGCAGCTGCAGCAGAATGTTGCGGCCTAGTTGAACTCTCCCGGTCCATCTCCGGATCCAGAACCACATTGAAGTCTCCCCCCCACATCAAAGCCCCAGTCCCCATTGAGTGAACCAGGTGCCACCCCTCACAGAAGAATCCAGGGTCATCGACATTAGGGCCATAGACCAACACCAGCCGAAAGGGCCTGTCCATCAGTGCCCCACTCAACAAAACGTAATGCCCATTCGGATCCACAATTGCTCGATGCGTTCGCCATTGCAGCCCCCTGCGCCACAAAATCGCCACCCCTCTAGCGTAACACGAGTACACCGCTCCATGACACTCACCAATCCACCCAGCCTTCAGCCGATTCAACGTGGATGCCACCAAATGGGTCTACTGGAGCATACA
Organism: Pleurodeles waltl; assembly: GCF_031143425.1. Taxonomy (NCBI): domain Eukaryota; kingdom Metazoa; phylum Chordata; class Amphibia; order Caudata; family Salamandridae; genus Pleurodeles; species Pleurodeles waltl. The sequence goes on from NC_090450.1 coordinate 255,710,275, forward strand.
CACGTCTATGTGATGACGCTGGATATAAGCAGACATGAGCCGCACCTTACGCTGGTCATTCAAGCCACGCACATTCCAGGTAAGGCAGCTAACAGCCTCATCACCACAGCACTTCCATTCGTCCCGCCACAGAGCCACCCGCCGCCGCCTACCGAGTCCCAAATCGTCACAGAAGGACAGTAGTAAGAAGTCCATACAACACAGAAATAACGAACCTGAACACAGACCCACCCCCACCCACGCAGACCCCCCAAATGGGTCAGAGCAAAGAGTCCCTCCATCCTCTAAGAGAGGAGATCAGAAACCCACAGCATAGTAAAAGGACTTATCCAGGGGTTGTAAGCTTAGCCACCCAACCCATCAGCAGTGCAGACGGGTTGGAAGGGACAAAGGGCTAGAGAAACAGGTACAATGACACAGCAGCTCTTAAAGAGGAAACCAACAGCACCACAGCAATTTCGCCTGACAGGAATCAGGGCCAAACAGCGCCTCAGCCCCAAAGGCAGTCAATCAGTGTCACTAAGATTCGCCTGCTCTGAGCCAGGATCTCACGATTCCTCAGCCAAAGACCGCAGAGGGAGCGTCTTAAGGAATTTGGCCGCCAGCTTCGGGTCCGTAAAGAAATGCAGTGTGCCGCCATGCTGTATCCGAAGCTTCGCTGGATAGATAAGAGAAAAACGAGCTGCATTCAAACTTAGAGAACGCTTGATCGGCAGGAACGCCCTGCATGCCGCCTGCACACTTGGAGTATAGTCTGGAAAAAAGTGCAGCTCTGTATTTCTGTAGAGCACCGGGCGTCTTTCTCTAGCCAGCCGCAGCACAGTGTCTCTGTCGTATAATTTAAGAGGCGAAAAATGATGGGTCGCGGCAGAGCTCCAGGATGGGGCCGGGGGGCCAACGATCTATGAGCCCTCTCCACCACCAGCATTCGAGAAAGCTCACCAGGGAACAAGTCTACAAGCATTTTCTCCATGAAGTCTTCCATCCTGCCCATGTCCATGGACTCGGTAAGGCCAATCATCCTGATGTTGTTGTGACGAGACCGCGCCTCCAAATCTTCATTTTTATTCCTTATTACCTCAAGCACTCGCTCCATCTGCAACAAGCGTTCTCTCTCGCCATGCCGCTGATCCTCCATCTCTGAGGTGTGCGACTCAAGCTGCTCAAAGCGAGCATCGTGCTCATCCACCCGGGCCCTAATGCGGTTCATCTGCTTCGTGAAGTGGTCTAGCTTGGCATCTATGCCGGCCAAGCTACTCTTGAGATCCAAAAACATAGACTTAACTGGAGGGGTACCCCCCCTCCGCTTGCCACCATTGACGGAAAGCTTGGCCTGCCACTGCTCCGCCTTGCCCATAGCGACCACTGTTGTAAGCTCCAGCAATGAACACACAACCAAGCTCCAAGAAGCAGGCGGGCCACACAAAAAGTATAGGATCTGGGCGGCGGCCCGCAAATGACCCCCAGTAGCTATTCGAGATCCTCCAGCCGGCAGCCACTCGCTCCTAAGGGGTAAGTACTATATATCCTCAAGGCAGGTCAGTCATCTCCCAAGGGAAGCCAAATGCAAGACAAAGTCCTGTGCTGGCCTCCACAAATGTCGAGATGACCCTTGCCGTAACCAACAAACCAGCAAACTGTAAATGCGGTCTGAAAAGTGGCTGCAGTCACCAGAAGGCCCAAAAAACTCCCCCCGGCCCGACCTGGCCGGCGACAAATGCCATCAGGCCCTCGCAGCAGGGGCCCACCACCAGGAGGCCCAGGGTGAGCCCAACCAGCCTCAGGACCCAAAGCCGGGTCCCCCCACCACGCAGGAGAACCACTCAGCCACCGAATCATGGGGGCCCCCACACTCCAAAGTCACCGCAGCTAAGAGGGCCCCCACCAGCCGCCGTCAACCCGGCCAAACCACCGCCGCCGATCCCGCTGACACCAACGCGGGACAGGCCTCACTTTTCCAGCCCGCGCTGTCCGGCAGCCGCGCTCCGTCCGGCAGCCGCGCGCCGCAAGGCTGCAAAACACCAGAGGACCGGGGCTACAGGGCCGTGGGGGGCCGCGTCCCGATTAGACCGTTGAACGACCCCCCAAGCAGCGCCACTCCACATCCCACTCCAGCAGGAGCCTCCTTCAGCGCGCCTGCAGCAGCACACAGCAGCCTGTCTGAGCCGAGCACACCACTGCCAAACAGGCCCGACGCCGGCAGAGCCCTCCTCCACGTCCCCGGCCCCCAGGGCCGTAGGCAGTTGGATTTTCGGGACGGACGAAGGCACCGTCCCAACCAGCAAGTCTCCTGGCAGGGGGAGCGCTATTAACGCTGCTCCGTCAGGATAAGTGAAGAAATAGCCCTAAGTCCGGCAGAGCCTCACAAGGTGACGGCCATCTTGCCGGCAGGCTAGCCACGCCCCCCCACGCCAGCTTTAATAGGCACAAAAGATGGCACTTGTACAACAAACCTTGTAGGATGTCAAGCATCACAAATTACCAGCCCCTGGTACTGCAAAGCACTTTCATCTTAATTGTTTTATATACTGTCATTTTTTAACTTACATATTTCTTAAATTACATATTTGTTGAAACGTGGATTAATTGTAAGGGTAGAAAAGTTCCTATACTTAGCAATAGGACACTAACCCCCACTAAGTCCAGTTAGTTCTCAATAAATTAATCCCAGCTCAACTCTTGGTAGCTTGGCAACTAGCGACAAGCCTTAACTTCAGAGACAGGTGTGTAAATCATCTAAAAATCACAAAACAGTTAATAAGTAAAACACAAAACTCAATAAAAAAACACCACCAATTTATTACAATAGATTATATTTTTATATTTAAAATGACACCAAACTGATTAACATCAGATAAGGGGAACCGGAGATATGACTTTTTAAAGCATTAATGTTTTCTAGAGCATAGAAACTAAAAGCACCAATCTGGTCATCTGATCGCACTCAACAGGGGCAAAGTCAAAATTTGAGGAAGTCTGTGATGGAGCCCTGCTCAGCTACAGCAAGGTCAAAAGTTTACCTTCAGACTCAGGGGGTCATTATGGGTTTGGCAGACAGAAAAGGTCGTCCGCCAAACTCCCATGGTCAGGTTACCACCAGTGCTGTCCCCTTCCTGCAGGCCCCATTAAGAGTTTCCTGATGGGCCAGCGAGTGGAAACAGAGTTTCCGCCCACTGGCACAGCGGGAAAAGGTTTTCAATGTTGACACTGGCTCATAATGGAGCCGGCGGCAATGTTGTAGTGCCTAGGGTGCACCAGCACCCATTGTGATTTTCACTGTCTGGAAAGCAGACAGCGAAAATTGCAATGGGGCCCCCCCTGTGGCACCCTACACCCCATCTCCACCAGCATTTACATGGCGGGCGACTGTCATGTAAACAATGGTGGAGAAGGGACTTGTAATGCCCAGGGCAGCGCTGCCCTGGTGGATTAAGACCGAAAGCACCGCCAGACCAACAAAAAGTTGGGATCTGGCAGTGCTGGAAGTCCGACCTTGGCGTGACTGCCACCGACGTAATATGGCTGCCAGACCGCCATATTGGCAGTGGTGCAACCACGACCCTGGCGATCTCTAGATCTCCAGGGTCGTTATGATGCGTTTAGTCTTTTTCTTGAAGATTTTCCTCACCGGGACCAAGTCACCAATCCGTTCTGACCTTTCTGGAGCCCTTTTCGGATACGCGTCCCAGGAGACCTCGGAAAAGAATACTACCTTCGGACTTAGATGATTTTTCAGGATGGAAATCTTCATCCAGGCCGAAGTTGAATTTTGATCCGATGTTCCTGGAGCCCTTCTCAGATACGCTAAGTGGGAACTCGCAGTCAACTTTTTATGTTTGGACTTTGTCACTTTTTTGGAGCTTTTTCTCTGCACTGTCGGGTGACCCTTCACAGCAAGCCGATTTCAAGTCGACGTTGTCGGATTGCCTTTCCAGTAGCCCCCAGTGAAATCCTGGAAGTCGGGGGCTCTGGAGCTTTTCAGAGGGATGAACCCGCAAGTCAGGCCGGATTGCAGTTTAGGGAAGCCGGCTTCACTCATGATGTCGGGTTGGTGCGTTTCTGGAGCTTTTTTCCAAAACTTCTCCAAACTTCTGGATCTTCTTCCAGTAGGTCTTTGAAGGTCCTTTAGGAGTCCACAGCTCACCCCAAGCTTCTAGAAGCTTTGAGTTGCTCCTTGAAGGTTAGGATTGCAACTCCCAGAATGCACCTGGCTCAAACTCCAAAATGACCAATGGACAGTGATCAGCTGTTCAGTTCCTTCAGAATTTGATGCAGGGGACTCTGGTTAGCTAGTTTTCACATGTAGCAAGGAGAGAGAGTCCCTTCCTGAATCAGTTGAAGCCAGGCAAAGTCATTTTTATGGTGAAGCCCAAGTGTTCAGCTCGCGCAGTCCTTCAGAGTGCAGTGTCCATGTGCAGGTGTGGACCCAGCAGGGCAGTCCTTCTTCTTCTGATGTTGTACCTGTCCAGTCACAGGCGGGCCACCACCCTCTTGGATTACCACTTTCTGGGAAGTGTGTCAAAAATCAATCTCAGGGAGCACATTCTTTAAAAATACAAAATGGCAGAATCTGAATTTTGGAAGTTAGGTCTGGCTGAGGCCACCCACTAGTGTGGCTAAAATTCCTTAACACACCCCTTTTCTGCCCTCTCCTAATCTAATCAAGTGGGCACCTGATTCTCTGGGTTTGCAGGAAATGGGGGAACTCCAACATCTGGAGATTTGGAGCTGAGCTGCTCCAAATGTCCTTCCCTCCTTTGAATACCAGTTTGGCTGCTCTCCCCCCGTCCTGGTTCACCATCTGCTGAGGCAGTCATTTCCGTTGTCCTTGGCCCAGGCCACTTCACACCTCATCAAGGCAGCCTGGCTAGGCTGCCAGAGGCTGGCCAGAGAAAGGCACTACAGAGCTGAATTTGGAATCTTCCAGGTAGAGTTCTAAAACTCTTTCCCTGTACTATTTATATTAAATTCAACAATGGCAAATTGTTGGATTTATTATATCAAGAACGTTTATAACAAACAAGAAATATTTTGCTCCTATTGGGACCTTATTAATTTAAAATAGAGTTTCCCCATTTTAGCCTGCGGAACCCATTCACTACAATGAGGGAAAAATACATTTGGCTATTTTCCCTTACTAGGGCGTATAAAACATCTTTTATAAGGTCCCTGTTTATAGTTACACAGCACCCTACCCTGGGGGCACCTAGGGCACATCTTTGGGATGTCTTATATGTAAAAATAAGGTAGTTTAAAGCTTTGGAAGAACCTTTATTTCCAAAGTCGAAGTTGAAAGTAATTTAAATGTAAAAGCAGCCAGCAAAGCAGGCCTGCCTTTAAAATGACACTTGGTACCTCAGCAGTGCACCTATGGGTGCACTACTTATGATGTGGGCCCTAAACCTATTTTCCCTACCATATGCTAGGCACTTATAGGTAGGTTGACACAGCCAATTGTAATTAGCCTAATTTGCATAACCATTTTAATCAGAGCAGAGGCCCTGGGACAGTTTAGCAGTACCCAGGGCACCATCAGAGTCAGGAAACATAAGGAAAAAGTGAAAAATAGGGGCAAAAGTTAGAGAGGTTCTGCAATCAGACCAGTTTTTCCACAATATTATAGCAAGGCTCCCTGCATAAGCCAACCTCCTTCCTGGCAAAATCATATCTCATCTTTATACATAAGAAAGGACTCTACTGACAAAAAATTACTGGTAATAGTGTTGTCCCTTATTTTATAGTTGGTGTACAGTAATAAGATTGCAAAATATGAGCATGGTTCTAGGAGGATTTTTCCAGGCTTTATAAAGTTTACAACACCCCCTTTACCTAAGGTCTGGTGAATTGTTAACCTTTGATTATGATTTGCCTTTGTCTTGCCGGTCAGCTGAAAAACCAACCAACCAATCTCCTTCTCATACAGTTAATTTTGATAGGTTAACAATTAAAAAAATAAAATTGCCCCACCTTGTAGAGCCTTGTCGGCTTCCCGGGCAATCCCATAATCAGCTGTACCGTCATCCTGAAAAAAGTATTCCATCTCTTTCTTAAGGAGTTACAATTCGGAGCCCAAATCGTCTTCCTTGGTGGGGGGTGGAGGGGATTCCATTTAGTAATTCGAAAATTGCTTTCTTGATCCCTGCAACAGAAAAAGGTCTAGTTATTTTAGCCATTGTTTTGGCAGAAAGCGTTGGTAAATTGAAATTGATTATAAAGCATTTCTTCACTCAGCTTCTATACAATCTTCATTGTACATTGTTTTGTAATGCTTTAAGAATAAAAATGAAATTGTATTCTTTTCACTTATGACCTTATTCACCCAGACATATTAATTGATAATATTAGATTGTCAATTGCCATTTTTCTAGGCGATCAGGCCAAAAACCAGCCAATCTATTCTCCTTCTTCACACACTTGATTTTCATATGTTTAATTATTACCAATTTCTTTTTATGTATAAAATTCCCTTTGAGCTGTTCTAGCAAACTCCAATTACACTGCCGAATTATGTGGGGGACCTCTGATATAATTTGCTTAAATCTACGTCAATGAAAACTACAATCTATCTACTTCTGGAGCTTCATTTTACATTGGCATGCTTTTAAGAAGATAAATACACCTCATTTATTGGCCTTGAAGGCTTCCCAGATAATCACTGGATCAACGTTATTATCACTGAGAAAAAATAGAGTAGTTATAGGAGTTTCCTAAATATATTTTTTGCATCAACTCGGAGACCTGTTGTTCTGGGAATTGGGTTGTTGTTCATTTCTGTTGTATATTCTTACACAGAAAGTAACAATAACAGAAGGGTTTAAATAAGTAATAAACAAGTTAAATACTGGTTATTCTCATTCCTTTTAATGTACTACTTTTTACAATCACCCCCCACCTTATAACTTTGATTTCCTTTAGGCTTTTGAATGACATGAAGTATATTTGCCTCTTGCCCCTTTACTGGCCAGATAATCTTTAAAGCAAGAGTAGGAGTGGAGTGGCTAGTTTTTTTTACTTGGCATAGGCTGATTTATGTGGTGCCTGGAAGGGAGGAGGTCACTTTCTACAATAAGTATTTGTACAAGAAAAGGGTAATTGGCATAATGAGGATCATGGATAGTAATCAGTTGATTTCAAAGGCAGCATAACTACTATAGAAGTTGTTTACTGTGTTTTTTTACTTTAAAGAAAAGCCATTACTTTCATGGCATTATTTGATGTATAACTAAAATATGTGTCATGTAGATGTTACAAGTATTTTACAGTTTCATACCTCCATTTTGCCTTGATGCAAAAATGTTTATTTATTAAAGAACCAACATATATGTGCTCCTTTACACATTGTGCAAATAGCAAAAATGGTGCAACATAGTATTTGCTGCATTTATACATCACTACAATGCGTAGACAATTTAGCCTGCTATCTATAAAACTCCACCACAGTACAAGGTGCATTTTGGATTGAAAGAACCTTTATTTTTACATGAAGTAGTAATTTCCCATCCCCTTGCTTATGCTAAAATATTTCGTTCCAACTCTAAGGTCACCTTCAGCATCATTTATTGAATCTTCAAAGCATCAGCAAAATTGCCAATGATTTTTATGGTCAATGACTTTGGCATAGCACTTATTCAGCCCTTTTTGTAAAGAAACCTCATAAAGTACTTTGTCAATCATTTTGCTACGCTCAACTTCAATGAATAATAAAATCTGAGGAATAATTTTCTAGCTAATTTACTTTTGAGATAAATGATTTGTTTAAAGCATTGATTTTGAGCCTATACATATTCTTTCTTGATAGGTTTATCTTTGTCATATATTGCTCAATAACAGAACTACCACAAAAATAGTCTTGTGATTTTTCTTGTTGTTAACAGTGATTGGATAGTGTCATCATTAAAGTACCTATAGTTTGACTAGGATACTGTACTTACAATGATTAGTGTGTTTGAAACCTGCTTAATTAGCTTTTGCATAAGCATGAAAAAAATCTGAAAATTATGCTAAATTCCACGTATTTAGATGAAATGCAAGACTTAAGTACAAAATGCATCCTTGTGTTAATTTTTGACAAGAGCATGCAGTTTGTGGTAAAAAAAAATGCAAAAACAAAAGTACCACAAAACACACCCACTCAAATGTTGTTGTTCCCATGTGTTTGCAGTACATTTTTATTGCAAATGGCACTTTTTTGGTAATTTTTTCTACAGATGACATGAAATTATGTGAAATTATATGAAGAGGTATAATAGTGTAATTACGGAAATAACACTAAATTCTAAAAATTCATAAATGTTGCAAGCATAATTTAAATTTTACTTGTGCGTAATGGTGATCCATTTCAGGGCCAACTTAAATAAAGATACGGATGCAGTATTTTCAAAGTGGTTGTTTTTTTCCAATCCAACTCAAGAACTAACACCCCATCTCTCTATTCCCCTTCCCTGCCAAAGTCCTTCGGAAGGCCATCATCTGACAACTCACTCAATACCTGGAGAACAACAACCTGCTGGACATCTAACAAACTGGCTTCTGTGCCAACCACAGCTACAAAACTGCCCTGATCGCTGCCAATGATGACATCAGAACCCTTCTTGATCCTCCTCGACAGCTCAGCAGAATTCAACTCCATATCCTACCACACTCTCATCAAGAGACTGCGCTACATAGGGATTTAAGGAGATGCCCTCAAATGGATTGCATCCTTCCTCACAGGATGAACCCAAAGAATCTGCCACCCCCCTTCACGTCAGAACCCAGGAGCATCATCTGTGGCATCCTGCAAGTTTCATCTCACAACCCCACCCATTTCAACATCTACATGATGCACCTGGCCAACATCCTCAGAACTCACGGCCTCAACATCATCTCCTACGCAGATGACACCCAGCACATCCTCTGGCTCTTAGAGGACCCTTCCACTACCAGGACCAACTTCCACAACTGGATGACTAGCATCACTGATTGAATAAAGACCAACTGCCTGAAGCTAAACGCTAACAAGACTGAAGTGCTGATATTTAGAAACAACATCTCCCCATGAGATGACACGTGGTGGCCCCCTGAACTTAGACCAACACCCATTCTGACAGACTATTCCAGCAACCTTGACATCATCCTGGACTTCAAACTCATCATGAAATGCCAGACCAATGTGGTCACCTCTTCCTGCTTTTTCACCCTATGTATGCTCTGACAGATCTTCAGATGGATCCCTGTGGAAACAAGGCAAACCATCAGATAAGCCCTAATCCCCAGCTGACTCGACTACGGCAGCACACTCTATTTTGGAATCACCATTCAACTCCTAAAGAGACTTCAGACTATACAGAACTCAGCCACCAGACTCATCTGCAACCTCCCCAAATGAACCCAAATCACCTCACCTCAGTAATCCCCACTGGATCCTCATCCAGAAGAGATGACAATTCAAGATGCTGATACATGGCTACAAGGACCTACATGACCTAGAACTATCATACATCAACCACTGCCTGAACTACCACCAACCCTCCAGACACCTGTACTCACCCTCCCTCACTCACACACCCTGCATTTACTGAAGCTACAGTGAAGAAAGCTCCTTCTCCTATCTCGCTGGCAAGTCTGGGAACAACCTTCGCATCTACCTCTGAACATCTTCCTCCTTCATGGAATTCAGAAAGGGCCTCAAGACCTGGCTCTTCGACTAATCATAGCAGGACCCTAGTGCCTGGATACCCTCATGGGTAATTAGCAGTGCTCTACAAATGCTGATTGATTGAATATTCTCCATTTTATAAGTTGATATGAGAGTACATATTGCTAATTCAGAATTACCAGAGAGGATTTCACACAGTTTATGTTTGGATTTTGCATTCCTATAACATTTCTTAGAAAATGTTGCTATATTTTTGCATTTTGACTTTCATTTCTGAGTTTCTAAGTGAACCAAAAAATGAATGACTACATGAAAGAAAAAAACAAAGAAATAAATACATAATTGATATATAAATAAGTACATATATAAGTACAGACATTAAATTATGAAGACCATTATTTTACTAAGGAGATGTTAGTACAAATATTTAGCAAATGTGCAAACTCTGTTTATCATACAAACCAGTTCATAAGGACAAAAATTGCAAATAACATTTAAAGGGAAATTCACCCAGATAAGCTCTGTGAACTGAGGTTTATTCACTTGATAGGGTATACTTTTGTTGTCTCCACCATTCTCTCTATTGGGAATTGGTTTAAATGATTATGCGGGAGGGAGGCCAGAGTCTATACTTGGCCTGGGTGGAATTTACAGAGTTTTGCTCCATGGAATTCTTAGGAGTTACAAAAAAACTGAAATTCCATGAACAGGCAAAGAAAAACTATTCCGGCCATTCATGCTGCTTTTTCAGGCCAGTAGTGCTTTCTGATCCGAAATATCTGTGCAAACCACACCACATGGTTCACAAGAACGCAACCATTTTGTTTTGCCTGCTTCATTTTCTCTCTCTTTGCTGGCTTCCTTTTCCTCTGTCCAACCTAATCTAATTCCATCTGCTCTTCCCTTTTCTAAATCCCAAATTTTGTGTTCATATAGTGTTATTTTCGCACTTTCCCTGTGTTTATTTCAGTGTTTATTTTACATTTCTGTAGTTTTTTTGTATTTTGTTTTTTGTTTTCCTTTCCTGGCCGGTCCTCTGTGTCTATCCTCCAGTTTCTTTCCTTGCCATTCTCTTTTTATTCGAGTCCAACTCCCTCCCAACTCCAGTCCCACTCCAAAATTCCCAGTGGCAGAAACAGGCATTGTGAGCGCCACCCGCAGCCCATGCTTGCGATGCAGACAGTGAGGGGTGCGGTTCTACCCCATCTTCAGGAAGGGGTAGGTGGCTGCACTCATTTGCTGGGTGTACTGCAACCTTCCCGCATGCTGGCAACAGGCAGCAATAGGCAGGAAAGGGCTATTCCCTGTGGGAGTTTAGAATGCTCTGTGGACAAGTGCAGCAGTGTGTGCACCTTAGCACTGGCGTAACACACACCCAGCAGCAGCTGACTCACCAACGGACAGATGTCCTTGCAGGAGCTCAGTGAATAAATTAATATTTTTGTTTCTAAAAAATGTTTTTTCAAGCAGCATAATCACATGTGAAGTAAGTTTATGTGACAACTTTATATATCTATATCTCTCTCTATATATATTTGTATATATATATATATAAATATATATAATATAAAAAAAAATTCATAAGTGAAGTACATAAGTATATATATATATATATATATATATATAATATCTGTATATCACTGTTTCCTTCAATTTTTGAAAGAAGAAACCGCACTCCATAATTGTTAAATAGTCTTTATGCTTTAATGCTGAGCTCAGTTCAGTCCTCAGCCATTACAAAAACGCCCGACGTGTTTTGGTCATTCCGACCTTGCTCACAGGCATTTCCTGTTGTGCCCTTCTCAGTGTTTATGTACGAGAGAAACCTCATTAATAACACCAACCATGCTTTATATCCCGATTCTGCCATACTAATCGGTTTTAATCTCTCTTGTTTCCATCAAGAAAACGCTATTAAGTCTATTTTGTTTCAATTTCACAATCTGAAACTGAACTCAACTGAACTGAGCTCAGCATTAAAGCATAAATACTATTTAACAACTTTGGTGTACGGTTTCTTCTTTCGAAAATCAGAGGAAACAGTGAGATGTGATAGAGCGGAACGTGGTAACAATTTACCTGCGTTCGGATGCTCTTTAGGTCGATGAATCTTTTGACTAAGTGGGAACTCTCTGTACTGTTAATTGATCAATCACCTCTTATCAACAATCAATAACGAACATAAGCAACACCTTGAACAACATAACACTTAACAATTAATCCAGAATACATTTTCGGCGAACCCTGACCTTTCAGCCAGGAATAACCACACCAGTTTATTGCAAAGTTAGTGAGTTTATTTCCCTATATTAACAAATCTAGCACGATATAGATGTGTCTCAACACCAAATGATAAACATAAATGAACATTAATAGCTGTCCATATCGTCGGAACAAGTGTAATCTATGTAGCATTTGAATCACAAGACATTCGATAGTGGCATTTAGTCAGCATAACAAGATCTGAAATTGCATCGTGCGACATATGGAATCCTCGTCTAACCTCAAATTAGCATCAGCATGTGGGACTTCATGCAAAACAATTTGGCAACATCAATTTGGAAAACTCCTAGCTAGGGTCCTTATCAAAATCAGCAGTTGGTTACCTAAAAGAAACACAATGCAATTTTACAATTTCCTTTCATATTTACCAATTCTAATCAGCAATCAATAACGTCTTCGTCTCACAGGTATCGTTTCTCGATCAGCATGGGACGGAACTAAGGGGCAGGGGTGAACGGGGCAATTGCCTCACGGCGGCAAAGTAAGGCTATTACTTCATGCAAAGGGGCAAATCAAAGTTAAAGTCTCTAGGGCAAGAATCATTAAAGTCTCTTTCTCTCGACTAGAGAAAGCATCAAAGTCTCTCAAAATGGCGTCGCAGCAAAATGGGTCATAGTAGCTACGAAGTCAAAATGGCGGGATGTCCGAAGATAGAGAGCTTCTCTCTCGTGCACCTGATTTTTATAGACAACAGTTCAAGTCCTGTAGGGTCTCCATTGGTGGGTTCATAGGTTAGCTTCAAATTGACCAATCAAAAACGACAGTTCTCAAGCTTTTACTTAAGCATACATTATCCTTGGAGACGGGTACGCAAGTTGCAACATTGTTTCTCCATTAGCTTACTCTCAGAGCCTCCATTGTCCGCACCTGCAAGCCGACCTTGAATTTAAGAGAAAATATGCCATGCTGGCACCAACTTTAAGATAAGCATGTGAGCAGTCTCTGTGGAAAAGTACAGCTTCAAGCAGAAATACACGTTTAATAGCACAGTGGAAAAATATGAACATTTAAACCGTGAGACCAGGCAACTAGGCCAAAGCCTCCGCTAAAGTAATGCTAAGCTAAGGCATTTCAAATAAGCAAATCGTAGCACACGTTTATGATTATGTCGGATTAGTGCAATTCTAATACACCACGTTATATAAAGCACGCATATAAATGATGGCAAACTACTCTGAGGGCACATTTTGTCCCCGTACAATCTTTATTAATTCGGTTAATGTCACACACGATTATGTCAGCACTACGTTTATGCGTTAATAAATCAAAACCTTCATTTTCTGCTTCATCAATCCCTCCTCTGATGACTACTTGTCATCACACAAATTTAGCCCACAAATTTTATCCCATTAAAATTCTGTCAGCTCCCTTTTCCTTTTAGTTCCCCTAGTTTGCGCTTTGTATTCTTCTGCCATTCTTTTCATTATTTTCTCCTCCTTTCTTCTTTTAATTCTTTCCATAATCATTATTATTCCCCTTTTTATTCCCCAAATTCCAAATATGCAAATTATTACTATTAATATTCCTTCTATTATTTTCAATAATATTCCATTCCAAATTCCCCCAATCCAATGTCCCACTGAAGCAAGTCCCTTTCCAACCTTTTCCCACACTCCTGGTTCTTTCAGTTCTTTCAAATCTGCACTTTCTTTTGTTAGATTAGCAAGCATAGTTTTAATTTTCACACTATTATCAGGTATATAGGTGCAGCAGTGACGTGCACCAATCATTTTGCAAACGCCTCCATCCTTTGCTAAAAGAATGTCTAAAGCAAGCCTATTTTGAAGAGTCATAGCTCTTTCCGCTGCAAGTTCAGCATCCATCAGGATTATAGCACCTGAAAACTTTGTCAACATGTTATCCACTATAGTAGACAACTTTCTTATTTTGATGGAATTCAGCACAACTCCCAATGAAGGAATCATGGCTCCAAATATATCACCTACCACAGCAGCTGCGGTCTCTCTTTTCTGGATACGATGGGATCCAGGTGTCTTTTCAATCATCGATATGTCATCCAGTTGATAAACCTTTGGAAACACTATACCCAGATAACATCTTCCCCACCATCCCTTAGGAAGACGATAATAGGCATTATGCTCACAAATGTAATACACCCCTGGAATGACAGGGTCAAGCCCGTCCATCATGAATGTCCATTTGGCCTTAAAAATAAACGTATGTTTGCATTCACTCGCTCCTACAAAAATATTGTCATAGTAAGATTCACCTCGATATATACAAAATTTCCCTACATGCCAAGCATCTAAAGCAATTTTTCCTTGTGTCTTTATAGCAGCAAAGTCATAATTATCTACTGAAGTCCTCTTATGCAGTTCTTTTTCTAATTTCGCCTTCATTTGAGCCCTTCTATCATCTGTGCGATCTAAAAAGCTTATTTCTACAGCAGAGACGGAGCAAGTAAGGTTCTCCCTATGGGCATGAGCCGTTTCAAAAGGTTGCATTGGCTCGAAAAAGTCCCTCATAATTTTGTAATCCCAATATTTTGCAGTCTCGCTTAGCTGCGCTATTATAGGAACATAAGCAAAGGTAACATCATAATTTGAGAAAAAATACTGTATGTTAGATTGACCATAAAACCTAGACATTACTATACTACATGTAATCCCATATGTAAGAGGCATGTGGTGATATGTCACCCCTTCCTTTACTGATGTCGGTATCTGTGTACACACATAACAATCTTTCGCATCCATAGTCTCAACATACTCTGTTAGTAAGCGATAGAAAACGTTATACGAAAGCTCTTTCTTATCGTGCAAGAGCCTCTCATCCATTGCTAGTCTTTTCAATGGTGTTAGTTCAGTAACAGGAACAATAGTAGAAGCAGCAATAGTCCCCTTCTCACCCTTTCCATGCATTCCAAACACAATTGCCATTATTATTAGTACACATGTTAGTACCAAGCCTATACAAACGTATTTACAATACTTCTTTCTATTGTTTTGCATAGCGTACCCAGGCATGATCTGTATAGAATCAGAGAGCTAGAAGTACTTATAAATGAAACTACTTAGCAATTCAGTTACAAAGCTGAACGAGCACAATGTTCACACCGTCTTCTTCAAAAGGCCAGTCACTTATCGGTTAGCAGCATTTGTCTCAATTCGGTTTAGCAATGTCTCAACTGGTTGTTTGTCTCACGTTACATTGCAGCAAGCAATGTCATTTACTACCCTTTCAATCAACAGAGTCTATGAAACTTTTCTTTTCTATTGGTATCTCTTCTTCTTCCTCGTTCTCGATGCTTAGAGATACAAACTCATCAGTCCAATCATCATTGACTGCATATGCCCATTCAGGACCGGAATACCTCTTGTTTGGTATCCTTTTCCTTTTCAATTTTGCTTCTCTCTTTGATTCTGCTTCGCTGGCACTCTCCTCCTTCGCCAAGTCTTTTTCTTCACTTGACGATTGTTCCACGACAGTCACTTCCTTTCTTTTCTCTTTCACCTTCGGCCTTCCTCCTTCGTTCAAACCTTCTTTACCCTTTTCTTTTATCGGTGAGATACTTAATCTTCTTTTTGCACCGTGTCCATTTGATGGACCTGCGATCTTTTCTGTAGAGGTTGGAGCTTTTTCGTTCTGCTCTTCTTTGTCCCCACCTTCAGGGAAGTCGGTCACGTTTTCTTTTTCTTTTTCTGTATCATCTATTTCTGGGAAAGCCCCCTTTTGCTCAGGCTCTCCTGCTTTCTCACTCTCTTCGAGCCCTTCGTCACCGTTACGTTCTTCAGGCTCTGTATCACTTTCAGCTGCTTCAGGCTCCTTGTCACCTTCAGCTGCTTCAGGCTTTTTGCTACCCTCAGCGGCTTCAGGCTCTTTGTCACCTGCAGCTTCTTCGTCGCTGTCTGAACTTTCTCCTTGGTCTTCCCCAAGCGAGTCGGACTCTTCGTTCTCCAGTAATATCTCCTTTTCTCTTGCTGTTGCTTGTTCGCTTTCAGTTCGCTTTTGTTCTGTCTCAGCACTCGGCACCGTTTTATCAGGCACTGGTAGTTTCAGCGCTTCAACTTCCTCATCTGTGGGACACAGCACCTTCTTTGTATGACTGGCGTGAATCCAGTTGGGAACCCCCGCGCACTTCACAGCAGTAGTTGTTGTCAGGATCACTTGGAAAGGGCCTTTCCAACGGGGTTCCAGACACGACTTCCTCACGTGCTTCTTTATCACGACCCAGTCACCTGCTTTCAGGGCGTGTCCTGGACCTTGGATCGGTGGCAAGGTGGTCGCTTCCACCTGGTGAGAGAAAGAGCGAACCACGTCAGCCAGACCTTTGCAGTAGTCTAACACCATATCATCTGTAATATTCAAAAGCATGTTTGCGGGAACTGCAGGAAGTCTCATAGCCCTGCCCATGAGAATTTCGTGCGGAGACAATCCAGTTTTTCTATCCGGAGTGTTTCTCATTGACATTAGCACTAAGGGCAATGCGTCAGGCCATTTCAAATTTGTTGATGCACATATTTTTCCCATTCTCTACTTCAGCGTACCATTCATCTGCTCCACCAATCCTGATGCTTCAGGGCGATAGCTACAGTGCAGCTTTTGCTCAATGTTCAGTGCTTCGCAAAGTAACCTCATCACCTCGTTATTGAAGTGACTTCCCCTATCTGATTCTAAAGAGATCGGGAATCCGAACCGTGGTATTAACTCCCTCAATAATAGCTTGGCAACTGTAAGGCTGTCATTTCTACGTGTGGGGTATGCCTCAATCCAGTGACTAAAAATGCACACAATCACCAACACATATCTTAAACCTCCATGCACAGGCATCTCAATGAAGTCCATCTGCATACGGCTAAAAGGACCGCTTGCCCTACCAATGTGACTCGCATTCACAACTGTCCCCTTTCCTGGGTTCATCTGCTGGCAAGTGACACATCGATGGCAAACTGCCTCTGCAGCTTGACGAAATCTAGGGTTAAACCAATCGGTTTTGAACAATCTCATCATGGCATCTCTCCCTAGGTGAGCTTGCCCATTATAGAACCGCGCAAGCTGTGATAAGAGACTATTTGGCAGAACAAGTTTTCCCTCATGTGAAACCCATAGCTCGTCTTGTCTCTTTAAACATTGTGATTTAATCCAGGAATCTCTTTCATCCTCCCTGACATCACTTTGTAGTGCTTTTAGTTCTTCTATTGTATCTACGACCTTCAAGGCAAATGCTTCGGCTGGTTCGAGTTCTGGTTCACTTATTATATTCCAATCATCCCTTAACAATATACTGTTCAAGGCACAAAATCTTGCGACTTGATCTGCATAGGCATTTCCCAGAGACACATAGTCCTGTCCTTTCGTTTGAGCACTGCACTTTACCACTGCAACTTCAGCTGGCACTTGAATGGCATGTAACAACTCCCTTATTCTCTCCCCATTTTTCACTGGGGATCCTGAAGAAGTCAGGAAACCTCTCTGTGACCACAGTTGTCCAAAGTCATGCACAATCCCAAACCCGTATTGGCTATCAGTGTAAATGGTGACTTTCATCAATGCAGACAATTGACATGCTCTAGTAAGGGCTACAAGTTCTGCTACTTGTGCAGAATAGACTCCTTGGAGCCATCCCGCTTCCAAGACCCCTGTTACAGTACATACAGCATATCCTGCTTTCAAAATTCCCACCCCATCTCTTAGACATGAACCATCAACAAAAAGAATTTGGTCATTTTCATCAAGTTTTGTATCCTTGATGTCCGGTCGGGGTTTTGTGCAAAATTCAGTCACCTGAAGGCAGTCATGCTCGACGTCTTCAGCGTTCTCAATTTCAGCATTTTCTCCAGGAAGCAAGGTAGCTGGATTCAACGTAGTGCACCTTTTCAGCTGCACATTCGGTGAGCCCAGAATAGTCGTTTCATACCTTGTGAGTCTTGCTCCAGTCATGTGCTGCGTTCGGGATCGGGTCAAAAGTATCTCAACTGAGTGAGGGACCATGACTGTTACTGGGTGTCCCATCACTATTCCTTCACTCTGAGTGAGGCTGATACCAACTGCTGCTACGGCACGCAAACACCCTGGGAGTGCTGCTGCAACCGGATCCAGAGTAGCTGAAAAATACGCTACTGGTCTGTTTACGCCACCATGGGCTTGAGTCAAGACAGACAAAGAACATGCATCACGTTCATGGCAAAACAATGTGAAAGGCTTCGTGTAATCAGGCATACCTAAAGCTGGAGCCCTGCACATGCACTCCTTTAATTCAACAAAAGCATCCATCTCATCCCCTTTCAGTTCGATCTGATCCAAGGCATCCTTCTGGGTCAATTTCAGCAAAGGCTTCGCTAGAGACGAGAAGTTGGGAATCCACTGGCGACAGTATCCCACCATTCCCAAAAACTTCCTCACTTCCTTCCTTGTCTTTGGTGGACTCATTTGAAGTACACTGGTAATTCTTTCCTTCATTATTTTCCGTGACCCTTTTTCTATTTGGTGACCCAAGTATTTCACTTTCTTCTGACAGAACTGCAGTTTGGAAGGAGACACCTTGTGTCCATTCCTTCCCAAATGGTTCAACAGAGCAATGGTATCGGCTGTGCAGCCACTTTCTGTCTTTGATGCAACCAGTAAGTCATCAATGTACTGTACTAGGGTTGACTCGAATGGCAACTCTAACTCTTCCAAGTCTTTCTTTAGAACCTGATTGAATATCGACGGTGACTCAGAGAACCCTTGAGGAATTCGACACCAACTGTATACTCTGTCTAGGAATTTGAAACAAAAGAGGAATTGGCTGTCCTCATGAAGAGGCACAGAAAAGAATGCTTGTGACAAATCGATGACTGAGAACCACTCAGCTTCGCAAGGGATCTGAAACATTATCACAGCCGGATTCGGTACGACAGGGCAGCACTTGATTATGATGTCATTTATTTTCCTCAAATCCTGTACAAGTCGGACTTTCCCACTTGGCTTTATTAGTCCCATTATCGGTGAATTACATGGGCTGCTTAATACTTCTTTCAGTACTCCCTGCTTCACGAATTCGTCAATAAGTTGGGCAACTTTCATGAGGGTATCTTGTGGCATGTGGTATTGTGGGGTCTGGGGAAAGATCGCATTGGGCTTTACCATCACTTTTACTGGTTCTACTCCTTTCATCAATCCCACCTCTTTCCCTGTCATGTCCCACACTTCCTTTCCGACTGTCTCCCGTAATTCTGCTGGGATATCTTCTTCAGTTATCATCGGTAAAAGACAAATCAGAGGATACTCTTCGTCGACTGTTTCTATCTCATCCCCCTCTACACTGTCCTTGTCTTCCCCATCATTGCTCGTCTCTATTGTTATTCCTTTGTTTGAACACATGATCGAGCAACCCAATTTACACAATAGGTCTCTTCCTAGCAGTGCTATCGGGCTTGAGTCACACACCACAAACTGATGTACCCCTTGATAGTTACCAATGTTGACTGGTATCGGATCTGTTATGGGGTTCGTCAGATGTCTGTTTGCTACCCCCACCACTTGAACTGTCCTCCCTGAGAGTGGCAAATTTGGTACTTCACTGCTCTTAACAGTTGAACGTGTGGCTCCCGTGTCAACCAAGAATGAGACACGATGACCCATTACTCTTCCTTCTACGTACGGACCCCTTTGATCAACTTCTAGGGATGCCGCAAGCACACAATCTCCTTCCTCTTCCGAGCTTTCACTCTCCCATACATTGTTTATTCCACTCTCACTGTGTAATGGGAACTGTTGTACTGTGCCGTTTGTGCTCATTACCTGACCCGTTACCTGTGGAGGAACCATCATTTGCTGCTGACTCATTGGTGCCAAAGGTATTTGCATTTGCTGATTAGGTACCATAGGTAACTGCTGTTGCATCGGCTGCATCTGCGTCATCTGCACACGGGGCATCTGCATCTGCTGCGGCTGCATAGGTTGTAATCCCTGCAATTGGTTTATGGTCTGAAAATTTGGGTTTAGACCTCTCATTTTTGGTCCTCTCATTGTCTGAAATGCATTGACATCATTGTTTTGCTGACCAACACCTACACCTGCACCTGCACCTTCCTGCACCACCATCGGGCACTCGCGTTTCCAATGACCTACGTTTCCGCACGCATGACACAGCATCACTTTCTTCATTGCCTGCACACCTGTCACAACAGTGTTCAAATCCGGACCATTATTCACAAAACCTCCTCTACCTCTGCCTCTGCCCTGTGGCTGAAACGCCATGTTTCCTTGCAACTGCGGCTGCTGTTGCTGAAACACCATGTTTCCCTGCAACTGCGGCTGCTGTTGCGGTACCTGCTGTTGGAACCCTTGCATCCCTGGTAACCCTTGCAGTCCTTGCAGACCTTGCAAGCCTGTCTGAGCCGCCTTAAGCTGCATCATCATCACCTTCTCTTTCAGCCTTTTCTGTTTCACCTCAATTTCGTCGCTACAGTATTTCGCATAAGTCAAGACTTCATCAATCGGTTTCGACTGCCAGCAGATCAAATGCGATTTTATCATCTGACTTATCTCTGGTCTCAGCCCTTCCACAAATCTGAACACAAAATGAAGCATATCCTTCGCCTCTATTGCTTCTGTGCCGCTGTAATTCTTGAACGCCTTCAACAACCTTTCATAGTAACTATGAATCGATTCTTTAGCCTCTTGGGCAGTTCGATCAATTTTCTGCCAATCCACATTTTTCGCGGCAACCTTCGTCTTCAAATGCTCAATCACCTTATAGTACAGACACATCACCATAGGTGATGGTGCACCTGTCTCTCTGTCTCTCTCTGGTTCACTTGTCGGCCAACCTACAGCTCTTTTGCAATCCTCCCACAAATCTGCCGGAACCACAATCTCGAATAAAGTGTTCAGGTCTTCCCAGAGACATTTTGCAAGCTTCACAAACCTATCAGTCTGTTGATACCATTCGATCGGCTTCTCTCTCAGTTTGGGAAAATCATTCGTAAAGGACTGAATATCGCTCCTGTGCCATGGTACATGTACTAACTTTCCCCCTGCTGTCTCCCTCATTGGTAACATAGTTACTGTATCACTACTCTGCGGTCCTTTCTCATTGTGCTCTGTGGCACTGTCCCTCCTCTTATCCTTCCTCTTTACCCATCTGCTCTCCCACTTGTCTAAGCACCTCCACACTTGGGCACTTTGCAACAATTCTCTAAGGTGTGCCTTCATGCCTGCTGATCTCATGTGTTCAAAATCTGTGGTCCCAAAATCCAACCTATAGCTCCTGCTCAAGTGTTTCGTCTTGCCTATGTCAATCCCGTTCCTGTCTGCCACTTCCTGCAAACTTTTATGTACCTTGTTTACCTCTTTCGTGATCTTTGGACATAGATACCTCAATTCCTCTTCCGTGTAGGATTCTAACCTGTTCACACCCATATTCCCTTCCACCAATTCTTGTGCTTCCATGTTCAGCCTCATCCTGCTCAAGTAATCGTCTCCTTTCCCACTGTCTGAACTTTGTGTGGAATTTAGACTGTTGAACCACTGTGTCAGCTGTTGCGCATTTACCCCCATCAGTGTGGCATTCACATCGACTGCCATCGATGGTTGCGGCAACTTTTCAGTGTTCGATGTTAATGGTATTATCAGTGGGGGGCTCGACCTCACCAGTGTTGATTGAGCGCATGCGGGACTAAACTCCATCAAGGACCCAGACCCAGTTGGCTGAGCCACTATCGGGGTTATCCCTGGAGTGTTTTCTGTGCACTTTCTTTCTGTCCCATTCTGCAGCATTTGTCCCTGACTGCTCATACCTAAGTTAGGCTGACTATACAAAGGTACCACTGGACCTACAGTAATGGGCAGTGATATCGCATCTGGATTTTGTCCATTTCCCATATTCTGAGGCATGTTCATCCCCATATTATGGGCCATCATTGCCGGCATACCCATCTGACTCCCCGTCATTTGAGCATGAACATTTCCTCCCTGCATCTGCTTTTGAGACATCATAAACTGAGTTGATTCAGCTTGTGCCATTGTTGGGTTGTAACCATTCTGTACGCCCCTTACGGTTGGATCTAGAACCATCCCTCCATTGTTGTCACTGCTGTAGTACCCTGGCGTCTGCGGCTGATAATGTTCTGCTGGTTTCAACACGGGCACATCTGGATACATTCTCCTGACCTGCGGTATCTGTGGGGTGAGCAGTAAGCTCGGGTCCTTAGATCCCGATGGTGCTCCTGGATTCTGCGTTTCACTGTTCTGTACCGATGCCGGAGGGGCAGAACTGGTACTTGGACCTTGTCCATTCTCTGCATAAGGTGGTGGACGGTCGTTCAGCAATTGCATTATCAACTCCTCATCCTCTAACTCCTCTTCTCTTCTCAACTTTTCCTCGTCCTCTCTGTCCTTGGAACACTTCCTGTCTGTCTTACAGGTAGCTTTCTTACCTGTCTCCTCTTCATCCTTAGTAATTGCGGGGAACAATTTTATTCCCTGCAATACATCTGACCTCCACACCTTCTGCGCATTATCCCATCTAGCATCCGCTAGTGTCTTTTCTACCTTCCTCATCCTTGTTTCAAACTTGTTTTTCTGTTGCTGCCTAGCCATGAGTTCCCATATTGCTAGAGCCTCAAACTGTGCTGGCCTTGGAGGTACTTTCATGTCATACATCGTGAATCTCAAATTCTCTAGGACCCTTATATTGAATGTCCCATGTATCGGGAATGCTACGCTCCCATGTTTCTCTGTCCACTTGTGCCATTGCTTTAGCCAAAGACACGGAGCTACCCCTTTTTCCTCCATTACAATGTAAGCTGGTGTACCCTCGGGCGGCGTCTCCTCCCCTACGCTCGCTTTGATGTAAGACTCTCCCTTCATCGCGCTCCTGAATGCTTTAAGGAATTTCATTTTCTCGTCTTTTAATTCACAAAGTTTATAATCAATAGGTCACTGTTATTCCACCAAATTTGTAATCAATAGGTGACTTTAATTCCCGGAATACTCTTCACCTGCCTTTCCCCTTCCAATCGAGTGCCACGGACTGCGTCCAATCCGTGCGCGACTCTTCTCTCCAACCAACCTATCCCAGCGCGGCTCTTAGTGACGTCACACTCACACACTGCGGCTGACAAAGCCTCGCGGCTAGTCCTCCTTCACTCATCTCCTCCCGTAACAACTCTTTGCATGTATCGCGAGCTACAAAACTAAAACAGATCTGTCGGTTTACTACAGGAAGGGTAACACAGTCGCTTCAGGACCTTAGGGACTTTTCACTAACCTCGGCCACTATTCGATCTCTTTCACCAGCCTCGGCCGCTATTCCGTCTTTCTCAGTCCCCACATTCGCAAGCAAATCTGACCCGCAGACCTACTCTCAACTTGTCAATGATCTGTTCTAGTGCACTTAGAATCTTGTCAAAGCCCGAAGTCGAAGTTCCTATCACTCCCTAACACACGTACCCACTCGTTGACCACGCCCGATCAACCTACTAAACCGCCCAGACCACAACATGGATCAACATACTCCGGAGTCTCTTGACCTCGCAGGGCCCGCCTCAACAACAACAACCACGTGGACCTTTTTATGCACAAAGCGCCAGACGCACGTGAAGTTCGACGACTTCCCTACTCTCACACTCGGAGCCGCACCTCCGCTAACTCTATGAAGTTCGACGACTTCTCTACTTCTACCCTCGGAGTCGCACCTCCGCTATCCTTAAAAGAAGATCCTCGCAACCTTTTCACACACCCTGCGGCAATAAGCTGTGCAAGCGCAAAACCCTAACTTCACTCATACCATCACTAGTACTGCCGACGCTGTTTCCACATCTCCTTTCTCTCCATTCGCAAGCTCCGAGATCCCGGGAAAGTCGCGGTGGACCTAGCCCATCATCATCTTGTCAATTATTTTCATCCAAGAAAATCTAATTCAACTTCTCGAATGAGGCCTCAAAATGCGTAACCGTTAATTCAACACCATGTACTCTACTGATACAGGGTCCCAAAAGACGTAACCGTCCTCTGCTACCATCTACTGATAGAGCGGAACGTGGTAACAATTTACCTGCGTTCGGATGCTCTTTAGGTCGATGAATCTTTTGACTAAGTGGGAACTCTCTGTACTGTTAATCGATCAATCACCTCTTATCAACAATCAATAACGAACATAAGCAACACCTTGAACAACATAACACTTAACAATTAATCCAGAATACATTTTCGGCGAACCCTGACCTTTCAGCCAGGAATAACCACACCAGTTTATTGCAAAGTTAGTGAGTTTATTTCCCTATATTAACAAAGCTAGCACGATATAGATGTGTCTCAACACCAAATGATAAACATAAATGAACATTAATAGCTGTCCATATCGTCGGAACAAGTGTAATCTATGTAGCATTTGAATCACAAGACATTCGATAGTGGCAATGCAAAGCACTAATACGATAATCTGTAATGGGCTAATTGCGTACATTTAGTCAGCATAACAAGATCTCAAATTGCATCGTGCGACATATGGAATCCTCGTCTAACCTCAAATTAGCATCAGCATGTGGGACTTCATGCAAAACAATTTGGCAACATCAATTTGGAAAACTCCTAGCTAGGGTCCTTATCAAAATCAGCAGTTGGTTACCTAAAAGAAACACAATGCAATTTTACAATTTCCTTTCATATTTACCAATTCTAATCAGCAATCAATAACGTCTTCGTCTCACAGGTATCGTTTCTCGATCAGCATGGGACGGAACTAAGGGGCAGGGGTGAACGGGGCAATTGCCTCACGGCGGCAAAGTAAGGCTATTACTTCATGCAAAGGGGCAAATCAAAGTTAAAGTCTCTAGGGCAAGAATCATTAAAGTCTCTTTCTCTCGACTAGAGAAAGCATCAAAGTCTCTCAAAATGGCGTCGCAGCAAAATGGGTCATAGTAGCTACGAAGTCAAAATGGCGGGATGTCCGAAGATAGAGAGCTTCTCTCTCGTGCACCTGATTTTTATAGACAACAGTTCAAGTCCTGTAGGGTCTCCATTGGTGGGTTCATAGGTTAGCTTCAAATTGACCAATCAAAAACGACAGTTCTCAAGCTTTTACTTAAGCATACATTATCCTTGGAGACGGGTACGCAAGTTGCAACATTGTTTCTCCATTAGCTTACTCTCAGAGCCTCCATTGTCCGCACCTGCAAGCCGACCTTGAATTTAAGAGAAAATATGCCATGCTGGCACCAACTTTAAGATAAGCATGTGAGCAGTCTCTGTGGAAAAGTACAGCTTCAAGCAGAAATACACGTTTAATAGCACAGTGGAAAAATACGAACATTTAAACGGTGAGACCAGGCAACTAGGCCAAAGCCTCCGCTAAAGTAATGCTAAGCTAAGGCATTTCAAATAAGCAAATCGTAGCACACGTTTATGATTATGTCGGATTAGTGCAATTCTAATACACCACGTTATATAAAGCACGCATATAAATGATGGCAAACTACTCTGAGGGCACATTTTGTCCCCGTACAATCTTTATTAATTCGGTTAATGTCACACACGATTATGTCAGCACTACGTTTATGCGTTAATAAATCAAAACCTTCATTTTCTGCTTCATCAGATGCAATAACGGTTTGTCAGACCGTAAAACTGGCACCACCGAGGAATGTAAGTGCGCCAGAGCATGCCAATTAAGGACAGCACGATCATATATATATATATATATATATATATATTCCAAACTTTCTCCAACAATTATATTTCGACTAATGCTCGAACACAAAGAAGTCCAAAGAAGATTTATATATTTAAATGCAAAATGTCTCCTCACATACAACGCGTTTCAGCCGTAGCCTTGTTCACATACACACTGGTGCCTCACTATGCATGTTAAATGCCCTTGCCAAACAGTAAACACAAACAAAGGACTACATAACACAATACCTAGCAATCCACAGATACCTTGCTCGTATGTATATATATATATATACACATTAAACAAATGATGTACCTCAAAACTAAATTAGGTAGGAAGTGATTTTTCAGATTTTATTATTTATTGAAGTGGAACGAAGCAAGTATATATATATATATATATATATATATATGTATACATTCATTGACTACTTCTGTATATTATATTTTGCATATATACTTTATTTAATAAGTATATGTTATGCCGGTTAACAATAGTGTGCATATTCCTTAGTCCTAAATAATGTGCACATTAAACATAATAAATATGTTCATCTATAGCAATGTCAGTGTGTCCAATTAGTTCATTTATTATATGATGTAAATTTTGTGTGTGTATTAAATTGTGAGCCTAACTGTAATGTCCCTGTAAGCTTTGTTTTTTGGAGTGAATTTCAGTTTTTTAAATTCTATTTCCTCACAATAATGTCCCTTTAATCTTAGTTTTTTCCATGAAAAAAATAATATATTTTCACTGCAAAAAAACAAAGGTTACGGGGATGTTATAGTTAGACATAGAATATATTTTAAAAAAAGAATTCACTAAAAAAACAAAAGGTTACTGGGATGTCATTGTTAGGTTCAGATGTTACTCACACAAAACCCTAGAAATTCAGCTGTTATAGTTAGAGTTATTTCTCTATACTACACCCTCCTTTTTTGCCATCCATTGCCCACGTCCATGGGCCCTACGCTGTCATCATAGTCCTGTGTGGCCGTTGCTCTGCCATTGCCCTCCCCACCTGCCCTGAACCGTTAGCTTGCTGCCCCATCCACCTCCTCCCTACCTTCTGTTGTCCAAGTCCATGCACCAGCCCCTCCCTCCTGCGCTGCATGGTCCAGTGGGCTGCCACTGCCCTCCATTTAGCTTGCTTTTCCTGCACGCTCCTCCTGCCCTCTGTTGCCCAATTCTATGCCCCATCAATGCCCTCCTTCTTAGTGTCTTTGCTTAGCTTGCTGTCTCTATGCCACTGCTCCCTCCTTTATGCTTATCATGTTCCACGGACCTGCCACTGCCTCTACTTTGAGTGTTCTGTTGAGCTGACACTGCCCTCCTACCTGCCTAGCATGGTCAGATGGCTGCTGCCTGTCCCTGCCATCTCCACTTGCCTCTCCGAGTTCCATGCCCCTATTCCCTCCCTCGTGTGCTCTATGGTCCATTTTGCTGCAACTCTCTTCTGATCTCCATGCTCTGTTGTGCTGCATTTGCTTCTCCTGCTTGCCCTGCATTATCTGTTGTGAAGCCCTTTTCCCGGCCCTCTCTTGTGGGTGTCCAGCTCCCACCCATCCCTTCTGTCCTCCATGGTTCTTTGTGCATGCCCCTGCCCCCGCCCTCTTGCCCACCATAGCCGTTGTGCTGCCACTAACCCTCCTGCTTGCCATACATGGTTTTCTGTGCTGCAACAGCCCCTCCCACCTGCCCTGTATGGTCAGCTTGCTGCCTGAGATCCACACCCACCTTCCCTCCATTGTCTGTGTGTGCCATTATAGTTTCACTGTTGCCCTCCATGGTATGATGTGTTTCCATTGTCCATCCAGCCTGCCCTCCATGGTCAGCTTGCTGCTTCTGCCCAGCCCCCTTGCCCACTGCCCTCTGTTTTCCATGTGCAGGCCCTTATCCCCTTCTTCCTGCCTTGTCTGGTCCGTTGTCATGCCCCTGCCTCCTCCCTCCTGCCCTGAATGGCCCATTATGTTACAGCTGTCCCTCCTGTCTTACCGGTATGGCCAGCTTGCTGTCCTTGCCTCCTTTCCCTCAGCTGTCTGTTCTCCATGTCCATGGCCCTGTTCCCTCCCTTTTGCTTTCCACAGTCCATTGTGCTGCACTGCTCTCCCACTTGCCCTGTGTTGTGTATTGTGCTGCTGCAACCCTGAAGCCTGCCCTATAAGGTAGGTTTGGTGCCCCTACCTATCTCCCTTCTGCCCTCTGCTATCCGAGTCCATATCCCTACCCCATTCCTTTTGCCCTCCATGATCCATTGTACCATACTTGCCAACAGTTTGAACTTGGTAAGAAGTAGATTTTAAGAAAATGAAACCTGGAAACTGATTTTCCCCATTAACTTACATTGAAAAAGAGGAGATTTTCGTCAGGAGACAGATAAAAAAAAGCATTTTTAGGCTTAAAAACATCATGTCTCATGCCTGAATCAGGTTTGTTGACATGTATTGTTGTATTGCCACTGCTTCTTCCTTCTTCCCTCAACGGTCTGTTATATTGCCACAGCCTCTCTTGACTGTCATGCATAGCTCGTTGTTGCCTCTGCCCCTCTTTCCCCTGCCTTTCCTGGTATGTTATGCTGCCACTGCCCCTCCGGCCTGCCCAGGGTGATCAACTTGTTGCCTATGCACCTTCCTGCCTGCCCTCAATTATTTGAGTCCCTGCCCTGGACCTCTTTCTCCACACAGTATTCTAGTGAACAACTAGATTGCTAGCATTCTATATTTATTACAGAAGTGTGGTATGCATCAGCTTGACAGTCTGTGATACTAGACAAGTCATTTAATATCCTCATGCCTAACATCAAAATTAATGTTGTCTTGCGTAATGTAACAGATGCTCATGTTGAGCACTCCAATACCTTTGGGTCAAGTCTGCGCTATATACAACTGCAAAATAAAAAAAATAAAAATAGTTTTGCACACTTCCGCCACTGGGCTATACTTAGTTTATATTTAGGTGATATCTGTGCTACATTTGGCTAGTTTTTTCTCTGGTGGCCAGCTTAGGAGACTTATTTGTTATAAAGCTCCCTAATTTCCTCATTTATATGTAGTATGCTCAGTAGAAAATGCTTTCAGTTTTTTACTTTGATTCAGTCAAGGTAACCTTCAGATGTGCCACACTCTTGGCATAAAAACAGAATGTTAGCACTCTAGTTGCTCATTAGAATGCTGTAGTAAAGTTACTGATCACCAAGGAGTTAACTGGCAGTCTACTGCTGGTGCGGAAAGTGCATGTTTCAGTGTGCATGTCTGAATGTTTCAATGAAATAAAAGAGGGAGATATTTGTGAACTCACTTAAAACACGTCCTAACGTTTCTTTCCACAGCACTGACCATGATTTCTATGACAAAGTGAAACCCCCTCATTTTGTTCCTTTCTGAATTAAGGTCCTCATTATGAACACAGCGGTAAACACCGTCGACCGCTGTGGTGATGGCGAACAGAAGACCGCCATTGGCGGTGAACAGAAACCCGCCATATAATGATGCACAAATCAGAAACTGACAAAAATCTCTATGCCACCAGTCACCCCCAGGACCTTGTTGGCGGAAATGCTGGACCTCCCACCCCCCACCATCGAGCACACAAACACCCCGCCCTCCAAATAATGAAGCACAAATCACTGCGGCGGTCAGTAGAAGGCCGAACGACCATTGGCGGTACAGACCGCCACGTGCGTCAAGTAGACCCAACAGTAAGAAATGCACACATTGGCAAGTTTGAAACACACACACCTGACACACATCTACAACACTATAAAACACTCACAGACAAACCCCACAAACCTTTGCAACAAAATTAGGACTGATACAGAGAACCCCGGAAGCAGACACCGAACGCCACAATACATGATACATACACCCAACCACACAACAGCACCCTCACCTAGATCAACACAAGACACCATTCACAACACACACCATGGCACCCCCCAAGCACCCACGCTTCACAGAAGAGGAGCTAAGGACCATGGTGGATGAGATACTGAAGGTCGAGCCACAATTATTCGGGGCACAGGTCCAGCACACACCCATCGCCAGGAAGATGGAGCTATGGCAGACAATAGTAAACAAGGTCAATGCAGTGGGATACCATCCACACACAAGGGACAACATCCGGGAGAGATGGAACGACCTGCGTGGGAAGGTCAGTTCCATGGCATCCAGGCACAACATTGCAGTCCAGAAGACTGGGGGAGGACCTCCACCAACACCACCCGACTACACTGACTGGGAGGAAAAGGTACTGGCCATCCTGCACCCTGAGGGACTCACTGGAAGAAAGAACTCGGGTAAGTCATCTACAATGACCCCTTATCCATCACACCTGTAATGCATGCACCACCCCACCCCTCCAACATCCACCAGGACCACTACCCCACCCAGGCCACAATCACTACATCCAGTCCCCCTGCATGCCCACAAACCCACTAACAGGCCCACATCCCTCCCCTTGTGCACAGCCACCTACCCCTGCAATGAACACAATGGCACTACACTATCCACAATGCACCTCCACATCCAAAACAAAATGCAGTGCAAAACTCACAAAGGCACCCTGCATGGCTCCAAAGTGTGAAACCTGCAAAAAACAGCCCGGTCCTGTGCACCCCATCCGATCATGCAATTGTAACAGACATGTCCATTCCCCTAAACAGGCACCACCACCCATGCCATCCTGACGGACAGGACAAGGAGTGGCAGTGCCCCAAAGGGAGACAGAGGCACCTCCCAGGACACTGGAGATGGAACCCTGGACATTGAAGAACACCCTGGCCCCTCACACAGTCCTGGACTGTCATCATCCAGCAGCCCCACCCAGGACACCACTGACACCCCTACCACCCAGCCAACAACATCAGCCCAGGGCAACCGTACCCACACCTGTGTATCTAGGCCACAGACTGGTGGAACACATGGACAGAGGCCACAGTCACTCCCTACCACCAGGCAGGAAGACAATGGCCCCAGTACAAGTGGTACTGCCAGACCTGTGCAGGGGACTCAGACACAGGGTGCAAGGCCCAGTGGGAGGGCATCACTGGCCCAGGGGGGAGGCCACAGGATTGATGCTGCAGCCCAGGATGTGATATCTGAGGTCCTGGGAGCATATCACCAAACCCAGCCCAGATAGTGTCCACCCTGGAGCAGAGTCAAAGGATGCAGGTAACACACCACCAAGAGGCCATGGAGCAGTGGAAACTGCCCAATGCCACAATAGCCACCATAGCAGGTGCGCTGCTGCACCTTGTTCCAACATAGCCTGAGGCCCACACAGACCAGGAAGCCCCTACTACAGGCCAGGATACAGACCGGACAACAACATCAGCAGCAGCAACTGGACATGTTCCACCATCTCAGGACACACAGGAAACATGCATCTCAACCTGTACAGGCCAACACCAGGCATCCAAACGGTCCCTCAGGCCCAGATATGGCACGGGAATGCCTGCCAAGACCAAGGCCCCCTCAAAGAAGTGACTCTGACAAGAACTGTCCTCCAAGTGTCCCACTGAACCGATGACCAAACCGTGTAAAAACAACACCAAACACTGGAATACATAGATGGACATACTACTACTGGCAACAAATGCTGCGACCATGTTGCCGTATTGCACAACCACCAGTAGCCCACTCCCATCACTGTAAACTGCACGATGTAATCCCTGCACCCAATAAAACACCAGTTACAATGTCCCCTGTCATTATGTTGAAACAAATTGAAGTATGGATGCAACTGTATTATTAATAATTTGTTCTTATCTGAGCAGCAGGATTTGCAACCCACGCATAACATGTTTTTGTGCCTACCGATGTGTCGAACTATGATATTATAATGTTATATGTTCTATGCAGACCTGGTCACAGTGGCAATGACTATTGACTCAACACCCCCATAGATGAAAAAGCACACTGACAGTATGCTGCACAGACAGAAATCTCATCGATTAGTCCCACATAGTTACTGGAAGTAGAGTTGTATCAGTTGGGTCCTGGAATGTACATCTTCCCCCTCCTCATCATCACCATCAATCATATCCTCTCTCTGAGGAAGCAGGTCTGAATATACAGCACCACCTCCTCCAAGAGTGGTATAGAATTCCTCACAGCCACGTCGTGCAGCATGCAGCAGGCCACCACTATTATACACACCTTTTCAGGCACATAGGCCAGGGAACCACCAGAGATATGTAGGCAACGGAATGTAGCCTTCAGAAGACCTATTGTGCGCTCTATCACCCTCCTTGTCCTTCCATGGGCCTCATTGTAATTCCTCTCTGCATCTGTACCAGGATTCCTCACTGGTGTCAGGATCCAACGTATGTTGGGGTAGCCAGCATCACCTAAAAAGGGGGGCAAAACAGGACTGTCAATGACAACCCTCAGTGGCAGACAGCCTGGCTGTCTTCTATGTGGTAATAAGTGTCAGACACACCTACCTATGAGCCATCCTCTGTCCCCTTGTATTTGTTCCATCTTGTGTGGCACACTGCTGTTCCTTAACACAAAGGAATCATGGACTGATCCAGGGAACATGGCATTCACATGTGAGATATACTGGTCTGCAGTACACACCAATTGAATGTTCATGGAATGAAAGTTCTTCCTGTTTCTGTACACCTGTGCACTGACTCTTGGGGGGATGATAGCTATGTGGGTGCCATCGATGGCACCTATCACATGGGGTATGTTGGCAAAGGCATAGAAGTGCGACTTGATGGCAGGGAGGTCAGCTCTTTGTGGAAACCTCACATAGGACTGCAGGTTTCGTACAAATGCATTCAGGAATCTGGACAGTATAATGCTAAACATCGGCTGTGAAAAACCTGCACCCATGCCCAATGTCACTTGAAATGAGCCTGTGGCCAGGAAATGGAGTGCAGAGAGCACCTGCACTTCAGTAGGGATGGCATGCTGATTACGATTAGCCGGTCTCAGTGCTGGATCCAGTAATGCACAAAGTTCATGAATAGTAGCACAAGTGAGTCTGTAATTGATAATGATGTGACGCTCCACCATGGTCCACAATTCAACAAGTGGTCTGTTCACTGATGGGACCCTCCCTCGCCACAAGGTTCTGCACCTAGGAGGAGTATAGAACAAATGCGAGGAACACGCATACATCTGCACACAATGTTTCCTATTCAGCACTGCTGGTATGATTGTCGACGACACAAACGCATAGTATAATATAACCCAAAATATAGCAACATGACCACAATGATATAACAGGACTGTTCAGGTGAGCTAATATATATTGTTTCATGCCTATGGGTGTGTGGGGACAATAGGGGGTGCATGGTGCAGATGAGGAATTCACAACTGCGTAGTTAATGCCAAAATGTCTGCCCCCTGTAATCCAGAAGTGTCATAGTGGAAGTGACCTCATACCGCTAGCGGTTGACGTAATAGCGTAAGGCTGGGTTTACCGCCATGCGCAAATTCATTGGCTAACATGGTTGTCAATGGGCATTCTTAGCGTATCATGATCACCGCCGAAGGTGACACTTCACTTGACTCCCGGCTCTTGTGCATGCAGGTACTCCATTGAGTGTACTGCTGTGTCCTGCCTCTGGTCATGGAAATGGCATGTGTGGCAGGGGAAAGGGCCCCAGCCTTCACCAGAGAGGAATTGGAGAAGCTCATGGACGGGGTCCTGCCCCTGTACGTCACGCTCTGCGGTCAGCCAGAGGTACAGGTGAGTAGGAGGATTGGGGGCATGGATGTGTGTAATGGTGGTAGGCTGTATACATGTGTGCACGTGTGACACAGTATAGTCCTGGGTTCTTAACATGCTGCGTGTGTGTGTGCTGTTAGGCTGTTTAAAATGTCCGTCCCATAGTGGACGTATAGCCAGCAGTATATTATTGGCCATTATCTGACCTCAGTGTTACTTATTCTGTGTGTCCCTTTCAGGTAAGCGCCCATCAGAAGAGGGGACTTTGGCAGGCCATCGTCAGGGCGGTGCGGACCCTGGGGGTCTACAACCGGCGGAACACCCACTGCAGGAAGCGGTGGGAGGACCTGCAGCTCTGGGTGAGGAAGATCTGTGAGGAAGGGGTGCCTGTCGGGCACTGACCCCCCCTTATGCGACGCATTCTGGCAGTGGCGTACCCGGACAAGGATGGGCACTTGAAGGCTGCACAGCAGTCACAACGGGGTGAGTACAAATACCATACTTTGGCTCCTTGATGGATGTGTGTGTGTGTGGTCGTATGTATGCTGTCTAGTGGCAGGGACTCTGACTGATGTCCATCTTCATAATGGCCCCGTGGGGAGTAGGGTTGTAAGGGTCAGGTCTGCAGTACGTCAGGTCCATCAGTGCTGTGGGGAATGGCTGTAGAGCAGGGTTCTGGCCACTAGGCAGGGGTATAGCCATGTGTGTAGCGGTAGGTGCTGCCTGGTGGAATATTTTCAGGGTGGGTGTATGTGTGAACCAGTTATGTACCTCCATTCAGCTATTTACA
The DNA here is from genome assembly GCF_031143425.1 of Pleurodeles waltl. NCBI lineage: Eukaryota > Metazoa > Chordata > Amphibia > Caudata > Salamandridae > Pleurodeles > Pleurodeles waltl. The sequence continues at coordinate 255,744,283 of NC_090450.1, forward strand.
AGTGTCTCTCCAGTTTTGTCTCCCCATCCCTGTTTTCTTGTGTTGTCTGTGTACATCAGCATCATCTGCCGAGGAAGCTGAGGCACCGGCGAGTGGGGATGCAGCGGCCCACGGGTCCACGGAAGCAGAGTCGTCCGACGCCATGTGACCAGTGAGTGGGAGGGCGAGGGGAGTACCACGGGGAGGCAACTACCACTGGAGGTAGTGACTCTGATACCTCCTCCGATAGGAGCTCCCTGGCGGTGGCGGACCCTAGTGGGCCCACCCATTCTGTGTCATCTTCCACCACTCCCCATACCTTCACCTCCTCCCATTTGCTCCCCACCGAGTTGCCCGTGCCCACTCACCCTGACGGGTGGGCGTCTCCTTCGCCCCAGGCACCTCCTCCCCTGCCCCAGTCAGCCCTCCTGCCCTCACGGAGGAGGCTATTGACCTCCTGAGAACCATCTCTGTAGGGCAGACAACCATTGTCAATGCCATCCAGAGGCTAGCCTCAGAAGTGCAGCAGACCTATGCCTATCTGGATGGCATTCACAGTGCCGTGTCTGGCCTACAGAGATTTTTTCAAGCTCTAGCCTCCTCTTTGATGGCAGTCAGTGTCCCTGGTCATTCCGCTCCCCCTCCAACTCCCTCTACCCCTTCCAGTACCCCACTCCCTTCACCCGTCCAAAGCACACATTCTGACACGCAGGCCCACACCTCAACACACAAGAAGCACACTTCAAAACCGCACCACACCTCCCACCACAGGCATACATACAGCCAACACACACATGCACACACATCAACATCCACTTCCCCCAGTGTGTCCCCCTCTTCAGCCTCCCTGTCTGTCCCCTCTACATGCACACCCACAAGCACTGCACCTTCAAGAAACTTTTCCTATCCCATGTAGACCTATTTGAACCCACTGGCCCACCCTGTCTCATCCCTAAACGTGCACACCTCCTTGCCCTGTCCCCTCCTCCCACTTCGCAGCCTGCCCTTGTCTACCCTTCCCATTCCCGTGCTACCTCCCCTGTGAGAAAGAGACCCTGTGCTGGCCCTGGAACATCTGCTGCATCCCAGGCCAAGTCCGTTCCACCAGCTGCAAGCACAAAATCCAAGCCCCCTCCACCTTCCAAATGTAAATCAAAGCCCACCCCCCTGTCGTAAGTCCCCTCCCCCACCACCCTCTGCCCCTGTTCCCTGGGGTTGCCTGGATGCCCCATTGTTGCCCCTATGAGGTGGAGTACCTTTGCACTTGTGGGAGTCAAGTTGGGGCCAAGGTGGCCCATCGGACTGTGTACACTGGACTGGCCATTGGCCTTTAGTTGTACTTATATTGCCCATTGAGCTGAATAAAGTTCATGTGTGGCCTGTGTTGTTTATGGCACACTCAGGATCCGTGGTTCATAGTTTCAATGTTTGGGGGTGTTGGACACATGTGTGTACTTTGGGCAGGTTGGATTTGCCTTGTTTCGGGTAAGTACCTCTTGCTGTGGGGTGTATGGCTTGTGCTGCTGTGAAGGGTTGTGGGAGCGTTGCAGGGTGGGTGGGTATGTAACTGTGCCCTTTCTTCCTTTTTTAGTAGGTTGCGTACTTACCATTGTCCTCTTTATCAGCGGTCTCAGTCGTGAAGATATATGGCAAGGAGCAGGGCTGGCATGATCTGCAACTCTCTATCCATGTCTGCTTCGGCTTGTTGTGTGTGCCTAAGGTGAGTGTGTCCTTTTATTTGGTTGGTTTCCACCTAGCTTTGCGGGGCAGTGGTTCCCGCCCCGGAACTGACGGTGGTCTAGTGCTTCATTCTTTGATGGGCAGGTAGGGCCTTTCCGTCGGCCTGTGGGCGGGCTCTGCCATCGTTGTCGGTACTCCTCTGCTGGCGGTGAGTGTTTTTCAGGCTGTCTGTGTTTAAGTTGGTTCATTTTTTGGCGGTTCAGACCACACGTCTGTTGGCGGTTGTTCCCATCACCCCCGGTGGTGCAGTGTTTACTGCTGTGTTCATAATGAGGGCCTAAATGTTTTAAGTTTTACCAGTTTGATTCAAACAAGATAGTTTCAAGTGTGTGCCAGACTGTTGATGCTCTAGTTGTTCTTTAGAACAATGTGGGAGACTGCAGTGGAACACAAGGGAATCAACAGACATGCTTCTCCTATTGGATGTACATGTTTTACTGAGAATGTCGGACTTCATTCTCATATGGCTGAGAAAGATAGTGTGAATTTATAGAAAATATGCTCTCATTTTAGCTTCTGGAACACCTTCCATAACCTTTATGGGAAAATTATGAGAAAACAGTTTTCTCTCAAACATGATTCATGAAATCCCGGCAGAAGGCTTTTTCACAGGGTGAAATCACTTTAGAGCACACCACAATTTCTAAAATTAGTAAGGTACCTAAACAAATGATTTATATTGTTAATCTGTTATCACCCTTTCTATGTTTTTCTTTTTGAAACCCTTAAAACCTGCCATTCACTACAACGCATTTCAATGGGGTCTATGTCCCAGAGTCCTGTAACGGCTGCCACAGCATATTATATATATGGTGGTCGCCACTAGAACCATGTTTCCTTAGTAAAAGTGTTTTTGACTTGCCTATATCTTTGTCACTGTTTGAAGAATCTTAACAACATTTTCCCAAAAAAATGTTGTGGTGATTCATGTTGTGCATGGATGTTTCGGGGTGATCCATCAAGCGGAGCCGAGAAAAAGTCTGTGTGAAAAAAGTTGTGTTTCCCATGTTAATTCCCATAGGACCTTGACGTTTACAGCCCAAACCACTGGACCGAATTACACCAAAATTATCAAAAAGCTAGCTTTCAGTACCCAGATTGTGCTTTAGCTTATTTGGTGCAATCTGTCAAGTTGTTTTTGAGAAAATTGAGGAAATCCAAATTTGTATATTTCTGGCTGCAAAGTATACACGAAAAAAGACAAGCTCATGCACGGAAATGCACAGCTCTGATTGGCTGACAATTCAAACCAGGAAGTGTTGGCAGCCATCTCGGGACTCGGCTTCAGCCATGTCACAGAAAAAAAACATAAAAAAAAAGAAAAGGGCCAGGGTATAGACACCCTGACCCTTTAACTGTGGTGGTGGAGTCCCAGAGGGAACCCACCAGAGCAAAAAATAATTTAAAAAAATATACATTTTGTCACAGATTCATGATATTCGCAAATTTGCAGCAAAACCCCCCCCAAAAAAACCTTAGCTCTTGTTTTTTAATAAGCCCCCAGGTGGGCCAGGTCCTAGGGCATTCATAATATTGAATGCCGGGGGGCCTGCCGTATACCCCCACGGCCCCAGAGACCACCTCCTCCTACCCAGGGGATTTTTGTGATATGTACGGTAGGCCATGGCCTCCTCACACCCCAGGGACCACCACCTCCCGAGGGGAAAATGCTTTAATTGTGTAGGGGAGGCCCATTGGCTACAGCCCCGGGCACCACCACCTTCCCAGGGCATTCATCTGATTGTGTGCAGGGGGGCATGGGCGTCTCCCCGCAGCCCTGAGGACCACCACCTCTCTGAGGTAACCTGGAAAAAATAGAAAGAGAGTCAGTTTTGGACCCCCTTAGCCCCATTGGTGGTGGCCCGTGTGGCCCCCCTCGAGGAGCCACTGATGGCCCTTAGGACCACCACCCCACAGGGGTAGCTACTGCTATGTTCTGGGGTGCCCACCCTCTGGACATAGCTGTTTGCTGTGGCATGGTTGCTGCTTGGACAGCTGAAGCCAAGTCACAGGAAACACTCTACTGTCAAACAGGTCCTACTGTCAGAAAGCGGCGTTTTCATCTCTGTTCCCGGCCCACAGGTATGCATGAGGGAACAGAGATCGAAGCACTGCGCCAGCAACAAGGGAACTGCTGTTAAAAGGAGCTGCCTGCTTGCTGGAGCAATGGGACAGTCGGTGAGACCTTGAGGCTCCCCCCTCACGGGCCCAGAAAGCCCATACAGGGCACATAATAAAATAAATTTACAAAATGGTCAGGGACCTCGGTGGAGGCTTTGAGGCTCCCCCTGCGGTCCCAAATAGCCCATAAAGGGCTAAAAAATATCTATATTAAAAAAAAAGAATAGCTTAGGTGTGAAAGTTACAGACCTTCACACTGAGAGCCGAGGGTTTGAGTCAAGATGTATCTCTGGTCATTTCCCTCCTTTTTTGTGTTCAACTGGAAATGTTTAAGGTTCATACTGAAAGGTGATCTTACTGTTTTTAATTGACAAAGACATTTTTGTTTTCCATTTGTGCAGCTATATCTCATTATAAGTATATCATCCATCAAAGCCTAACAAACTCTCTATATCTCCCTCTCACTCTCTTTCTCTCTCTTTCTTTTAATCTCTTTCCCCCACTCACACACCCACTCCCACCCTCGTGCACCCACTCACAGTCTCACTCAGGCCCTTACGCACCCACTCACAGACACACTCAGACACTCACGCAGCCATTCACAGCCCCACTGACGCTCTCATGCACCAACTCACAGACCTGCGTGAACACTGACGCACCCACTAAGACACTGATGCATGCACTCTCACGCCCAAACACAGTCACCCCCAGATACACCCTTTTACACCTATTCTCACACCCAGAGGGATAAGCTGCGGCCAACTCCAAACTGCCAAATGGCCGTGTGCAGAGTAGGGTTGGGAGGTTAGGGGGTGTTGGCCGCAGGGACTGGCTGCAGGGCAGGCCTTGCGGGCAACCCCTGCTGCACATGGACAAAGGCTGTGCGTGGTGCAAGGTTGGGTACTTATAGGTGGTTGGCCTCAGGGCCTGGTCGTGGGCCAGGACTGGCTGCCAACTGCCGCCGCGCCTGGCTGAAAGCCGTGCGCGACGGTGGTTGGATGAACGTATAGTAATGAAAAATACTATACATAAAAAAAAGAAAGAAAACCACTGAATAAAACAAAGGTTAAAGGGCAGTTATAGTTAAGAAATAGAGTTACTTAAAAAACCATAGCAAATCACAAAAAAAAGTTACAGAGACGTTATAGTTCAGAAATAGAATTGAAAAAACTTAGAAATTCACTGAAGAAACCATTACAGGGATGTTATAGTTAAGTTCTGAATTTACTCGTACACAACCATAGCAATTCACCTGTTATAGCTAGATTTATTCAAAGTAACTATAACTCGTGCCCCAAAGTAACTATAACTCACACCTTCGCCATGAACTAATTACCCACAAATTGCAGCGCTCATGACATCTTTGATAACATTATTGATAAAGGCACTGTAACATCTGCAGTTAAATTATTGATCACATAACTGTGCATTGCATTGGTGCGAGATACTTGCAAAACTTTGCGAATGTTCGCGAATTTCCATGAATTATTTGCAAATATTTGCAACAATGGAAAATTCTGAAAGAAAAACCAAAGACACCTACTCCCACCGCTGGACACACGCTCGACCCCATCTTCTCCACAAGCCCCCACGTCTCCTTCTACCACACCACCGAACCACACTGGACCGACCACAGATGCGTCCACTTCACCTTCAGAAAACCCACCACACACCACCGCACCCAACAGCTACCACGCCGCTGCTGGGGCAATGTCACCGAACACCAGACAACCACTCAGCCATCAAGAGCGCCACCCGCAGACACCACCAACTCATCAGGACCGCCAAGAAGACCGCCTTCAAGGACCGCTTAGACAACAACGCACACAACACCAAAGAGCTCTTCAGCATCGTGAAAGAACTCTCCAACCCCAGCTCCAACACCAAAGACATCCCGCCATCTCAAGACCTGTGCGACTCCCTGGCCACCTTCTTCCACCACAAGATCACCGACATCCACGACAGCTTCAACTCCGACCCCCCCGCACCCACCACCGAGTCCACCACCCCTGCGACTACCACTCGCACCAGTTGCCTGACCGTCTGGTCCAGCGTCAGCGACGAAGACACCATCAAAACCATGAACTCCATTCACTCCGGATTCCCATCGGACCCCTGCCCTCACCACGTCTTCAACAAAGCCAGCGCAACCATCGCGCCCCACCTCCGGAAAACAATCAACTGTTCCTTCGAGACAGCAACCTTCCCAAAAAGCTGGAAGCACCCCGAGATCAACGCCCTTCTGAAGAAGCCCAAGGCGGACCCCAAGGACCTCAAGAACTTCCGGCCCATCTCCCTGCTCCCTTTCCCAGCAAAAGTGACCGAGAAGATTGTCAACAAACAGCTGACCCGCCACCTCGAAGTTAACAACATCCTGGACCCTTCCCAATCCGGTTTTCGCAGTAACCACAGCACCGAGACCGCCCTCATCGCCGCCACTGACGACATCCGGACTCTGATGGACAAAGGAGAAACAGCCGCCTTCATCCTCCTGGACCTATCAGCAGCCTTTGACACGGTCTGCCACTGCACCCTATCAGCACGCCTCCATGACGCCGGTATCTAAGAGAAGGCCCCGGCCTTGACCACATCCTTCCTCTCCGGCAGAACCCAGAGCGTCGGCCTCCCACCCTTCCACTCCAAAACCACCGAGATCATCTGCGGCGTCCCACAGGGATCCTCCCTCAGCCCGACACTGTTCAATATCTACATGGCCCCCCTCACCCACGTCGCACGACAACACAACCTCAACATCATCTCCTATGCCGATGACACCCAGCTGATCATATCCCTCACCTCTGGTCTCCAGCAGATCCACCACATGGCTGATGCGGCCAAGTCCACATGCCACAACTCCTGCAAAATGCCCCAGTTCTACTTGCAGGCTGACAGTGCGCCTTGACAGGCAGGTCGTGTTTGTTGCCAGGTGCCCTATGGATGCAGAAAGTCTGTCTAAACGGGCAGTGTTGCGCTCCCTGCGGCGTGCCTGTGCCCTGTCAGACACCAGTTCCCTGACCAAATTATCTATGGAGGTTGTCAGGTTACCCAGATGTGTGTTCATTGTTGTGAACTGATTGTCCACATTGCCACCTTTTCCCGGGGCGGATTCACCGCAAACAAAAACACGGCAGAAACAGGAATTGGAAGGGAAAACGCTCACCTCTACACACCCCACGAGGAACCAGGACGCCATGGAACCGGATCTCCAGATACTCCCTGCCTTTGTCTTCCTGCTCCTCTACCAGGAGCACGAACGCCGGTGGCGAAGACACGGTGAGTACTGCACCTACGACACAGGGGAGGGGGGAAGGAAAAGAGAGTGACACACACGCAACACGCAAAACCCCCACCCCCACTTTCACCCACTACAACACACACACTAATACATCATGATATATTACAGTTACACCCCCCAACCCCCCGGAAGAATGCAAAGACAAAAGGAAATGATTTGAACGTTTGTAATCTATTAAAATCCAGTACTCAAAAATATATATACACTATAAACAAATATATACACCAAGAATACAAGTCCAGGTATTGCACCATTAAAGTCCGTGGACCACTGGGCCCAAAATGCATGGGCGAGGCCCACACTCAATACCCGATCAAAATGGAGAGAACACTGCAGGGGCATCAGATAGAAATAAAACAGGCACCTCAGGGGGAAGGGAAGGGAGGGCACCTCAGCCGGATGAGTGCACAATGCCAAATTCACGAGGGGCCTCCATGCCCACTGCTGTGTCCTGGGGAGTGCAAAGCCACAGTCTCAGAAGTCTCTCCAGTGGGTGGTTTGCACTCTGCTTTATCCTGGGGAGTGCAAAGCCACAGTCTCACAAGTCTCTCCAGTGGGTGGTTTGCCCACTGCATTATCCTGGGGAGTGCAAAGCCACAGTCTCACAAGTCTTTCCAGTGGGTGGTTTGCCCACTGCCTTATCCTGGGGAGTGCAAAGCCACAGTCTCACAAGTCTCTCCAGTGGGTGGTTTGCCCACTGCATTATCCTGGGGAGTGCAAAGCCACAGTCTCACAAGTCTCTCCAGTGGGTGGTTTGCCCACTGCTTTATCCTGGGGAGTGCAAAGCCACAGTCTCACAGGTCTCTCCAGTGGGTGGTTTGCCCACTGCCTTATCCTGGGGAGTGCAAAGCCACAGTCTCACAGGTCTCTCCAGTGGGTGGTTTGCCCAGTGCTGTATCCTGGGGAGTGCAAAGCCACAGTCTCTCAAGTGGATAACAGTCTCCACTGGTTCTGGAGGGGGCTTTGTGCCCAGAGTGCTTCATCCTGCCAAGGACTGAGGTAGTGGATGCCTTTCTCCACTGGTTCTGGAGGGGGCCTTGTGCCCAGAGTGCTTCATCCTGCCAAGGACTGAGGTAGTGGATGTATCTCTCCACTGGTTCTGGAGGGGGCTTTGTGCCCAGAGTGCTTCATCCTGCCAAGGACTGAGGTAGTGGATGTGAATCTCCACTGGTTCTGGAGGGGGCTTTGTGCCCAGAGTGCTTCATTCTGCCAAGGACTGAGGTAGTGGATATGAATCTCCATTTGATCTGGAGTGGGCTTTGTGCCCAGAGTGCTTCATCCTGCCAAGGACTGAGGTAGTGGATGTATCTCTCCACTGGTTCTGGAGGGGGCGCTGTGCCCAGAGTGCTTCATCCTGCCAAGGACTGAGGTAGTGGATGCCTTTCTCCACTGGTTCTGGAGGGGGCTTGGTGCCCAGAGTGCTTCATCCTGCTCGTGGCGGCCTCAGTAGCGTCGGAGCGTTCGGAGCTCATTGGCCTGCAGTGCTTGTGGCGGCGGTGTCTTTGGCAGCGGTGCTTGTGGCGGCGATGTCCTTTGAAGCTGTGCTTGTGGCGGCGGTGTCCTTGGCTGCGGTACTTGTGGCGGCGGTGTCCTTGGCAGCGGTGTTTGTGGCGGCGGTGTCCTCTGAAGCGGTGCTTGTGGAGGCGGTGTCCTTGGCAGCGGTGCTTGTGGAGCGGTGTCCTTTGAAACGGTGCTTGTGGCGGCGGTGTCCTTGGCAGCGGTGCTGGTGGTGTCCTCTGAAGTGGTGCTTGTGGCGGTGGTGTCCTTGGCAGCGGTGTTTGTGGTGGCAGTGTCCTTGGCAGCGGTGCTGGTGGCGGCGGCTGCGGTGCTGGTGGCGGCGGTGTCCTTGGCAGCAGTGCTGGTGGCGGCGGTTTTCTTGGCAGCGGTGCTAGTGGCGGCGGGGTCCTTTGAAGCGGTGCTTGTGGCGGCGGTGTCCTTGGCAGTGGTGCTGGTGGTGGTCTTGTCCGCCGTGCAGGTTTGCGGCGACTTGCCTTTCTTTCTGTGCCCCTTCCCCACCTGGGATGGTGGCGCAGCTGTCTTCCCACTCCTAACTGTACTCCTGGGAGAGCCTTTGTTGACAGAGGTTTTGCCTTTCTCCCGCCGGGCAGTGGCCAACTTTTTATGCATCTGAGGTGGGGGACTGTCCGTGGTCTGGCTACTTGGCACACTGGCTGCCCTGCTGCTTGGCGCACTACAGAAGCCGGTTACTGCTGGCACCACTGTTCCCGCTGATGTGGTGGCTGGGGTGCTGGGTTGGGACCTGGAAAGGCGGGCCCTAGGAGACTGAAGGGGTGGGGGAGGTGAGGGGAAGAGGTCAAGGTTGGACATGAAAAGTTTTTTGGACACACTGGGACGGGTAGATGGAGGGGGTTTGGGAGTGGAGGAAGAGGTAGTGGTTGTAGGAGGTGTACATTTGCTGACTTTGGGTGAAGGTGCATGGGCTGGAGGCTGTTGTGAGGTGGCTGAGTTTGTGTACCTTGGGAGGTGGGCTCACAGACACACTGGGAGAGGGCACGGGATGTGTGAATGGTAGTGAGGGTGGTGAGTGCACGTAAGCAGGGTGTGGTGATGGGTGTGCTGGTGATGGACGTAGTGGCTGTAGATGTAGTGCATGCAGGTGTGAGTGGAGACGAGACAGGCAGGGAGGAGGGAGACGAGGAGGAGGGGGACACAGTGGAGGCAGTGGCTGTTGGTATGTCTGTATGGGTATGATGCTTGTGTGAGTGAATGTAGGATGTGTGATGCTTATGTTTGCCAGAGCTTTCCTTGTGTGTAGAGGTGTGTGCATGCTGGTCTGAGGGTGTGCTTGGGATAGGCTGAGGTACAGGTGTTTGGGTCTGGGTGGAGAAAGTTGGAGGGGGGAGGCTGGACACAGGGCCAATGGCTGCCATCAGTGCTGAGGCCAGAGTCTGAAAAGCTTGCTGTTGGGCTGCCTGACCAGAATGAATGCCCTCCAGGTATGCATTTGTCTATTGCAACTGCCTCTCTACACCCTGGATGGCATTCAAAATGGTAGACTGCCCAACAGTGAGGGATCTGAGGAGGTCAATGGCCTCCTCACTGAGAGCAGCAGGGCTCCTGGGTGAGCGGCCACAGGGCACACGGTGAGGGGCTGCTGGGAGGGTGGTGCAGGTAGGGGGGGTGGCGGTTGTACCTGTAGATGCGGGGGGCACAGAGGTGCCCGCCACCGCAAGGGAGCTCCCATCAGAGGAGGAGTCTGTGTCGCTGGTCTCAGCTCCTCTCCCCGCAGTGGAGCTCCCCTCGCCCTCCGTCCCACTGGTGGCTTCAGACTCCGTTGTGTCGCCCTCCAGGGCCATTTGGGATGCAGCTCCCTCCTGCTCCGGTGCCACTGCTCCTCCGCCTGAAGATGCTAATGCACACAAGAACAGGGAGACCACAAAAAGGGGGGAAGAAAGAAGAAAGACATGTTGAGTGCATGCAATACCACTACCGTTGGCTGACACTAAAGACACAGAAGCCCCCTGCACTACGCCGTGCACTTTGAGTTCCCTAATTAATCACAGGGACATGGGTTACAAGGCCTATGCCCGATTGCTGCACACATGGAAGTCACAGGAGCCTGAATAGGTGTAGTTGGCTCTTACCACTGGTGGGGAGAGGTGCCATATGGCCTGCCTTACGAAGGGACCTTGCCTACTAAACTCGCCCTGGCCTAGGGGAACCTATAGCCCAACTCCCCCACCCAGACACCTCCAATGCGTGCAGAATCAGCTGAATGAGAGTGTACTCACCTCCTTGTGGCTGCTGTGATGCCCTCAAGCGGCCATCCAACTCCGGATACGCCACCACCAGGATCCAGAACATCAGGGGGGTCATGGTTCGACGGGCATCCCTCCCACATTGGGAGGCCATCCCCAGCTGGGCCTCCGCCGTCTTCTTCCTCCAGCGGCGAATGTCCTCCCATCTTTTCCGGCATTGGGTGCTCCGTCTGTGGTGGACCCCCAGGGTCCAGACTTCCTTGGCGATGGCACGCCAAATATCCTTCTTCTGGTGGGTGCTGACCTACAGGAATAGAACAGGGGAAAAGGAGAAGATATAACCGTCCGCACCGTCACAGTCATTGGCCCGCATCCCTACCCTTGCCATAACACACATGCACTCACCGTCGTTTCATGCACGCCTCATTCTCCACCCCTATATTCCACCCACACCACTCCACACAGGCATTGCCCATTCAGCATGCTCACAGTGTACTTACCTGTTTGTCTGGAGGACCGTAGAGTAGCGTGTACTGGGGGAGGACCCCATCCACTAGTTTCTCTAAATCCTGCAAGGTGAAGGCAGGGGCCCTTTCCCCAGACACATGAGCCATTGTCTCTTCCAGACTGAGGTCACAGCAGCACTTGCAGTATATGTCCTCTCCTGTGGAAGATCAGGTATCAAGTGAGTGAACATATAGAAAATGGCGGTCACGTCCGCAGCAGTGCGTACCGTCACCGCCGGCGTACATCGTCATTGGCTCCTGGGACCCATAGGGTCCAATGTTAACCAATGCAAGATTGCGCAGCGGTCTTTGACCGTCTACTGTGACGGTGTACAACGCCAGCACAGTTACCTCATATCCCCTTGTCCCACATTACAGGTCAGGCAGCCGCCATTTCAGGGGGCCACATGGCATTTATTTTAAATGCGTCACACATATCTAGGCCTTGCATTCACACTAATACAGGCACATAGCGGATTAAAAAAAATGTTGAATTAAGTTGTATTTTCGTACCTCAGTGTTGGCTGACTCTCTTCTCGCTGTTCTCCTCCATAGAGCACGTCCGCTGGGGCAGGTGAGGAGATAGCGGCATCCTCCGGTGGACCTGTCGACAATGGAGGAGCGACATGTAATTGTCACATACAGACTGGACCGTGCTACAATCCATGAACTGTGTGCTCAGTTGGAGCCAGATCTGATGTCAGCTATCCGCCATCCCACAGGAATCACCCCTCTAGTGCAGGTGCTGTCAGTACTCCATTTCCTGGCAAGTGGGTCTTTTCAAACTACAGTGGCCATAGCATCAGGGATGTCCCAGCCTATGTTCTCCAACGTGTTGTCCAGAGTGATGTCTGCCCTGCTGAAACACATGCGCAGCTACATCGTGTTCCCTCAGGTGGAGGATTTGCCTACAGTTAAAGTTGACTTCTATGCCCCGGGACATATCCCCAACATCATAGGTGCCATTGATGGGACACATGTGGCCTTGGTCCCCCCGCAGGAGTGAACAGGTGTACAGAAACAGGAAGAGTTACCATTCGATGAATGTGCAGATGGTGTGTTTGGCCGACCAGTACATCTCCCATGTCAATGCCAAGTATCCTGGCTCTGTGCATGACGCTTACATACTGAGGAATAGCAGCATCCCTTATGTGATGGGGCAACTCCCGAGGCACTGTGTGTAGCTATTAGGTGAGGACATGGACCCTATACAGTGTGACTAGGTGTCTGGGTCTGGGGATATCCCTAAGAGTTAGTGTGTGTCTAACAGTTGTCCCTCGACATTTGCAGGTGACTCTGGTTACCCCAACCTGTCATGGCTACTTACCCCAGTGAGGAATCCCAGGACAAGGGCAGAGGAATGCTACAATGAGGCCCATGGGCGAACTAGGAGGGTTATAGAGAGGACCTTCGGCCTCCTGAAGGCCAGGTTCCGGTACCTCGATATGACAGGTGGTTCCCTATTCTACTCACCAAAGAAGGTGTGCCAGATCATCGTGGCCTGCTGTATGCTTCACAACTTGGCTTTGCGACGACCGGTGCCTTTTCTGCAGGAGGATGGTCCGGATGGAGGTGTTGTGGCAGCTGTGGACAGTGAAGAAGAGGAGCCAGAAGAAGAGCATATCGACAACAGAAACACAGTGATTCATCAATATTTCCAATGAGACACAGGTAAGAAGACATCACTGCATGCTACATCTGATACCCTTGTTCTACCTCTCATCTGTCTGTCACTTTCACCCAGTGTATGGACACTGAGTTGTCACTTTCCCTTTCCATTTCACAGATGTGGGTCCCACTGTGTGACATCTGCTTTGTTTCCTCATGGACTAGAGCTGTGTGACATAGGTATGTTGACAATACAATGGGTATAGCAGTTTTCCACAGTTCCACAGTTATTGCAAATACACATTTTGGAAAGCACAGACTGACTCCAGATTGTTTTGTGATTTACGGGTGTTTATTTAAGTGCAAACCATTGGAGGGTGTTTTAAAATGGTCAGGGGTGATGGTGGAGGAATGTTCATGGCAGAGTCCAGTCTATTTGTTTCACAGGTGCATTGTCCAAAGGTGCATAGGAAGTGGAGCTGGGGCAGTTGATGGATGGACAGGGTGACAAAGTGGGACAAAAGGATGACAATCAGGGTGGTCTAATTTCTTGGCGGGGGTCTTGGCATTGTTCTCTGACTTTGTCCTGGATCTCAGGGACCGTTTGCGGGGTGGTTCTCCATCTGCAGGGGGTGGGGTGCTGGTGTTGTGGTCCTGTGGCAGTGCCTCCTGTCCACTAGCGCCGGCGGAGGTGGTTGGTAGTTCATCGTCCATGCTAGTGTCAGGGGCCCCTTGTTGTGCCACAGTGTCCCTCCTGGTGTTGACGAGTTCCTTCAGCACCCCTACAATGGTGCCCAGGGTGGTATTGATGTTTTTGAGTTCCTCCCTTAACCCCAAATACTGTTCCTCCTGTAGCCGCTGGGTCTCCTGCAACTTGGCCAGTACCGTTGCCATCGTCTCCTGGGAATGGTGGTAGGCTCCCATGATGTTGGAGAGGGCCTCGTGGAGATTGGGTTCCCTAGGCCTGTCCTCCCTCTGTCGCACAGCAGCCCTCCCAGTTCCCCTGTGTTCCTGTGCCTCTGTCCCCTGAACCATGTGCCCACTGCCACTGCCCCCAGGTCCCTGGTGTTGTTGGGGTGGTGGGTTAGCCTGGGTTCCCTGTAGTGGTGGACACACTGCTGCTTGACGTGTCCTGGGGACAGAGGTATGGGCCTGCTGGGTGGGTGCTGTGCTGGTGTTTCCTGAGGGGGGAGGCTCTGTGGTGGCCTGTGACTGTGTGAGGGGAACCGACTGTCCCAAGGTCCCCGATGGGCCGGGCTGGTCATCTAGATCCAGTTGGACAGAGCTACTGTCATCACTGTGGGCCTCTTCTGGGGGTGGAGTGGACATGTATGGGCCCTCCTGTCCGGTGACGTTGGGTAGGGGTCCTGCAGTGGTGTAAAGGCATGATTATTGCATGTGTGTGTGCCATGGTGTGCAATGGGTGGGTGACCCTGTACCCCAGTGCTTGCAATCTTGTGTAGGACCTTGTGTGCCAAATGTTTAGGGGTGTATGTGGGAATGTGCCGTGGCCATGCATTGGTGATGGGTGTCCATGCTCTGTTGTTGTATGCACGGCTGTGTGTTGGGATGTGTGGTTTGTGATAGGGGGACATATGTGAGGAGTTGCAGTGAGGGGGGTGAGGGTGGGGGTATGTGATGGCATGCAGGTAGGGTGGGGGATGTAATAGTTAGGATTTGACTTACCAGAGTCCATTCCTCCTGCTACTCCTGTGAGGCCCTCAGAATGCAGTATAGCCAAAACCTGCTCCTCCTATGTTGTTAGTTGTGGGGGAGGAGGTGGTGGTCCGCCGCCAGTCCTCTGAACTGCAATCTGGTGTCTTGAGACCACGGAACGTACCTTCCCCTGTAGGTCATTCCACCTCTTCCTGATGTCATCCCGTGTTCTTGGGTGCTGTCCCACTGCGTTGACCCTGTCCACGATTCTGCGCCATAGCTCCATCTTCCTAGCTATTGTGGTGTGCTGCACCTGTGCTCCAAATAGCTGTGGCTCTACCCAGATGATTTCCTCCACCATGACCCTTAGCTCCTCCTCAGAGAGCCTGGGGTGTATTTGCGGTGCCATGGGGTGGTGTGGGTGATGTGTGGGGTGGGGTGTGTTGTGATGTGTCGGTGATATTTAGGGGTGTGTGGTGTTTTGTGCTTGGATGTTGTGTGAGTGATGATGTTGAGTGCCTGTGGATGCTAGTTTGTAGATGGTGGTGTCTCTCTCTGGCCTTCAGTCGCAATTGTGGTAGTAAGGGTTTCTGGGTAATGTGGGTGTGTGTTTTATATTGTATTGGGTGTGTGGGAGTGGTGTGTGTATGTGTATCAGGTGTGTGTATTTCGAATTGTCCAATGTGGTAGTGTTTTGTAAATGTGTATGTATTTTGAGTGCGGCGGTGTGTACCGCTAATGAAATACCGCGGTTGAAAGACCGCTGCCTTGATTCGTGGGTAGTGATAGTGTGGGCGTATTCCTGTTGGCGTGACGGTGGAGGTTTTGTTATCGCCAGTTTTTCACTGACCTTTGGTGTGGCGGACTTGTGTGGGTGTCTAGATTTTGGCGGATTCCGAGCTGTGGGTCGTAATAGCTGTGGCAGAATTCCGCGGCTGCGGGGGGGTGTTGGCGGTCTTCTGCACGGTGGTAAGCGGCATTTACCGCCAATGTTGTAATGACCCCCTTAATGTGCATCCTGGGGGAATCACTGTATATAGTGGTGTCTGCATTTGAGTCTTGTGCCATTTGGAGGTTGCTGATGTAGATGATGCTGGCACTCTGCAGAGGACAGGGCTGCTTTGTGTAAAGCTGTCATCCTCTTCTTCCTCATTACCTCCTTCTATCACTGTGTTCAGAGCTACTTCCTCTATCTCATTACCACCACCACCACCAGCTAAATTTACAAGGTGCCCCTCCCAGCGGATTGCATGATGTTGTTCCATATGTGGTGTTTGGTCTCCAGTACTATAGTGTGAAGCAGACTTACCTCAATGAACACTTGTGTGGCAAATGGAGCATATTGCTATGTAATCCTCATGCCTCATAAAGAAGTTCCAAACTGGGGAGGAGAAGTCTTTTTGTATGCCAGTGCCTGAAGAACTTAAGGTAGGTGGGTGTGTACTTCAATTGAGGTAGTGGTGGATGGAGGTAACAGCAGTGCCCTTTCAAATCTTGAGGCTGGCAGTGGCAGTGGTGGAACTAGTGCCACATTCCTCTGAGCAGGTTGACTAGGAGGGGTAATTGCAGTGTCCTCTGAGTTGTGTTCCACACTGATAATCACTGACATGTCCTCATCACTGTTGATTTCCATAACTATAAGGCTTTCAGGAACTTTCCGTATCCCTTGTCTCTCCTGGTAGGTCTGGACTCGGCCGGGGTCTAATCTTTGTCCAGATCACCAGAAGAGGGGCGCTTGGAGAACATGGTGGATTATCCTATCCTTGTCCTGCTGGAGATCAGACTCCCTAATTGGCGTAATGATTACAGTGGCTTGGGCTTAGGTTGGGGTGATGTTTAGATATGTGAATTCTGCTCCCAGCTTGCTGTCTGAAAGATGGTGTGGCAGGCAAGCCACATTACCTGAAAAAGGTGGAGGGCCTGATGTCACTGGTAAAAATCTACTTCTTCTTCTCCTCCTCACTGGCCACTTTTTTGGCAGAAACAGCTTTCTTTTGGGCCATCTTCAAGCTTTGTCAGTTGGCACTTAGCTTCACAAGCGGAAGCAAGCACAAGAGGACTAAAATGGTGATGTGGTTTTGCTTTGTGTCGGCATTCTGCTGGCAGTACTGTAGGTCATGTCTCTTCTGCACCTAAGCAAACAAAGCATTCATTGAAACTGTACATTTCAGTTAGGATAACAACATACATATTTAGTTTGCTTGATGTTCCTCTAAGGTGAGACACATGTGACAGGGAGGCGGGTGATGGGAAAAATGGAATAATCATTTAAAAAGTGAATGATTGTGTTCGCCTCTGGCCTAAAACTATGGCATGCTGAGGGTGCAGAAAAAATTGCACGATCCTTAACAAAGGTGAATGTTAGTGTGGGCCTATGGTCTAAGAGACCAAAGGAAAACAGGGGGAGCAGGGAAAAATTTAATAATCCGGAGAAAATTGAATGCTGGTGTGTGCCTATGGCCTACAGCTCAGAGACCTATGCCAGGCTGTGAGTGCAGGGAACATGGAATATTCATTAAAAAAGTGAATGCAGGTGTGCGCCTATGAACTAAGAGGCCCCTGGCATGCATGGGGTGCAGGAAAAAAGGAATTATAATCCTTAAAAAAGTGAATGCTGGTGTGTGCCTATGTCCCAATAGACCTATGGCTGGCTGGGGCTGCAGGGAAAACAGAATAATCCTTTACAAAAGTGAATAATTGTGTGTTCCCATGGCCTAAGAAATCTATGGCAGCAAAGGGATGCAGCAAAAATTGAATAATCTTTAAAAAAGGGAATGCTGGTGTGCAGCTATGGCCTAAGGCTCAGAGATCTATGACAGGAGGGGGTATAGAGAAACATTGAATAATCCCTGAAAAAAGTGACTATTAGTGTGTGTTTATGACCTAAGAGACCTATTGAGGTGATGTGGCATTTAGTGTTGATGCATCATAGAATGCATCGATTTCATGTACAGCTGAATTCCAGGTGCATTAGTTACTGTGTGCCTCTTTTGCTGTATGGACATGTCACTCCAATGCAATAAACGTCATACTTGTGCACAAAGTTGATGTGAAAGCGATTACTGCAATTTTGGTGATGAGCGGAAATCATCGTGCACACAAGGAGAGCTTTGCTGCAGGGGGCAGAGGGTGACTGGTTACATGACTCAAAGCAGACTGCCCAGCATCTAGGGATCGCTTACATTTCTTTTTGGTTAAAGGTGAGAAGCGCAGTTGTGTAGTCAAAGTTGCACAATTTTGTAATTAACTACTTTTACCGCTGACCACTGGTCAGTGCATGGAAACACAATCTTTAACTTCTAATGGAAATCCAACACATACATTTGCGAGTGACCCTCAGCAGTTTCAAATGCTTGCAACCCTCTTGGCACCCAACTCTACTTTCAATGACGCACTGTGACTGTTTGCAACCATCTGTTCTGGAATGTGTTTGTAGGCATAATCAAGCCTCTTTCGTATTTATGGAACAAAAAGGGAAAAGAGTAACTTACAAGCCAGTAGCTTTCAGGCACGTTGTTCTGGCTGAGTCCAGTTTATCTTTCCGTCATATCAGGACATCAACACCGATAAAGAACTACGCATTTCTGCCAGAAATAGTGAAGAGACTGTACAAACAGACCGCTTTAAGAGTTTGTTTTTCTCACCCAGAGATTTGCACACTAGGGGCCAGATGTAGCAAGCCTTTTGCGCCTCACAAACTGCGAAAAACGCAGTTTGCGAGGCGCAAAAGGCCAAACGCGATGCACAACCGCAAATTGCGAGTTGGTACCGACTCGCAATTTGTGGCTGCGACTCGCAAATAGGAAGGGGTGTTCCCTTCCTATTTGCGACCGCATCGCCATGCAGAGTTGCTTTGGGACCACGAATGCGGTCACAAACCAACTCGCAGTTACCATCCACTTGAAGTGGATGGTAACTCATTCGCAAAAGGGAAGGGGTCCCCATGGGACCCCTTCCCCTTTGTGAATGCCCAAAAAATATTTTTTCAGAGCAGGCCTACTCTGAAAAAAACAAAACTAAATGGTTTCGGTATTTTTTCTTTTTGCAGCTCGTTTTCCTTTAAGGAAAACAGGCTGCAAAAAGAAAAAAAAAAAATGCTTTATTAAAAAAGCAGTCACGGACATGGTGGTCTGATGTCTCCAGCAGGCCACCATCCCTGTGAGTGCCTAGACTCGCTATGGGGTCGCAAACTGCGACCCACCTCATAAATATTCATGAGGTGGGTCTTTGCGACCCCATAGCGAGTCGCAGAAGGTGTCTGAGACACCTTTCTGCATCTCGTATTGCGAGTTGCAATTTTTTACTTACCTACATCTGGCCCTAGGACTCTAAACCAACAGTGCAAATCAGCTCTAGTAATAAGAAATGTCCAATTAGAGCAATTGGAGCAGATTATCCTCAGAGAATTGCACAATAATACTATAAAGCTGAAATGCAAATTGACTTTCAGTTTTCAAGGAAGATACAGTTGGAACAAATTATCATTCAGTGAATTACATGCTGACACTACAGAATAAAGGTGCAAATTATTATTCAGCGATTTGCATGTTAGTATTCTAAAGCAGAAGTGCAGATCAATTCTTAATCTCAGGAAAGGAGCAAGTGGTTATTCAGTGATTTGCATGCAAAAAAATGAAAGATGCAGAGACACAAAGGAACACACAGGAATACTTATGACCACTGAAGAATAAGAAATTAATTGTTTTGTATTTCTTTTCAAGGTTTTTATTTAGTCTCTATTATTACACAGAAATGCAGACTATGGTGGTCATTACAACCCTGGCGGTCGGTGTTAAAGCGGCAGTAAGTCCGCCAAAAGGCCGGCGGTAAAAAATGTGGAATCACGACCGTGGCGGAAACCGCCAACAAAGACAGCCACTTTAACACTCCGACCGCCACAGCGGTACAAACAAACAGCGCGGCGGTCACCGCCAACAGACAGGCGGGAGACAATGTACCGCCCACACTATTATGACAGGCCAATCCGCCACCTTTTCCGGGGTGGATTCACCGCGGATAAAAACACGGCGGAATCAGGAATCCCGAAGGGAAAACGCTCACCTCTACACACTCCACGAGAGGGCCACATGCCCACTGTTCAGTCCTGGGGAGTGCAAAGCCACAGTCTCTCAAGTCTCTACAGTGGGTGGGCTGCCCACTGTTCAATCCTGGGGAGAGCAAAGCCACAGTCTCTCAAGTCTCTACAGTAGGTGGGCTGCCCACTGTTCAATCCTGGAGAGTGCAAAGCCACAGTCTCTCAAGTCTCTACAGTGGGTGGTTTGCCCACTGTTCAATCCTGGGGAGTGCAAAGCCACAGTCTCTCAAGTCTCTACAGTGGGTGGTTTGCCCACTGTTCCATCCTGGGGAGTGCAAAGCAACAGTCTCTCAAGTCTCTACAGTGGGTGGGTTGCCCACTGTTCAATCACGGGGAGTGCAAAGCCACAGTCTCTAAAGTGGATGCCTTCTCCACTGGTTCTGGAGGGGGCATGGTGCCCAGAGTGCTTCATCCTGCTAAGGACAGAGGGAGTGGATGTATCTCTCCACTGGTTCTGGAGGGGGCATGGTGCCCAGAGTGCTTCATCCTGCTAAGGATAGAGGTCGTGGATGCATCTCTCCACTGGTTCTGGAGGGGGCATGGTGCCCAGAGTGCATCCTTAACCCCGTGACAGACTCAGTTGCGTCAGTGCCCTTGCCGCTCATGGGCCAGCAGTGCTTGAGACGGCGGTGCCCTGTTCAGCGGTGCTTGAGACGGCGGTGCCCTGTTAAGCTGTGCTTGAGATGGCGGTGCCCTGTTCAGCAGTGCTTGAGATGTCGGTCTCCATTGCAGGGTCTCAGCTGCTGGCGGTCCTTCATGGCCCAACAGGGCTTTTGCTGGCGGTCCTTCATGGCCCAACTGGGCTTTTACTGGCGGTCATTCATGGCCCAACGGGGCTTTTGCTGGAGGTCCTTCATGGCCCAACAGGGCTTTTGCTGGCGGTGGCCTCCTGGGCAGCTGGGCTGGTGCTGGCGGTGGCCTCCTGGGCAGCAGGGCTGGTGCTGGCGGTGGTCTCCTGGGCAGCTGGGCTGGTGCTGGCGGTGGCCTCCTGGGCAGCAGGGCTGGTGCTGGTGGTGGCCTCCTGGGCAGCAGGGCTGGTGCTGGTGGTGGCCTCCTGGGCAGCGGGGATGATGGCGGTCTTCTCCGCTGTGCTTCTCTTTCCAGTCTTGCCAGGTTTCTTGTGGCCCTTCCCCACCTTGGAAGGTGTCACAGCTGACTCCACACTCCCACGGGACCCCTGGGAGCTTTGGTGGCTGGAGTCTTCCCCCTCTCCCGCCGGGCACTGGCCAACTTCTGATGCTTCACAGGTGGGGGACTGTCTGTGCTGCGGCTCCGTGCCACACTGGCTGCCCTGGTGGCCGGTGCACTCCCGATTCCGGTGACTACAGGCACCACTGGTCCCGGAGATGTTGTGGCTGAGGTGCTAGTTCTGGACCTATGAGATGGACGGGGTGGGGGAGGTGTGGGAAAGAGGTCAAGGGTGGACAGGAAAGGTTTTTGGGACACACTGGGACGGGTAGCTGGAGAGGGATTGGGAGTGGAGGAAGAGGTGGTGGTTGTAGGAGGTGTACGTTTGGTGACTTTGGGTGAAGGTGCATGCGCTGGGGGCTGTCGTGAGGTGGATGGCTGTTGGGTGGGTTTGTGCCTGCGTTTGTGTATCTTGGGAGGGGGCGTCACAGACACACTGGGAGAGGACACAGGGGACGTGTGAATGGTAGTGGGGGTGGTGACTGCACGTGAGCGGGTGTGGTGGTGGGTGTGGTGGAGAGGGACGTAGTGGCTGTAGAGGCAGTGCATGCAGGTGTGAGTGTAGACGTCACTGGGAGGGAGGAGGGAGATGAGCAGGAGGGGGACACAGTGGAGGCAGTGGATGTTGGTGTGTCTGCATGTGTGTGATGCTTGCGTGAATGCCTGTGGGATGTGTGGTGCTTATGTTTGCCTGAACTACCCTTGGGTGTTGACGTGTGTGCATGTTGGTCTGTAGGTGTGCTTGGGATGGGCTGAGGTAGAGGGGATTGGGTCTCGGTGGAGGAAGTTGGAGGGGGGAGGCTAGAGGTGGGGACAATGGCTGCCATCAGTGCTGAGGCCAGAGTCTGAAAGGCTTGGTGAAGGGCCGCCTGACCAGAATGAATGCCCTCCAGGAATGCATTAGTTTGTTGCAACTGCCTCTCTACACCCTGGATGGCATTCAAAATGGTAGACTGCCCAACAGTGAGGGACCTGAGGAGGTCAATGGCCTCCTCACTGAGGGCAGCAGTGGTGACTGGGGCAGGGCCTGAGGTGCCTGGGCGAAGGTGATGCCCACCCTCCTGGGTGAGCGGGCACGGGGCAAAGCCTGAGGGGCTGCCGGGAGGGCGGTGCTGGTAGGGGGGGTGGCGGCTCTACCTGTAGATGCAGGGGGCACAAATGTTGCCGCCACCACAAGGGAGCTTCCATCAGAGGACGAGTCCGTGTCGCTGGTCTTAGCTCCTGTCCCTACTGTGGAGCTCCCCTCGCCCTCCGTCCCACTGGTGAATTCAGACTCCGTAGTGTCGCCCTCCAGGGCCATGTGGGATGCAGCTCCCTCTTGCTCCGTGCCACTGCACCTCCGCCTGAGGATGCTAATGCACACAAGAACAGGGAGACCACAAAAAGGTGGGAAGACAGAAGAGAGACATGTTGAGTGCATGCATTACCGCTACCGTTGGGGGACACGACAGACACAGAAGCCCCCTGCACTACGCCGCGCTCATGGGCTCCACTGTTCAGTTCCTGGGAAATGGCCTACAAGGCTATGGACGACATCTGCACACATAGATGACACAGGGGCATGACTAGGTGTACTTGGCAATCTACAGAGGTGGGCTGGGGTGCCACATGGCCTGCCTTACGGAGGGGCCTTGCCTACAGAACTCGTCCTGGCCTAGGGAAACCCACAGCCCACCTCCCACACCCAGACAACTCCACTGCGCGCAAAGTCAGCAGAATGAGAGTGTACTCACACCTTTGTGTCTGCTGTGATGCCCTCAAGCGCCCATCCAACTCCGGGTACGCCACAGCCAGGATCCGGAACATCAGGGGGGTCATGGTGCGACGGGCACCCCTCCCATGTTGGGAGGCCATCCCCAGCTGAGCCTCCGCCGTCTTCTTGCTCCAGCGGCGAATGTCCTCCCATCTTTTACGGCAGTGGGTGCTCCGTCTGTGGTAGACTCCCAGGGTCGCTACGTCCTTGGCGATGGCACGCCAAATATCTTTTTTCTGGTGGGCGCTGACCTACATGACATGTACAGGGGAAAAAGAGTAGTTATTACCAACTGCACCATCAAAGTGATAGGCCCCCATCCCGACCCTTGCCATGATGCACATGCACTCACCGTCGTTTCATGCACGCCTCAATCTCCCCCCATCTTTCATCCACCCCACTCCACACAGTCATAGCCCATACAGCATGCTCACAGTGTATTTACCTGTTTGTCTGGAGGTCCGTAGAGTAGCATGTACTGGAGGAGGACCCCATCCATGAGCTTCTCCAACTCCTCCGATGTGAAGGCAAGTGGCCCTTTCCCCAGACACTCGAGCCATTGTCTCTTCCAGACCGAGGTCACAGCAGCACTTGCAGTGTAGGTCCTCTCCTGTCGAAGATCAGGTATCGAGTGATTGAACAGATAGAAAATGTAGGTCACGTCCGTGGAGGTGCGTACCGTCACCGCCGGCGCACATCGTCATTGGCTCCTGGGACCCATAGGGTCCAATGTTAACCAATGCAGCATTGCGCCGCAGTCTTCGACCGCCTACCGCGACGGTGTACAACGCTAGCGCAGTTACCTCAGATCCCATTGTCCCACTTGAGAGATCAGGCAGCCGCCATTTCAGGGGCCCACATGGTTTCATTTCCAACTGCGTCACACATACCTAGGCCTTGAATCAACACACATACAGGCCACCTTTTGTGTATGATTGGTGTTCTGTGTAAACTGTGGGTACGTACCTCTGAGTTGTTTGACTCTGTGCTCGCTGTTGTCCTTCATAGGCACCGTCCGCTGGGACATGTGAGAAGATGGCGGCATCCTCAAGTGTACCGACCGTTGGTGGACCTGTCGACAATGGAGGAGCGACATGTCATAATCACATACAGGCTTGACCGTGCAACAATCCAGGAACTGTGTACCCAGTTGGAGCCAGACCTGATGTCAGCAATCCGCCATCCCACAGGAATCCCCCTTCAAGTGCAGGTGCTGTCAGTGCTCCATTTCCTAGCAAATGGGTCATTTCAAACAACAGTGGCCATAGCATCAGGGATGTCCCAGTCTATGTTTTCCAGCGTATTGTCCAGAGTGTTGTCTGCCCTTCTGAAACACATGCGGAGCTACATCGTGTTTCCTCAGTAGGAGGATTTGCCTACAGTGAAAGGTGATTTCTATGCCCTGGGACATATCCCCAACATCATAGGTGCCATTGATGGGACCCATGTGGCTTTGGTCCCCCCCCCACAGGAGTGAACAGGTGTACAGAAACCGGAATAGTTATCATTCTATGAATGTACAGATGGTATGTTTGGCAGACCAGTACATCTCCCATGTAAATGCCAAGTTCCCTGGCTCAGTGCATGATGTCTACATCCTGCGGAATAGCAGCATCCCTTATGTGATGGGTCAACTCCAGAGGCACCGTGTGTGGCTATTAGGTGAGCACCTGGAAGCAAGACAGTGGGAATGGTTGTCTGGGGTTACCATACAGGTTAGTGTGTGTCTAATACTTGTCCCTCGCCATTTGTAGGTGACTCTGGTTACCCCAACCTGTCATGGCTACTAACCCCAGTGAGGAATCCCAGGACAAGGGCAGAGGAACGCTACAATGAGGCCCATGGGCGAACTAGGAGGGTGATCGAGCGGACCTTCGGCCTCCTGAGGGCCAGGTTCCGGTGCCTCCATATGACAGGTGGATCCATATTCTACTCACCAAAGAAGGTGTGCCAGATCATCGTGGCCTGCTGTATGCTTCATAACTTGGCATTGTGACGACAGGTGCCTTTTCTGCAGGAGGGTGGTCCAGATAGCGGTGTTGTTGCAGCTGTGGAGCCTGTGGATAGTGAAGACGAGGAAGCAGAGGAAGAAGACATGAACAACAGGAACTCAGTGATCCAGCAATATTTCCAGTGAGACACAGGAAAGAGTACAGACCTGCCTACTACATGTACTTAAGTCTACTACCTCTCTACTGTCTGTCGTTTTCACCCAGTGTATGGTCACTGAGTTGTCACTTTCCCTTACAATTTCACAGATGTGGGTCCCACTGTGTGACATCTGCTTTGATTCCTCATGGACTTGAGCTGTGTGACATAGGTATGTTGACATTACAATTGAAAGAGCATTTTGTCACTGTAATTGCTAATACACTGTTTCGAAATAACAGACAGACTGCAGATTGTTTTGTGTTTTAAGTGTATTTATTTAAGTGCTCAATATTGGAGGGGGTAGTGAAATGGTGAGGGGTGATGGCAGAGGAATGTCCATGGCAGAGTCAAGTCTATTAGTCTCACAGGTGCATTGCCCAAATGGGCATAGGAAGTGGAGGTTGGGCAGTTTAAGTATGGACAGGGTGACAAAGTGGGCAGTAGGATGACAATCAGGGTGGTCTAATTTCTTGGCGGGGGACTTGGCATCGTGCTCTGTCTTTGTCCTGGATCTCAGAGACCGTTTGCGGGGTGGTTCTCCCTCTGCAGGGGGTGGGTGCTGGTGTGGTGGTCCTGTGGCGGGGCGTCCTGTCCACTAGCGCCGGCGGAGGTGGTGGGCAGTTCATCGTCCATGCTAGTGTCAGGGGCCCCTTGTAGTACCACAGTGTCCCTCCTGGTGTTCACGAGTTCCTTCAGCACCCCTACGATGGTGGCCAGAGTGGAGCTGATGGTTCTGAGTTCCTCCCTGAAGCCCATATACTGTTCCTCCTGCAGGCGCTGGGTCTCCTGAAACTTGGCCAGTACCGTTGCCATCGTCTCCTGGGAGTGGTGGTAGGCTCCCATGATGAAGGAGAGGGCCTCGTGGAGAGTGGGTTCCCTTGGCCTGTCTGCCCCCTGTCGCACAGCAGCCCTCCCAGTTCCCCTGTGTTCCTGGGCCTCCGTCCCCTGGACCATGTGCCCACTACCACTGCCCCCAGGTCCCTGGTGTTGTTGGGGTGGTGGGTTATCCTGGGCTCCCTGTAGTGGTGGACACACAGCTGATTGACGTGTCCTGGGGCCGGAGGTATGGGCCCGCTGGGTGGGTGCTGTGCCAGTGTGAGGTGGAACCGACTGTCCAGAGGTCCCCGACGGGCCGGGCTGGTCATCTTGATCCAGTTGGACAGAGGTGCTGTCATCACTGTGGGCCTCTTCTGTTGGTGGTGTGGACATGTGTGGACCCCCCTGTCCGGTGACGTTGGGTAGGGGTCCTGCAGGGGTATAAAAGGATGGTTATTACATCTGTATGTGTCAAGGTGTGCAATGGGTGGGTGAGCGTGTACCCCAGTGCTTGCATTCCTGTGTGGGAGCTTGTGTTATGGTGGTTTAGGGGGTTGTATGGGTATGTGCAGTTGGCATGCTTTAGTGACGGGTGTCCATGCTCTGCTGTTGCATGCAGGGCTTGGTGTTGGGATGGGTGGTTTGTGATGTTGGGACATATGTGAGGAGTTGGGGTGCTGGGGGTGAGGGTGGTGGTATGTGATAGCATGCAGGTAGGGTGGGGGATGTGATAGTTAAGATTTGACTTACCAGAGTCCATTCCTCCGCCTACTCCTGCGAGGCCCTCAGGATGCAGAATCGCCAAGACCTGCTCCTCCCATGTTGTTAGTTGTGGGTGAGGAGGTGGGGTTCCGCCACCAGTCCGCTGAACCGCCTGGTGGTGTCTTGCGACCACGGAACGCACCTTCCCCCATAGGTCATTCCACCTCTTCCTGATGTCCTCCCGATTTCTTGGGTGCTGTCCCATTGCATTGACCCTGTCCACTATTCTGCGCCATAGCTCCATCTTCCTTGCAATGGAGGTGTGCTGCACCTATGATCCGAATAGCTGTGGCTCTATCCGGACGATTTCCTCCCCCATGACCCTGAGCTCCTCCTCCAAGAACCTGGGGTGTCTTTGCCGTGCCATGGGGTGGTGTAGGTGATGTGTGGGGTGGATTGTGTGGTGATAAGTGTGCTGATATTTAGTGATGTGTTGTGTGAGGTGCGTGGAAGTTGTGTGGGTGATGGTATTGTGTGCCTGTGGATGCTGTTGTTCTTGCTGGTGGTGTCTCTCTCTGGCCTTCTTTCAAGATTTTTTGTTGTAGGGGTTTGTGGGTGATGTGGGTGTGTGTTTTATATTGTATTGGGTGTGTGGGAGTGGTGTGTGTATGTGTATCAGGTGTGTGTATTTTGAATTGTCCAATGTGGCTGTGTTTTGTAAAGATGTGTGTATTTTGAGCGCGGCAGTGTGTACAGCCAATGGAATACCCCGGTTGAAAGACCGCCCGTGGATTCGTGCGTCGTGATAGTGTGGGCGTATTTCTGTTGGCGTGACGGTGTCTGTTTTGTTTTCGCCAGTTTATCACTGACCTTTGGTGTGGCGGACTTGTGTGGTTGTCTGAATTTTGGTGGATTCCGAAATGTGGGTCATAATAGCTGTGGCGGTTTTCAGCGGCCGCGGCGGTGTGTTGGCGGTCTTCTGCACGGCGGTAAGCGGCTTTTACCGCCAATGTTATAATGAGGGCCTATATCTCCAACTGCCTGCCCCATTTTGTTTAGAGGAACCTGTGATTCACCTTTAGAATATTACTATGTAACATTCCCCTAAGCATAAGAAAGGAATTGTCTGAAATATTAAAAGATATGTGTGAGCAAGGCATTATTGAGAAAGTGGAGCTGCCACTATGGTTATCCCTGCTTGATTCAGCAAAAAAGAAGTCTGGTGAGCTCAGAATGTGTGTAGACTTAGGAAATGTCAATGGAGCCATTTGGGCTGATCATTTTCCTCTACAAAGAATTGACGATCTGATTACTAAAATTGGTTATTCTAGTTGGTTCACCAAATTAGGTTTAACAGCAGCGTACTATCAGGTGGAACTCCAGACATTTGACCGCTTTCATTACTCTAGAGGGCAGTTTTCAATTTTGCAGGATGCCGTTTGGCATTGCTTCTGCCGCAGCAATCTTTCAAAGACTATTGTCAACAATGTTCAATGATTTTCTACAAGCAGTGGTTTTCAAGACAATATTTTTATATTTCAAACAATGAGTATGAGCATGATCAAGTGTTGAGTAAGGTGTTCAGTGCACTTGAAATAGAGGAGATATGTTACAAAAAGATAAATGTATTTTATAGAAAAGAGAATTGAATATCTTGGTCATGTCTTTTCTGAACAAGGAGTGAAACCTAATTCTAGTCTCGTCAAAAGTATAGTTGAAGCATGATTTACTAAGTATTGGGAACAACTGTTGCCCTTCTTGTGGCTATGTGAATTCTATGCCCAATTTTTGAAAAACTTTGCTGATATGACTCAATGGTTCAGATGCCTGTTGAAGAAGGGTGTAGATTTTGTGTGGTATGCAGTCTGTGAAGTTACTTTCAAAACAAACATGGAAGAGATCATTAAGGTGCCTGCCCTACAACCATTTGTTGAATGGTGAAATACAGTTGTTACAGTAGATGCTTCTGAGTATGGATTAGGAGCCGTTTTAACCCAATTGAAAGGCAAACAAGAACGTAGTATATGTTTCGCATTTAGGACATTAGGTCAAGCTGAGCGGAAGTAATCAGGCCCTCATTACGACTTCGGCAGTCTTTTCGTAAGACCGCCGAAGCCGCAGGCACCGAAAGACCGCCCTATTATGACTGATTTGGGAATTCTGACACCAGCCGTGCTGGCGTTCGGTGGGGAAGAGGTGGTTCCACCTCTGGCACCACCATGCCAAAAGTCCACTGCATGCTGTATTACAACACGTAATACTGGTGTTGCGGTGTCCTGATGGTGGGGCGTTGCCGGTGGCGGAAACGCCGGGACCCGTTGCCTCCCGGGAGACCTCCTCGATGGACGAGGTAAGTGGATCGTCCGACAGGGGAGGAGGCAGTGTGTGTGCGTGTGTGAGTGCGGTGTGAATGTCGTGAATGTGGGGGGAGGGGGTTGTTTGTGGGTGCTTGTCTGCATTTGTGAGTGATTGTGGACAGGGTGAGGGGTGTGTGTGTGTTTGTTTGTGGATGGGGTGAGGGGGTGTGAGTGTGGATGGGGTGGGGGTGTGTGAGTGTTTGTGGATGGGGAGGGAGTGAGTACGTGAGTGTGACTGTGAGCGATTGAGTGCGTGAGTGCGATTGAGCGGATGGAAGGGGTGAGTGCGTGTATGCGTGTGCATGTGTATGCAAGTAGGTGAGGGAG
Organism: Pleurodeles waltl; assembly: GCF_031143425.1. Taxonomy (NCBI): domain Eukaryota; kingdom Metazoa; phylum Chordata; class Amphibia; order Caudata; family Salamandridae; genus Pleurodeles; species Pleurodeles waltl. The sequence continues at coordinate 255,773,296 of NC_090450.1, forward strand.
GGGGTGAGTGTGTCAGTGGACAGGGAGAGCGGGTGAGTACATGCATGCAGTTCAGGGGGAGGGGTGTGTGAATGTATGCATGCGCTGGAGGGGGTGTGAATGTACGTATGTGCTGGAGGGGGAGATGGGAGGGGTGCCTGAATGCATGTATGCGCTGGAGGGGGAGAGAGGGTGATTCTAAAATATGTGTGGTATAAAACATGTAATGACACCTTTATATCATTACATCCGCAAAGTAAAGGAAAAGTAGAATGCTTTAAAAGAGTTTTAGTAGAATGTGTTCGATCCACGATTAGAAGCAATATGAATGTTGATGAGCAGTCAAGGAACTGGTTTGGTCATACAGCGCTACACCTCACATTGTTACCGAAAAAAACACAGTTTGAATTAATGAGGCTGCCATGGAACTTCATCCTTTTTGGATGGTTAATCTTTTTTCAAAAGAAGGCGATGTTGCTGAGTGGTGGAAAATGGCTGAAACGAAGTCTAATTTGGCTAATTTGGAAAGGACAGATGTTGAGAAAAAAAAGAATTGTGTAAACTGAAAATAGGATGCTGAGTGCATGTTAAAAATCCCATTTTGGTTGGTCTGTCTAAGTTTTAAGAACCAATTCAAGCATGTGAATTATGCGAGAATTCGGTGAAGTTGTAGGATGGCAATTAGTGGAGTACTACTCGTGTCTCTTTGATTCCAGATGGCTACATGAATATGACTCGGCAAAGAGTTAAATTTAATAAGAAAAAGTTCTTATACTAGGTATGTTCCAAAGAAATGGCAAGATTTTGAGAAGCAGTGAAAAGGTATTTTGACATATTTGTTAAGTATATTTGCATATGGATGGATCCAAACTGGGGTGGTACAGTGAGCAAAAGAACAATGGATTTAACCCAGATCTGTGGAGCAGGGTCAAGACTGATTTGCATATGGCTGATTTCTATCTGGGGTGGCATGGTGAGCCAAAGAACTATGAAATTGACCCAGATCTGTGACGAGGGGTGAGTGCTTGAAAAGTTTCAGGACTCAGTCCATCATCCGTTTGCATTGCTAAAGTCGTCGTAAGTGGCCGGGGTATGCCCAGATGTGGTTTCCTTGCTCACTGTGACACTGAACTCAAGCTAGCCTGGCTGATGAGAGGTGATACTCTGAAACACGTCCCAGGAAGCTTGCTTCCAGTCCATGGAGGACCTGGCCTGGCAGCTCGGGCTGGACTGTTCCCATGGAGAACAGGTTCAAGACTGATTTTATATGGCTGGGTAAAACTGGGGTGACATGGTGAGAAAAAGACCAATAGATATAACCAAGATCTGTGACTGGAGGAGAGTGTTTGAAAAGTTGCAGCACTCATTCCATCATCCTTTTGTGTTGCTAAAGTCGCCCAGAGTTGCCAGGGTACGCCCAGATGTCGGTCCTTTAGTCACTGGGCAACTGGATTAAAGGTAGCCTCGCTGATTAGGGGTGATGCCCTGAAACCGGTACCAGGATGCTTGTTTCCGGTTCAGAGAGGCCCTTGCCTGGCAGTTCAGATTGAACTGTTCCCATGGCGAGGAGGGTGAAAACTGATTTGCATATGATTGGGTCCAAATTCGGATGGCATGGTGATCAAAAGAACAATGGATTTCACCCAGATCTAAGACTGGGGGTGAGAATTTGAAAAGTTTCAGCACTCTGTCCATCATCCTTTTGTGTTGCTAAAGTCGCCCTAAGTGGCCAGGTTATGCCCAGATGTGGGTCCTTTGCTCTCTGTGCCACTGGGATCAAACTAGTCTGGCTGATGAGGGGTGTGTAGCGGGGCGTCGGAAATCCTGGCTACATACAATGACAATCCTCAGTCTGACAGGTGCCCCGGGGGTCCTGCGCAGAAGGAAATTGCAGAGACAGGAAACCCGGATATCCGGGTTTCCACAGAAATTAAAAGAGAAGTAGGACAACGCACGCAGGGCACGAGAGAAGAGGAAGTAGAGGAGGAGAAGGATGCCGGCACGGAGGAGGAAAGCATAACGGGAGACGACGGGAACACAGAGGCAGGAGAAGACGCCAAAAAAAGCATTCTAGACGTCGGGGAAGAAGAATCCAACAAGGAAAGACTCCTGGGCTCCAGAGACGATACCACGGAGGGACAAGGAGGTCCCGAAAGGCAGCAGCTCCGCCACGTCCCTGGAAGGGCGTGGCTCAAGCAGGTACGGTCCTGCCTGAAAAATAGAATAAGTGCTATAGTGGGAAGGGAGGAGGGTGGAGAGTGCGAGTAGAGGGAAGTGGGGAAGGGATATTTGGGAAAAGAAAATACCAGAAAGGGGGGAGAACTAATCACTGAACACAGAGTGGAGGTGTTGTATTAGTAAAAGAGAGAGGTTTTTTTTGGTTTCCACCGAGGTGCAACCGGGACAGAACCCTGTCAACTATATCCATCCTTTTCTTTTTCACTCAGGTCTGGAGTCCTACAACAGACCATCACCATTCACACTACATCTCTCTCTCTCTCTCTCTCTCTGTCTCTCTCTCTGTCCACACCTTCCTCTCTCACTAAAATCACCCAAACAGACCACCCAGACGTATGACTTACCTACCTTTCGTTCTTTTTCCAGTCGACCTGACGGCACCACCGCAGGGAGAAATATCGCCAACCATCGGGGACCCTGGGAAAGAAGAGAACAAAGGAGGTCACGAACACATAAGGATAAAAGACAGAGACTTTTACGAAGGCATCTGTACTCTAAAATAAAACCACTTATATTCAATCACCAACCTGAGTGTCTCATTAATCCCTATCGCTACACCCACTGCCACAGTGGTGTCAGAAGTGGGATTGGAAGAAGCGGTAGAGGACAGAAGGACAGTCAACCCAGAACATCATGGAAGTGAAGCCCACAATAGAAGATATGATCCAGCAACTCACCGAAGGCCAACGTCATCTTCAAATGGTATGGGAGGCACAACAAAGGGAAGCCAAGGAAGAAAGAGAGGCCCTCCAGAGTGCACTAAAAAGCCAGGCCACTATTATTGCAAATAACCAGTTGGTGCACGAGACAGCCTTACAAAAGTTAACGGACACCATTGCCGCCTGTAAGGTTCACCCCAACGTACCGAGTTCAGTCTTCCAAAAGTTTCAAGAGGGGAAGGACCTGATGCTTTCTTTACAAACTTTGAAAGGGTGGCTTCCTCCGCCCAATGGCCCGAAGAGCGATGGGGTCAGTATGTGGCTCCCTTATTGATGGGCATATTACAAACTGCATATCAGGCAGCCAACCCGGATGGGACCACACCTTACAACGAAATCAAGAAGAGTATCCTGGAACGTGTGGGACACGACACAGAGTACTACCGCCTAAGATTCCGTAAGATAAAGTGGGCCCCTACCGAAGACCCCAGGACATTGTATTATAGGGTAAAGTACATAGGCCTTAAATGGCTAGGGCCCATAGGAACGGAAAGGGAAGACATAAAAAAAAGTGGTCTTTCTGGAACAGTATTTGGAATCCCTTCCCCCTCTTACACGTAGTTGGATCCGACAACACCCTAAAATCGATACCAACATGCCAATTGACCTGGCCTGCGCCTACCATCGGTCTACTGAGTTTAAGAGTGGGCCTTCCAAAATGACAAGCCCTTCTACCCGACCTCAAACAGTAACTGTTCCACCCCTTTTTTGGAAGGTTGTTGAAGACACCTCGTTTCCCCGAGCAGTGGGAAAGCCTTCTATGCAACAACCCCAATGCTATAGCTGTGGCGAATGGGGACACATAGCACGGGCATGCCCACGCAAGGAGGACAAGACGGAGCCTACAGAGATCGGGATAACCCGGGGACGAGTCCTATGTACAGGGAAGGTCAACCCTAGATATATGCAGGAGATAAGGGTCAACGGCAAAACCATTAAGGCCCTAGTAGACTCGGGATGTAGTCAGTCAGTCCTTAGAACCGGTTTGGTTGAACTACCGGAATACCGGACCCAGCAACGGGTTTCCATATGCTGTATCCACGGAGACATGAAGGATTACCCCCTGGCCTCAGTTTTTCTAGAGTGGGAAGGAAAACGGGCTGAGGTCCCAATGGGGATCATGGACCGCCTGGTCGAAGAGTTTATCATAGGTACGGATTACATACATTTTTCTGAACTATTACAGAAGGTAAAAGTGGGAATCCAATTAGAGACTTGGTGGGCAGAGGCTCCCTTTTCGGACATCCCGATAGAGAGTGGAAACTCCCGTTATAGACCTACTAAACGGGAAAAGAGGTGTGAGAAACAATTGTATTGGACACAGGGGGAGGAAGAGGACTCAAGGAAGGTACTGTGTACTATCCCATCCCCCTTACCATCCTTCCATAGCAGTCAACGGGAAGGCCCATCCCTTCAACATGCCTGGAGAGGAGCTAAGACGGAAATTACAGGCTAGGTGGGTCCTTATTTCCTTTTATTGCAACAACTTCCTATACAGAATCACCAAACATGACAATCACGAAAAAAGACAATTAGTAGTACCTGAGCCCTACCGAACACAGGTACTCTACCTTGCTCACAATCAACCCGGGGGGTGCATTATGGTAGAGAGAAAATGGAGGTGTACTTGTTACTACGGTTTTATTGGCCAGGAGTTTATGCCCACATCCGACGGTTTTTTACACAATGTCCCAAATGCCAGCTAGTAGACCCCGGACCCCAGAGGAAAGCGCCCTTACAACTCTTACCTATAATAGACATCCTCTTCTCCAGAGTTGGAAAAAGACCTGATAGGTCCCCTCCTCCAATCCACAAAAGGGCACACTTACATACTAGTTCTCGTCAATTACGCCACCAGATATCCAGAAGCCATACCTCTCACCAGTATGACGACCAAGAATGTAGCCCAGGCCATGATTGGCTTCTTTTCCAGAGTCGGGTTTCCTAGAGAAATTCTAACTGATCAGGGTACTCCGTTCATGTCCGCCCTAATGACACATCTGTAAAACATTGGGAGTCAAACAACTCAAAACGTCGGTATACCATCCACAAACCGACGACCTCATTGAAAGGTATAACTGTACCATAAAATCATGCTGCAAAAAACCATCTCGGAATCAGGGCGGGACTGGGATAGGAAGCTCCCACTGGTCCTATATGCAATAAGGTCCCATGAACAAGCCTCCACAGGACATAGTCCTTTTGAGATAGTCTTTGGGCGACAGCCCCGTAGTTTATTAGATATGGCAGCCGAAACATGGGAAGAAGAAGAAGACGGGGAAAAACCCTTATTAGAGTACATCCAAGAACTCAAGACCCAACTGCAGACGGGTTGGGAAGATGTCCGCAACCACATGTAAAAAGCCCAGGGAAAACAAAATAGTTATTACGATCAGGGAGCGAAAGCAAGACAACTCCAACCCAACGATAAAGTACTCCTACTACTTCCAAGTTCAGACAACAAATTATTAGCCAAATGGCTAGGCCCATATAAAGTTGTGAAACCAGTCTCCCTTGTTACATATCTCGTAGAATTATCTCAGAACCCAAAAAGGGTACAGATTTATCATATTAACTTGCTAAAGAAATTGGAGGAACCCACTATTCCCTTGCCCCCGGTAGCGACGGGTTTTATGGTAACCCCCGATAAACCCTTAGATATTGAGTTATGTCCCACTACACCAGGGACGTCCTCCAAACGTCCCCAGATCAATCCTAATATACAAGAAAACCAACAAACACAGCTAAATTGCCTTCTGGCTCAGCATACCAGGTTCTTTTCAGAAAATCCCGGTAAGACAACATTAATACAAGATATCAAAGCCCCAGAGGGTCAAACCGTACGTCTCCGGCCCTACCGTATCCCAGAGGCCCGAAAACATCTAATTGAGCAGGAAGTAAAAACCATGCTACAAATGAATGTTATAGAACCATCCGTCAGCCCCTGGTGCTCACCGATCGTATTAGTCCCGAAACCAGACGGCTCGATCCGTTTCTGCATTGACTTTCGCCGGTTAAATGCCATATCCCAATTTGATACACATCCCATCCCTCGAGTTGCCAATCTACTCGAAAAATTAGGTAAGGCCCAACATATGTCAACCCTTGATCTAATAAGGTATACTGGCAAATACCACTGGCCCCAGCAGACCGGGAAAAGATGGCTTTCTCTACACCCTCAGGGCTCTACCAGTTCACAGTGCTTCCGTTTGGCCTGCATGGTGCTCCTGCTACCTTCCAGAGGTTAATGGACCACCTCTTGAGACCCCTCCAACATTGTGCAGGTGCCTATTTAGATGATATAGTGGTCTTTAGTGAACCTTGGGAAGACCATCTCCACCATCTACACCACGTTTTCCGTGTCCTAAGCACGGTGGGCCTTACAGCTAACCCGGCAAAGTGTCACTTAGCCCATGACCACATCGCATACCTCGGGTATTTTATAGGGAAGGGACAACTGCAACCTCAGAAAAATAAAGTGGAGGCCATCCAACGGGTCCCAGTTCCAACAACAAAAAAAGAACTCCGTTCCTTTTTGGTTTTAATAGGCTATTACAGATGGTTCATACCCAATTATTCTACATTTGGTCAGCCCCCCTTACCGACCTTTTACGGAAAAGTCAACCGCCCAGACTATCAAGCTTAACTTCTGACCAACTATCTAGTTTTCACCACTTAAAATCTCGCCTCATGACTGAATCGGTCTTGCTATGTCCCGACTTTACTAAATCCTTTCACCTACAAACCGATGCCTCGGACGTTGGGTTAGGTGAGGTGTTATCCCAAGCAGACGACAACGGATATAACCATCCTATAGTATTCATTAGTAGAAAGCTGTTACCCCGGGAACGGCATTACCCAATAATTGAGAGGGAGTGTCTAACTATTAAGTGGGCCATTGAGAATCTACAGTACTACCTTCTGGGCCGTTCCTTTATCCTGTATACCGACCATGCTCCTCTCACCTGGCTGGCCTCCCACAAGAACACGAACTCTTGCATCCTCCGGTGGTTTATGGAGCTCCAACCCTTTTAATTTCAGGTTTGTCACATCCCAGGGAATCGCCAATAAACTGCAGATTATCTATCCCGTTATCCTTGGACCACGGAACTCCATCAGTCCCGTTCTTGGGAAGGGAGATGTAGCCGGGCATCGGAAACCCCGGCTACATACGATGACGATCCTCAGTCCGACAGGTGTGCGGGGGTCCCGCGGAGAAGGAAATTGCGGAGACAGGAAACCTGGACATCCGGGTTTCCACAGAAATTAAATGAAAAGAGAAGTAGGACAACGCGTGCGAGGCGCGAGAGAAGAGGAAGTAGAGGAGGAGAAGGACACCGGCACGGAGGAGGAAATCATAACGGGAAACGACGGGAACACAGAGGCAGGAGAAGACGCCAGAAAAAGCATTCTAGACGTCGGGGGAGAAGAATCCAACAACAAAAGACTCCTGGGCTCCAGAGACGATACCACGGAGAGACAAGGAGGTCCTGAAAGGCAGCAGCTCCGCCACGTCCCTGGAGGGGCGTGGCTCAAGCAGGTATGGTCCTGCCTGAAAAATAGAATAAGTGCTATAGTGGGAAGGGAGGAGGGTGGAGAGTGCGAGTAGAGGGAAGTGGGGAAGGGATATTTGGGAAAAGAAAATACCAGAAAGGGGTGAGCACTAATCACTGAACACAGAGTGGAGGTGTTGTATTAGTAAAAGAGAGAAGTTTTTTTTGGTTTCCACTGAGGTCCAACCGGGACAGGACCCTGTCAACTATATCCATCCTTTTCTTTTTCACTCGGGTCTGGAGTCCTACAACAGACCATCACCATTCACACTACATCTCACTCTCTCTCTCTCTCTCTCTCTCTCTCCACACCTTCCTCCCTCACTAAAATCACCCAAACAAACCCCCCAGACGTACGACTTACCTACCTTTCGTTCTTTTTCCGGTCGACCTGATGGCACCACAGCCGGGACAAATATCGCCAACCATCGGGGACCCTGAGAAAGAAGAGAACAAAGGAGGTCACCAACACATAACTATAAAAGACAGAGACTGTTACGAAGGCACCTGTACTCTAAAATAAAACCACTTATATTCAGTCACCAACCTGAGTGTCTCATTAATCCCTATCGCTACACCCACTGCCACAGGGTGATACTCCAAAACTGGTCCCAGGATGCGTGTTTCTGGTCTGGGAGGACCTGGCCTGGCAGTTTGGATGGATTGTCTCCATGGGGAGCAGGGTCAAGATTTATTTGCGTGCTCTAGGTCCAACTAGGGTGGGATAGTGATCAAAAGAACAATGGCTTTAACCCAGATCTTTGACTGGTGGTAAGTGAAAGGTTTCTGCACTCCCTCTATCATCCTTTTGTTTTGCAAAAATCGCCCTAAGTTGCTAGGGTATGCCCAGATGTGAGTCCCTTGCTCACTGTGCCACTGGATTCAAGCTAGCCTCGCTAATGAGGGGTGATACTCCAAAACCAGTCCAAGGATGCTTTGTTCAGTTCAGGGAGGACCTGGCCTGGAGGTTCGGGCTGGATTCTTCCTATGGGGAGCAGGGTCAAGATTGATTTGCATATGGCTGGGTCCAAACTGGGGGGGCATGGTGAGCAAAAGAACGATTGATTTAACCCATATCTGTGACTGAGGGTGAGTGTTTGAAATGTTTCAGCACTCTGTCCATCATCTTTTTGTGTTGCCAAAGTTGCCATAAGTGCCAGGGTATGGCCAGATGTAGGTCCCTTGCGCACTGAAGCAGTGGATTCAAGCTAGTTTGGCTAATAAGGGGAAATACCCCAAAACCATTCCAGGATGTTTTTTTTGTTTTGTTTTTTTTACCCTAGAGAGGCCCTGGCCTGACAGGTCAGGCTGGACTGTTTCCCTGTGGAGCAGGGTAAGGACTGATTTGCATATGACTGGGTGCAAATTGGGGTGGCATGGTGAGCCAAAGAACAATGGATGATTTAACGCAGATCTGTGACTGAGACTGAGTGTTTGAAAAGTTTTAGCACTCTGTCCATCTTCCTTTTGTATTTCTAAAGTCACCTTCAGTGGCCAGGGCATGCCCAGGCATGGTACCCTTGCTCACTGTGCCACTGAGTTCAAACTAGCCTGGCTGATGAGGGGTGATACCCAGAAACCAGTCCCAGGATGCTTGTTTCTGGTTCAGGGAGGACCTGACCTGGCAGTTTGGGCTGGACTGTCACCATGGGGAGCAGAGTCAAGACTGTTTGCATATGACTGAGTTCAAACTGGGGTGGCATGGTGAGCAAAAGAACAATGGATTTAACCTAGATCTGTGACTGGGGGTGAGTGTTTGAAAAGTTTCAGCAGTCCGTCCATCATCTATTTGTGTTGCTAAAGTCACCTTAAATGGCCTGGTATGCCCAGACGTGGTCCCTTGCTCACTGTGCCACTGGATTTAAGATCACCAGGCTGATGAGGGGTGATATCCTGAAACTAATCCCAAGATGCCTGTTTCTGGTTCAGGGAGGCCCTGGTAGTTCAAGCTGGACTGTTTCCATGGGGAGAAGGGACAAGACACATTTGCATTTGGCTGGGCACATACTAGAGTGACATTGTGAGCAAAAGAACAATGAATTTAACCCAGATCTGTGACTTGGGGTGAGTGTTTGAAAAGTTTCAGCACTCCGTCCATTATCCTTTTGTGTTGCTAAAGTTGTCTTGTGTGGCCAGGATATGCCCAGATATAGTTCTCTTGCTCACTGTGCCACTGGATTTAAGCTAGTCGGGCTGATGAAGGATGATACCCCAAAACCCAGTCCCAGGATGCTTGCTTCTGGTCAGAGGAAGACCTGGCCTGGCAGGTCAGGCTGGACTGTTCCCATGAGGAGCAGAATTCAAGACTGATTTCCATATGGCTGGGTCCAAACTGGGGTGGCATGGTGAGTAAAAGAACAATAAATATAACCAAGATCTGTGACTGGGAGTGAGTGCTTGAAAAGTTTCTGAACTCAGTCCTTCATCCTTTTGTGTTGCTAAAGTCGCCCAGAGTGGCCAGAGTATGCCCAGATGTCGGTCCTTTGTCACTCTGCCACTGGATTCGAGTTAGCCTGACTTATTAGGGATGATACCCTGAAATCTGCCCAGGATGCTTGTTTCTGGTCCAGGAAGGCCCTGGCCTGGCAGTTCAGATTGGACTGTTTCCATGGGGAGCAGGGTCAAGACTGATTTGCATATAGCTGGGCGCAAACTGGGATGGTATGGTGAGCAAAAGAACAATGGATTTAACCAAGATCAAGGGTTTGAAAAGTTTCAGCATTCTGTCCATCATCTGTTTGTTTTGCCAAAGTTGCCATAAGTGGCCAGGGGGTGCCCAGACGTGGATTTCTTGAACACTGTGCCACTGGATTCAAGCTAGCATGGCTGATGAAGAGTGACATTTCTCAACCAGTCACAGGATGCTTATTTCCAGCCCAGAGAAGATCTGGCCTGGCATTTCAGGCTGGACTGTTACCATGTGGAGCAGGGTCTAAACTGATTTGCATATGGCTGGGTCCAAATTCTGGTGGCATGGTGAGCCAAAGAATGATTAATTTAACCCAGATCTGTGATTAGGCATGAGTTTCAGCACTTTGTCCATCATCCTTTTGTGTTACTAAAGTCACCCCAAGTAGCCAGGGAATGTCCAGATGTGGGTCCTTTGCTCGCTGTGCCACTGGATTCAAACTAGCCTGGCTAATGTTGGGTGATACCCCAAAACCAGTTCAAGGATGCTTCCGTTCAGTCCACGGATGACCTGACCTGCCAGTTCAGGCTGGACTGTTCCTATGGGGAGCTAGATCAACATTGATTTGCATTTCGCTGGGTCCAATCTAGGGTGCCATGGTGAGCAAAAAAATGATTGATTTAACCCAGATGTGACAGGGAGTGAGTGTTTGAAAAGTTTAAGCACTCCGTCCATCATCTATTTGTGTTGCTAAAGTCACCTTAAATGGCCTGGTATGCCCAGGCGTGGTCCCTTGCTCACTGTGCCACTGGATTTAAGCTCACCAGGCTGATGAGGGGTGATATCCTGAAACCAATCCCAAGATGCCTGTTTCTGGTTCAGGGAGGCCCTGGTAGTTCAAGCTGGACTGTTCCCATGGGGAGAAGGGACAAGACACATTTGCATTTGGCTGGGCACATACTAGAGTGACATTGTGAGCAAAAGAACAATGAATTTAACCCAGATCTGTGACTTGGGGTGAGTGTTTGAAAAGTTTCAGCACTCCGTCCATTATCCTTTTGAGTTGCTAAAGTTGTCTTGTGTGGCCAGGATATGCCCAGATATAGTTCCCTTTCTCACTGTGCCACTGGATTCAAGCTAGTCGGGCTGATGAAGGATGATACCCCAAAACCCAGTCCCAGGATGCTTGCTTCCGGTCAGAGGAAGACCTGGCCTGGCAGGTCAGGCTGGACTGTTCCCATGAGGAGCAGAAGTCAAGACTGATTTCCATACGGCTGGGTCCAAACTGGGTTGGCATGGTGAGTAAAAGAACAATAAATATAACCAAGATCTGTGACTGGGGGTGAGTGCTTGAAAAGTTTCTGAACTCAGTCCTTCATCCTTTTGTGTTGCTAAAGTTGCCCAGAGTTGCCAGAGTATGCCCAGATGTCGGTCCTTTGTCACTCTGCCACTGGATTCGAGTTAGCCTGACTTATTAGGGATGATACCCTGAAACCTGCCCAGGATGCTTGTTTCTGGTCCAGGGAGGCCCTGGCCTGGCAGTTCAGATTGGACTGTTCCCATGGGGAGCAGGGTCAAGACTGATTTGCATATAGCTGGGCGCAAACTGGGATGGTATGGTGAGCAAAAGAACAATGGATTTAACCAAGATCAAGATCAAGGGTCTGAAAAGTTTCAGCATTCTGTCCATCATCTGTTTGTTTTGCCAAAGTTGCCATAAGTGGCCAGGGGATGCCCAGACGTGGATTTCTTGAACACTGTGCCACTGGATTCAAGCTAGCATGGCTGATGAAGAGTGACATTTCTCAACCAGTCACAGGATGCTTATTTCCAGCCCAGAGAAGATCTGGCCTGGCAGTTCAGGCTGGACTGTTACCATGTGGAGCAGGGTCTAAACTGATTTGCATATGGCTGGGTCCAAATTCTGGTGGCATGGTGAGCCAAAAAATGATTAATTTAACCCAGATCTGTGATTAGGCATGAGTTTCAGCACTTTGTCCATCATCCTTTTGTGTTACTAAAGTCACCCCAAGTAGCCAGGGAATGTCCAGATGTCGGTCCTTTGCTCACTGTGCCACTGGATTCAAACTAGCCTGGCTAATGTTGGGTGATACCCCAAAACCAGTTCAAGGATGCTTGCGTTCAGTCCACGGATTACCTGACCTGCCAGTTCAGGCTGGACTGTTCCTATGGGGAGCTGGATCAACATTGATTTGCATTTCGCTGGGTCCAATCTAGGGTGCCATGGTGAGCAAAAGAATGATTGATTTAACCCAGATGTGACAGGGAGTGAGTGTTTGAAATGTTTCAGCACTCAGTCCATCACCCTTTTGTGTTGCTAAAGTCACAATAAGATGCCAGGGTATGCCCAGACATGGGTTCCTTGCTCACTGTGCCACTGGATTTAAGTTGGCCTGGCTGATGAGGGGTGATACTCTGCAACTGGTCCCAGGATGCTTGTTTCTGGTCCAGAGAGGACCTGGCCTGGTGGTTTAGGTTGGTTTGTCCCCATTGGGAGCATGGTTAAGACTGGTTTGCATTGCTGGGTCCAAACTGGGGTGGCATGGTGAGCCAAAGAATGATGAATTTCACCCACACGTTACACTGGGGGTGATTGAAAGGTTTCAGTACTCTGTCCATCATCCTTTTGTATTGCTAAAGTCACCCTAAGAGTCCAGGGTATGCCTAGACATGGTTCCCTTGCTGACTGTGCCACTGGATTCAAGGTAGCCTGGTCGATGAGGGGTGATACTCTGAAATGTGGCCCAGGATGCTTGTTTCCTGTCCAGGGAAGACCTGGCCCGGCAATTTGAGCTGGACTGCCACCATGGGGAGCAGGGTCAAGACTGATTTGCAGTTGGCTGGGTCCAAATTGGGATAGTATGGTTAGCAAAAGAACAATGGATTTAACCTAGATCTGTGACTGAGGGTGAATGTTCGAAAGGTTTCAGCACTCCATCCATCATCCTTTTGCATTGCTAAAGTTGTCATAAGTGGTCAGGATATGCCCAGACGTAGGTCCCTTGCTCACTGTGGCGTTGAATTCAAGCTAGCCTGGCTGATGAGGGGTGCTAACCCGAAACCAGTCCCAGGATGCTTGTTTCTGGCCCAGATAAGATCTGGCCTGGCAGTTCAGGCTGGACTGCTCCCATGGAGAGCAGGGTCAAGACTCATTTGCATATGGCTGGCTCCAAATTTGGGTGGCTTGGTGAGCCAAAGCACGATTAATTTAACCCAAATCTGTGACTAGGGGTGAGTGTTTGAAAAGTTTTGGCACTCCACCCATCATCCTTTTGTGTTGCTAAAGTTGCCCTAAGTGGCAAGGGTATGCCCTGATATGGGTCCTTTGCTCACTGTGCCACTGAGATCTAACTAGCCTGGCTGATAAGGGGTGATACTCCAAAACCGGTCCTAGGATGATAGATTCCAGTCCAAGGAGGACCTCCCCTGTTAGTTTGGGCTGGACTGTTGCCATGGGGAACAGGGTCATGAGTGATTTACGTACGGCTGTGTCCAAAAGTGGGGTGACATGGTGGGCTAAAGAACCTTGGATTTAACTCTTACACATGACTGGGGGTGAGTGTTTGAAAGGTTTCAGCACTCTGTCTATCATCCTTTTGTATTACTGAAAATTGCCCTAAGTGGCTAGGGTATTCCCAGACGTCGGTCCCTTGTCCACTGGAATCAAGCTGGCTTGGCTGATGAAGGGTGATACTTCGCAACTGCTCCCAGGATGCTTGTTTCTGGTCCAGTAAGGCCCTGGTCTGGCAGTTCGGAGTGGATTGCTCTCATGGGGATCAGGGTCAAGACTGATTTGCAAATGGCTGACTCCAAACTGGGGTGGCATGGTGAGCAAAAGCACAATGGATTTAACCCAGATCGGTGACTGGGGGTGGATGTTTGAAAAGTTTTTATCACTCTGGCCATGGATCGCCTATCTCTTTCAGCACAGTGAAAACACTGAGGCAGGCAGAGAGGTACATGTGTCCAAGTTTTCAACTAGTTCTGCTACCATCAAATGAATCATTTTCAAATGCTGGGAGATTCTTCAATCTGAACCAGACTTCAAAGGTCTTTTTTCTGAACTACCGTTGTTCTTTTACACCAGGTCCAGGAACATGAAAGAAATCTTATCTTCACACACCAAGAAGATGACTACAAAGCATAAGGATATGCAAAAAATGTTTTAACTGTGTACACTGTAATAATGTAATAGTTGGTGACACCAAACATCAAATGCCCTTGTGGCTGTCTTTACATAGGCAAGACTGAACACAAGATACAAATCAGGTTGACTGAACACAAGTTGCTCACCTGAGATCATGGAGGCGGTGGGCTTTAATCCAGAAATTGATAACCACAGAGTGCTAGCACAAAGAGAAACATTTAGGATATAATACTTAGACACCCTCTTGCCCATGGTTTGAATGATGAAATGGAAACGTTTTTTTTTATTTTAAGTGTTTGTTTTATTGAACTTGTTGTGTTGAGCTGTTTTACATGGCACATATGTGCTGCTTAGCGTCAGTATCATGTATATGGTCATTGTGTTTGTGCTATGGTTTGAACATGTGATAGACTGTGTTTATGGGCACTCTGCTTAAAGGAGGTTACCTTTATAGTAAGCACACTACTACTCTGTATGTTAACCCTGCTTACTTTTGCGCATATATATATATTTTTTTTGTGGGGAGGAAGTCTGCACACGTATTGAGTTGAACTGTCTGTTTTCTGTTGTTCCTTTTTTCACTTTTGGCACGTTATGTTTATTTCTCAGCACGATTTCCTGTTTTGCATCATTGGGTTGCCTGCCAATGTCTTTTCACGGGTCGCATGGTGGTTAAATCGGGTGGATTAGTCTGTCTTCCATTTTAGGGACAAGCGCAAAGCGCTCTGTACCCTGCAGTAAGCTCTCTTTGGGCTTCTAACCACTCCCATGTCACGTCAGTCACTTTCATTGGTTCGTGGGCTTGCCTTTTAAAATTCTCTTGCTTTCATTCATGAAATTCATGCATACGTCATGCCTTTTCCGGTGTTTAGCCCACCTCCACAGTACTGGTAAACTACTGAAAACATACGAGGCTCCATGTTTTCAGCATGGTTTCTGGACTACTTTATCCTTTTATTTTCCACGCAGCATGATCGCGCTGGGATTTACATAGCGTGATCGAGCTCTGTATTTCCGTTTTCAATTTCAGTGCGATCGTGCTGCATTTTACATAGAGCAATTGCAATTTGTTTTTTTCTTTTAATTTGTGTGGCAAGAAACGTCCGGTTTGGAGTTTACAACGCTAATAGCTCTAACTCTAGACCCATTGCATTGCAAATGCTTGTTGTCTATGGCACGCCAGCTGCATAAATACCCGTTCACTGTTGGCCGCAAGTAAAGAAGGGGTGTATGGCTTCATGAAAAAGTGCGTGCATTTTGGTAAACATGAGCATTTGAAGAGGATGGGGCAGGCTATCAACTATAGCCTGCCTGTGGGAAAGTACCTTCTTCCATGGCATGTTACCCCCATTTTTTACCTGTATGTCAGTATGTTTTTGACTGTCTCACTGGGATTCTGCTGGTCAGGACCCCAGTGCTCATAGTTTATTGCCTAATGGGTGTGTCTGTATAGTGCTTGACTGTGTCACTGAGGATCTGCTAATCAGAACCTCAGTGCTTATGCTCTCTCTGCTTTTAAATTTATCACTATAGGCTAGTGACTTCATTTACCAATTTCAATTGGCACACTGGACCCCCCTTATAAGTCCCTAGTATATGGTACCCAGGTACCCGGGGCATTGGGGTTCCAGGAGATCCTTATGGGCTGCAGCATTTCTTTTGCCACCCATAAGGAGCTCAGACAAACCCTTCCACAGGCCTGCCATTGCAGCCTGCATGAAATAGTGCACACACTATTTCACAGCCATTTTCACTGCACTTAAGTCTTATAAGTCACCTATATGTCTAACTTTCACTTGCTGAAGATTAGGCGCAAAGTTACTAAGTGTGAGGTTACCCTTGCACTAGCAAAGGTGCCCCCACATAGTTCAGGGTCATTTCCCAGGACTTTGTGAGTGCGGGGACGCCATTACACGTGTGCACTACATATAAGTCAATACCTATGAGTAGCTTCACAATGATAACTTCGAATATGGCCATGTATGGTTCTAAGATCATGGAATTGTCCTCCATTCTAAACCTGGTATTGGGGAGCCAATTCCATGCACCCTGGGGCTCCACAATGGACCCCCAGTACTGCCAAACCAGCTCTCTGAGGCTTGCACTGCAACTACAGCAGCTGCCACCTCACCGACAGGGTTCTGCCCTCCTGGGGTCTGAGCAGCTCACTCCCAGGAAGGCAGAAAAAAGCATTTCCTCTGAGAGCAGGGTGTTACACCCTCTCCCTTTGGAAATAGGTGTTACAGACTGGGAGGGGTAGCCTCTGGAAATGCTTTGAAGGGCACAGATGGTGCCCTCCTTGCATTAGCCAGTCTACACCGGTTCAGGGACTCCTTGTCCCCTGCTCTGGCATGAAACTGGACAAAGGAAAGGGTACTGACCACTCCTCTGTCCATCATCACCCTAGGGGTGGTGCCCAGAGTTCCTCCAGTGTGTCCCAGACTTCAGCAATATTCCTATGCAAGGTGTGGGGGATCTCTGGAGGGCTCTGAGTGGCCAGTGCCAGCAGGTGATGTCAGAGACCCCTCCTGATAGGTCCTTACCTGATAAGGTAGCCAGTCCCTCTCTCAGGGCTATGTAGGGTCTCTCCTGTGGGTTCTCTTCAGATTCTACTTGCAAGTTTCCAGCAGGAATCCTCTGCAACTACTACTTCATCCTCTGACCTCGGATCAACCACAGCCTGCTCCAGGAACTGCTGTTACAGCAACAAAGTATCCACAAGGGATACTTTTCTTCTACAGCTTCAGCTCTAGCCAGCAACTGCAACAGTTTCCACGGTGGGCCTGCTCTGAGGACCCCCTGTCTTCATCCTGCACCAGAAGGACTGAAGAAATCTCCTGTGGGGTGATCAAGTCCCTCCTCTGCTCATGCAGGCACCTTCCAAGTCGACGACCGGTACACCTGGACTCCTCTCACAGCGACAAGCGTGCTCCGAGAAACACAGAGGGTGGACTCCATCGACATAGACTTTCCTGAGGTCCTGCTGACACAATTTGGAGGAGGTTAGACCTTGCCTTCCCTGAGAGCGACAGTACCCCTGTGCTCCGCGTCTTCTTCACCTCCTGAGGCCTCTGTGCATTATTTGCAAAATTCCTTCGTGCACAGACTGGCCCAGGTCCCCAGCACTCTATCCTGTGATGCTCAACTCGCTGAGTTGACCTCTTGCAGTGTGGGACCCTTCTTTGTAGTGCTTCACCAACTGCGTTTTGCACCTCCTTTGTCCCTATGTCCTGGGACTCCCGTGAGTGCTGCCTCACATCCTGAGGGCTCTCCAAAGTGATGAGAGTCCCCTCTTCCTCCTCACACAGAGTTGAGGCCCCCAGGTCCCTCCTGGGTCCAGCCAGCGCCATTTTGATGCAAAATGCTACTTTGTCGTAACCAAGGCTTGTTGGCAACTTCCAACACGAAATCACATTTGCATCCATCTTCACGTCATGGGACATCCTTTGGATCATGCAGGAACCCGCTGGGATCTTGCTAGGGTGCATTCCTGTAGTCTTCGTCCAACTGAGGACTCTTCTTTTGCACCTTCTTCTGGGTTGGCAGGGGCTTCTGTCCTTCCTGGAACTTCTTTCGACTTCTGAACTTGGTCCCCTTCTTTTACAGGTCTTCAGGTCCAGGAATCCAGCAGTTGTTGTTTGCAGACTTGCTTGGTTACTGCAATAATCCATATCACGAGGTGTAGTGTGTCCGAAGGAAATTTGCAGTACTTTAGTCCTGCTTTTCTGGGCTCTGGGGTGGGGTAATTTACTTACCTTTACTGGATTCTTACTCTCCCAGCGATTCTGAACACACTACACTTGTCTAGGGGGGAATTTGTGATTCGAATTACACTTTCTTAGTATATGGTTTGTGTTGCCCCTAGACCTATTTTCTCCCATTGCATTCTGTAGCATTTCCTATTGTTTGCACTATCCTATGTCTAATTACTTACTTTATTTTGGTGTCTAGTGTATATATTGTGCATAATACTTACCTCCCAAAGGAGTATTGCCTCTAAGATATTTTTGGTACTGTGTCACCCAAATAAACTAACTTTATTTTTGGTAACACTGAGTATTGTCTTTACTTGTGTATAAGTACTGTGTAACTATAAGCGGTATTGCATGAGCTTTGCATGTCTCCTAGTTCAGCCTAAGCTGCTCTGCTGTAGCTACCTCTATCGGCCTCAGCTGCTAGAACACTACTACTTCACTAATAAGGGATAACTGGACCTGGTATAAGGTGTAAGTACCCAAGGCACCCACTACAAACCAGGCCAGCCTCCTAGATTGGTGATGCAGCGTTGGGATAAGTACTTGCAATTGCTTTACCACTTTGTTACTAGTGCTTTTCACAAGAAAAGCTTGCTCCAATACTTAGATCATATATAATATATACCTAGAAGTAATTTTCTAACTTTTAAAAAGTTTGTTAAACTTTGCAAAAATTTTAACAAAGCTCTGAAAAGTTTTCTCCTTTTCTCTAAAAAGTTAGCTCTATTATCTACAAACATTTTACTCACTTTCCCAAACTTGTTTTCCTTTTCAATATGTCTTCTATAGACGACACCCCTAGAGTTGTGAAAACAACATATGAAAATCTTAACTTTAAAAGTTTGAGGGGTCTCTGTATTGAAAGAAGTTTGGGGATTAGGAAGAACCCCAATAAGGAGTTCCTCTTAAATCGTCTCATCCAAGATGACCAGGGACTCAGCACTGGTCCATATCAGACAGAGGAAGGCTCAGAGGAGCACACTGACAATCCTGGGGAGGGTACTTCCACAGATTTATCTGTTAACAAGCCACTTAGTACAACTAGTAATGGAGTAATGGGAAGGGTTCACACACAAGTAGGGCTCCCTTCACCCCTAGAAGCCAGGCCACTAGAGTGGCCCCTGTTAGAGATAGATCTACCTCTGTACATTCCCATGTTATCTCTGTTTCAGAGGCATCCCACACATCTAACCCTGAGGACCAGTCCCTAGATAGGGAAGTCAGAAAGCCGAGGTTAGAGGAGGCCAGACTGAGCCTAATGCAGCAACAGTTGGCCTTAGATAGAGAATCCCAGGCTGTGGAAAAGGAAAGGCAGGGTTTAGGGTTAGTTCCCCATGGTGACAGCAGCAGCTTTAGAAATTCAAATGTTAGGGAACCTTCATTTGACTCTAGAAATCTGCACAAAGTTGTCCCTCCTTAAAAGGACGGTGATGACATCTACAGGTGGTTTGTTGCACTTGAGAGGGCCTGTAAAGTTCAGAGGGTCCCTCGTGTACAGTGGGCTGCTATCCTTTGGTTATTCTTCTCTGGTAAAGGGAGAGACAGACTCCTTATTGTCAGAGAGGATGATGCAGATAACTATCACATTCTTAAAAGTGCACTCTTGGATGGTCTGGACTTAACCACTGAGCAATACACGATCAAGTTCAGAGAGACTAGAAAGGAGTCATCACAGGACTGGACAGACTTTGTGGACTGTTCTGTGAAGGCCCTGGAAGGTTGGTTAAATGGCAGTAAGGTGAATGACAATGAAAGCCTATATAACTAGAATCTGAAAGAGATTATTTTGAATAACTGTGTGTCCGACTTGTTACATCAGTATCTTGTGGAGTCAGATCTGACCTCTCCCCAAGAATTGGGAGAGAAGGCAGACAAATGGGTCAGAACAAGGGTGAACAGAAATGTTCATACAGGGGGTGACAAAAATGGCAAGAAGAAGGATGGTAAGTCACATGACAAGGGTAGGGAAAAAGATAACAAATCATTAGAGTCTTCATCAGGCTAACAAAAATCCTCTGGGGTGGTGGGTCTAAATCCTCTTCTCACAAAGATAAGAAACCTTGGTGTTATTTGTGTAGAGCTAAAGGCCAGTGGGCAACTGATTGTCACTGTCCAAAAAGAAACACCAAACCTCCCACCACCACAACCTCAACTGCAACCACTAGTGCCCATAGTAATAGCAGTGGTGGGGAGAAGATCACTACTAATAGCCAATCAAAGGGTGTAGCTGGGCTCACCATTGGTAATGTAGTTGGGATTGGTCTAGTTAGGGAGATCACTGAGGCTGTTTTAGTCTCTGATAGTGGCATTGACCTAGCCACTTTAGCTGCTTGTCCCCTTAATATGGATAATTATAAGCAGTTACCCCTGAATAATGGTGTTCAGGTGGAGGCCTACAGGGACACAGGTCCCAGTGTCACAATGGTGATAGACAAACTGGTTGCCCCTGAGCAGCACCTACTTGGTCACCAGTACCAAGTGACAAACGCCCATAGCAACACTGTAAGCCATCCCATGGCTGTTGTGAATCTCAACTAGGGGGGTTACTGGTCCAAAGAAAGTTGTGGTAGCCACTGATTTACCTGTAGAATGTCTGCTAGGCAATGATTTGGAGACTTCAGCTTGGGCTGAAGTGGAATTGGAGGCTCATGCAGCAATGCTGGGAATTCCTGGGCATATATTTGCTCTTACTAGTGCTCAGGCAAGAAGCAAATAGGACAAGGAAACCTGGATCCTGGAATAATGGACCAAGTGCTCCAAAAACTAGGGGTAAGAAGGGCAAATCCTTGTCCACTATCCCTCCCTCCACAGATGATTCCCCTGTTGAGGAAGAGGAATTCTCTCCCTGTGCAGAACTTACACCAGAGGAGCTGAAAGCTGATACAGCTGAGCTTTTGGGTTCAGGGGTGCCTGCCAGGGAAGAGCTGAGTGTGGCACAGCAGACCTGTCCCACATTGGAGGGCCTCAGACAGCAAGCTGTCAAGCAGCAAAATGGTGATGTCACTGACACCCACAGAGTTTAATAGGATAATAATCTCCTTTATACTGAAGCAGGGGACCCTAAACCTGGTGCCACAAGGAGATTGGTCATTCCCCTTCAGTACAGGGAATTCCTCGTAACTCTGGCTCCTGACATCCCTTTAGCTGGGCATTTAGGCCAGAGTAAAACATGGGACAGACTTGTTCCACATTTTCACTGGCCCCATATGTCAGAAGACACAAAGGAGTTTTGTCGCTCCTGTGTTACCTGCCAAGCCAGTGGCAAGACTGGTGGCACCCCAAAGGCCCCCTTGACCCCACTGCTAGTGGTTGGGATGCCCTTGGAAAGGGTAGGGATTGATATTGTTGGCCCCCTTGACCCTCCAACATCTTCTGGCAATAGATTCATCCTTGTGGTGGTGGAACATGCCACAAGATATCCAGAAGCTATCCCTTTAAGGACCAATGCAGCTCCTGTAGTGACAAAGGCCCTCCTGGGAATCTTTTCCAGGGTGGGTTTCCCTAAGGAAGTGGTGTCAGACAGAGGTAGGAACTACATGTCTGCATACCTAAAAGCAATGTGGAAGGAGAGTGGTGTTACCTACAAGTTCACCACCCCTATCAGCCACAAACTAATGGATTGGTTGAGAGATTTAATAAAACTCTCAAAGGCATGATTATGGGACTCTGTGAAAAACTCAGAAGAAGATGGAATGTCCTATTGCCATGCCTCCTTTTCATCTACAGGGAGGTACCCCAAACAGGAGTGGGCTACAGCCCCTTTGAACTCCTATTTGATCACCCTGTTAGGGGTCCCCTTGCTCTTGTTAAGGAGGGTTGGTAACAACCTTTAAAAGCTCCAAAGCAAGATATTGTAGATTATGTGCTTGGCCTAAGATCCAGAATGGCTGAGTAGATGAAAAAGGCCACTAGAAACCTTCAGGCCAGCCAAGAGCTCCAAAAGGAATGGTTTGACTATAAGGCTGTCCTGACAGAGTACCACCCAGGACAGAAAGTGTGGGTATTGGAACCTGTGGCCCCAAGAGTAGTCCAGGACAAATGGAGTGGAGCCCATCTAATTGTAGAGAAGAAAGGTGAGGTCACCTACCTGGTGGACCTAGGCACTACCAGAAACCCTCTTAGGGTGCTTCATGTCAATCGCCTAAAGCCTTACTATGACAGGGCTGGGTTAACCCTGCTCATGGTTACAGGTGAGGGACAGGAAGAAGAGACTGATCCTCTCCCTGATCCCTTCTCCAACACTGAAGCTGATGGCTTAGTGGAAGGAGTGGTTCTGGCAGTCTGTTTTACTGTTGAGCATAAGGAAGACTGTAAAAGTCTCCTTGATCAGATTTCTGAACTCTTCTCACTCACATCTGGTACAACTACTTGGTGTGAACATACAATTGACACTGGAGACAGTTTTCCTGTCAAAAGTAAAATTTACAGGAAACCTGACCATGTCAGAGATTGCATAAAAGCAGAATTTCAGAAAATGCTAGACCTTGGAGTTATTGAGCCTTCTGAAAGCCCTGGGCTAGCCCAGTGGTGCTTGTCCCCAAACCGCATAGCAAAGAAGGAAAGAGAGAAATGCGGTTTTGTGTGGACTATAGGGGTCTCAATACAGTAACCAAGACTGATGCTCACCCTATACCTAGGGCAGATGTGCTAATAGATACACTGGCATCGGCCAAATATCTAAGCACTTCTGATTTGACTGCAGGGTATCGGCAGATCAAAATGTCAGAAGATGCTAAAGCAAAAACTGCATTTTCTACCATAGGAGGGCATTATCAATTCACAGTTATGCCCTTTAGTTTGAAAAATGCACCTGCCACTTTTCAGAGGCTGGTGAATACAGTCCTCCAAGGTTTGGAAGCTTTCAGCCCAGCATATTTGGTTAATATTGCTGTATTTAGCTCCACCTGGGAGGATCACCTGGTCCACCTTTGGAAAGTTTTGGAGGCCCTGCAAAAGGCAGGCCTAACTATCAAGGCTTCAAAGTGCCAGATAGGGAAGGGGAAAGTGGTTTGTCTAGGCCACCTGGTAGGTGGAGAACAGATTGCACCACTACAGGGGGAAGATTCAGGCCATTATGGACTGGGCTCCCCCTACTATTCAGACCCAGGTCAGAGTCTTCTAAGGTCTCACTGGGTATTACAGGAGGTTAATTAACTCCTTGTGTGCCCAGGACGAGGTGATCTCGTCCAAGGTGCCGGTTCCCCTGTGCCTTGGACGAGATCACCTCGTCCTGCTAGGGGCCCCTGGGGGGCGCTAGCGCTCCCTCCGATGGCCAGGCACACCCCTCCCCTAGGCAGGGATGGAAGGGGAATCGCTTCCCCTTCCACCCCTGCCCCGTGACCCCCCTGTGGTGTCTGATGACGTCAGCGCGCTTTCACGCGCTGACCTCATCAGAGGCCTTCCCTCCGGCACTGGAAGCTCAGCTTCCTGCGCCCGATCGGAGGAGAAATGTAAAGTATTTCTCCTCCAATCACGTGGAGGGGGTCAGAGAAGCCTGAAAGGAGAGGAAAGGCCTTTCCTCTCCTTTCAGGCTTCTCTGAGCATTTCTGCTGCCCGATCGTGATGCGATTGGGCAGCAGAAATGCCACTAGACACCAGGGATTTTTTTTTTGTTGATTTACTCAATAAGGAGAGCAGCCCCTTGGGCAAGGGCCGCTCTCCAGGGGGGCAATTTGTTTTTTGTCTGTTTCTGCCCCCCCGGGGGCAGATCAGCCTAATACAATTAGGCCGATCTGCCCCCGGGGGGGCAGAAACCCCCCTAGACACCAGGGAAAACATTACTGACTGTTTTTTTTTTTTTTTTTATGTTTGGGTCGCTCCGGGGTGACAAAATATTATTAGGCCATTTCTGCCCCCCCTGGGGGCAGATCGGCCATGCGATCTGCCCCCAGGGGGGGGCAGAAACCAATAGACACCAGGGAATATATTGTTTTGTGGGCTATTTGAAGTAAGGGGAGCAGCCCTTTGGGCAAGGGCTGCTCCTCGGGGTGGCAAATTATTTCTAGGCCATTTCAGCCCCCCCCGGGGGGCAGATCGGCCTAATATTATTAGGCTGATCTGCTCCCAAGGGGGGGCAGAAATCCACTAGACACAAGGGATACATTTTTTTTATTGTTTTTAAAAAAAAATCATGTTTGGGGAGTGACCCCTTGGGCAAGGGTCGCTCCGGGGGGGGGGGGGACGGACAAATCATTATTAGGCCATTTCTGCATCCCTGGGGGCAGATCACCACTAGACACCAGAGAATATTTTTTTGTGTGGGCTATTTCAAGTAAGGGGAGCGGCCCCTTGGGCAAGGGCCACTCCTCGGGGGCACATTATGTCTAGGCCATTTCTGCCCCCCCAGGGGCAGATTGGCCTAATATTATTAGGCCAATCTGCCCCCGGGGGTGGGGGCAGAAAACCACTAGACACCAGGGATAATGTTTTTTTTTACTTTTATTTTTTTATGTTTGGGGAGTGACCCCTTAGGAAAGGGTTGCTCCCGGGGAGGCAAATTATTATTAGGCCATTTCTGTCCCCAGGGGGGCAGAAACCACAAGACACCAGGGAATATTTTTTTTTTTATACTAACGCATAAGAGGAGCGGCCCCTTTGGCAAGGGCCACTCCCCGGGGGGGGAATAATTTTAGGCCTTTTCTGCCCCCCCCCCCGGAGGCAGATCGGCCTAATATAATTAGGCGGATCTGCCCCCAGAGTGGGCAGAAACCTCTAGACACCAGGGATATATATATTTTTTTATTTACTTTATGTTTTTATGTATGGGGAGCGACCCCTTAGACAAGGGTCGCTCCCCTGGGGTGCAAATTGTATTTAGGCAATTTCTGCCCCCCTTGGGGGCAGATCAGCCTGTTTTTGTTAGGCCAATCTGCCCCAAAAGTGGGCAGAAACCTCTAGACACCATGGATTGGTGTGTGTGTATATGTGTGTTTTGTTTGGAGGGGGCAGCCCCTTGGGCAAGGGTCTCTCCCCATGGGGGCACATTACAGTTGGCCATAACTGCCCTCCTTGGGGGCAGATTGGCCTATTTTGGAGGGCCGTCTGCCCCCAAGGGGGGCAGAAAGCCCACCAGAGACCAGGGAAGATTTTTTTCAAAATAAGAGGGTGGGTGTAAGGCCATTCCCCCACCGCAAATAAATGGGGCCAAAGTTGTTCTGCCCAACAGTGGGCAGATTGGGCAATTACCCCCGTCCACACCCCGGTGGGACAGAAAGTCTACTAGATGCCAGGGAATAAAAAAAATAAAAGAAAATAGTGGGGTGGTGGCTACCAACCAGTATGGGCCTGGTTATGCCCCCACCCAAACTGAAGGGGCTAACAGTCTTTCAGCTCTCCCCTGCACACTAAAACATCTTATCCCATGGCAAGCAAGAGGACATTTGATTATTTTAGGTTTTTGTTTCACATTTGGGCCATGAGAGCTTGGTTACTCCCAAAATCGTCCCACTTGGAATGGTGAGGGCTACATTTTTTTTAACTTTGGGACGCTGCCATGTAGAAAAATCCACAAGACCTAGACACATCTGAAAATGAAACATCTAGTTGATTCCAGAGTGGTGTGCTTCACATGCACCCCGCACCATTTCCTTACCCACAGTGCCCTGCAAACCTGCAACTTTGCTGGAAAGCACACATTTTTCCCACATTTCTGTGATGGAACCTTCTGGAATCTGCAGTAATCCACAAAATTCCTACCACCCAGCATAGTTTCATCTATACCGATAATATTTCTGCTGCATTTGTCAGCCTAAAAATGTTTTTTTTCAAACTGCCCTTTTGGACCCACTTTGGTTCCCCCTCAATTTCGACGTGTTTTTGGCTCTTCCCTGTCACAAACACTTGGCCCACCTACACAAGTGAGGTATCATTTTTACCGGGAGACTGGGGGGAACGTTGAGTGGTAGGAAATTCGTCCCAGTGCAGTGTTCCCACAAAGAAATGTGGGAAAACTGTGATTTTTTTAGCTAAATTTGCTCTTTGCTGAGGATTCTGGGTAAGAAACTATTGGGGTATCCACGCAAGTCACACCTCCCTTGGGTGTCTAGTTTTCAGAAATGTGTGGGTTTGGTAGGTTTCCCTAGATGGCTGCTGAGCCCAGGACCAAAAACGCAGGTGCCCCCCTGCAAAAACAGGTAGTTTTCTATTTGATAATTTTGATGTGTCCACTTTGTGTTTTGGGGCATTTCCTGTCGTGGGCAATAGGCCTACCCACACAAGTGAGGTATCATTTTTATCAGGAGACTTGGGGGAACGCTGGGTGGAAGGAAATTTGTGGCTCCTCTCAAATTCCAGAACTTTCTGTCACCGAAATGTGAGGAAAAAGTGTTTTTTTAGCCACATTTTGAGGTTTGCAAAGGATTCTGGGTAACAGAACCTGGTGAGAGCCCGACAAGTCACCCCATCTTGGATTCCCCTAGGTCTCTAGTTTTCAAAAATGCACAGGTTTGGTAAGTTTCCCCAGGTGGCGGCTGAGCTAGAGGCCAAAATCCACAGGTAGGCACTTTGCAAAAAACACCTCTGTTTTCTTTGAGAAAATGTGATGTGTCCACTTTGTGTTTCTGGGCATTTCCTGTCACGGGCACTAGGCCTACCCACACAAGTGAGGTACCATTTTTATCGGGAGACTTGGGGCAACGCTGGGTGGAAGGAAATTTGTGGCTCCTCTCAGATTCCAGAACTTTCTGTCACCAAAATTTGAGGGAAAAGTATTTTTTTGGCCACATTTTGAGGTTTGCAAAGGATTCTGGGTAACAGAACCTGGTGAGAGCCCGACAAGTCACGCCATATTGAATTCCCCTAGGTCTCTAGTTTTAAAAAATGCACAGGTTTGGTAGGTTTCCCCAGGTGGTGGCTGAGCTAGAGGCCAAAATCCAAGGTAGGCACTTTGCAAAAAACACCTCTGTTTTCTTTGAGAAAATATGATGTGTCCACTTTGTGTTTTGGGGCATTTCCTGTCGCGGGCACTAGGCCTACCCACACAAGTGAGGTACCATTTTTATCGGGAGACTTGGGGGAACGCTGGGTGGCAGGAAATGTGTGGCTCCTCTCAGATTCCAGAACTTTCTGTCACCAAAATGTGAGGAAAAAGTATTTTCTTTGGCCACATTTTGAGGTTTGCAAAGGATTCTGGGTAACAGAACCTGGTGAGAGCCCCACAAGTCACCCCGTCCTGGACTCCCCTAGGTCTCTAGTTTTCAAAAATGCACAGGTTTGGTAGGTTTCCCTAGGTGCCGGCTGAGCTAGAGGCCAAAATCCACAGGTAGGCACTTTGAAAAAAACACCTCTGTTTTCTGTAGAAAAATTAGATGTGTCCAGATTGTGTTTTGGAGCATTTCCTGTCGTGGGCTCTATGCCTACCCACACAAGTGAGGTACCATTTTTATCAGGAGACTTGGGGGAACGCTGGATGGAAGGAAATTTGTGGCTCCTCTCAGATTCCAGAACTCTCTGTCACCGAAATGTGAGGAAAAAGTGTTTTTTTAGCCGAATGTTGAGGTTTGCAAAGGATTCTGGGTAACAGAACCTGGTCAGAGCCCCACAAGTCACCCCGTCCTGGATTCCCCTAGGTCTCTAGTTTTACAAAATGTACAGGTTTGGTAGGTTTCCCTAGGTGCCGGCTGAGCTAGAGGCCAAAATCCACAGGTAGGCACTTTGCAAAAAACACCTCTGTTTTCTGTGGAAAAATGTGATGTGTCCACGTTGTGTTTTGGGGCATTTCCTGTTGCGGGCACTAGGCCTACCCACATAAGTGAGGTACAATTGTTATCGGGAGACTTGGGGGAACATAGAATAGCAAAACAAGTGTGATTGCCCCTTGTCTTTCTCTACATTTTTTCCTTCCAAATATAAGACAGTGTGTAAAAAAGACGTCTATTTGAGAAATGCCCTGTAATTCACATGCTAGAATGGGCACCCCAGAATTCAGAGATGTGCAAATAACCACTGCTCCTCAACACCTTATCTTGTGCCCATTTTGGAAATACAAAGGTTTTCTTGATACCTATTTTTGACTCTTTATATTTCAGCAAATGAATTGCTGTATACCCGGTATAGAATGAAAATCCACTGCAAGGTGCAGCTCATTTATTGGCTCTGTGTGCCTAGGGTTCTTGATGATCCTACAAGCCCTATATATCCCCGCAACCAGAAGAGTCCTGCAGATGTAACAGTATATTGCTTTTAAAAATCTGACATTGCAGGAAAAAGTTACAGAGTAAAACGTAGAGAAAAATGGCTGTTTTTTACCTCAATTTCAATATTTTTTTATTTCAGTTGTTATTTTCTACAGGAAACCCTTGTAGGATCTACACAAATTACCCATTGCTGAATTTAGAATGTTTTCTACTTTTCAGAAATGTTTAGGTTGCTGGGATCCAGCATTGGTTTCACACCCATTTCTGTCACTGACTGGAAGGAGGCTGAAAGCACAAAAAATCATAAAAATGGGGTATGTCCCGGTACAATGCCAAAATTGTGTTGAAAATTTGGGTTTTCTGATTCAAGTCTAACTGTTCCTGAAAGCTGGGAAGCTGGTGATTTTAGCACTGCAAACCCTTTGATGATGCCATTTTCAGGGAAAAAACCACAAGCCTTCCTCTGCAGCCCTTTTTCCCATTTAAAAACAAAAAACAAAATTTACACTGTATTTTGTCTAATGTCTTGGCCTCCTTCAGGGGAACCCACAAAGTCTGGGTACCTTTACAATCCCTAGCATGTTGGAAAAAAAGGATGCACATTTGGTGTGGGTAACAAAAAGTTATGAGGGCCTAAGCGAGAACTATTCCAAATAGGCAAAAAAAGGCCTGGCACAGGAGGGAGAAAAGGCCTGGCAGCGAAGGGGTTAAAAACTATGAATCCATTGCAGCCCGTCTTAATGACGTCACCAGTAAGAAAATGCCTAAAAAGGTATTGTGGACAGCTAGCTGTCAGAAAGCTTTCGAGGAGCTCAAGAAGGCAATGTGCTCTGCACCTGTCTTGAAGAGCCCAAACTACTCCAAAAAAGTCATCGTTCAAACAGATGCTTCTGAATTAGAGGTAGGGACTGTACTATCACAACTTAACTCAGAGGGCCAGGATCAACCGCTTGCTTTCATTATCAGGAGGTTGACCCCAAGAGAAAAGCGTTTGTCTGCCATAGAGAGGGAGGCCTTTGCTGTGGTCTGGGCACTGAAGAAGCTGAGACCCTACTTGTTTGGGACTCACTTCATTATTCAGACAGACCACAAACTTCTATTATGGCTTAAACAAATGAAAGGTGAAAACCATAAATTGCTGAGGTGGTCCATTTCCCTACAGATGGACTTTACAGTGGAAAATAGACCTGGGAGTACCCACTCCAATGCAGATGGACTCGCTAGATATTTCCACTTAGACAATGAAGACTCATCTGGGCAAGCCTTGCCTTATAGTCCCTCGTTTGGGGTGGTTGTGTAGGAAAGTACCATCTTCCTTGGCATTTTACCCCCATGTTTACCTGTATGTCATTATGTTTTTGCCTGTCTCACTGGGAACCTGCTGGTCAGGACCCCAGTGCTCATAGTTTATGGCCTAATGTGTGTGTCTGTATAGTGCTTGACTGTGTCACTGAGGATCTGCTAATCAGAACTTCAGTGCTTATGCTCTCTCTGCTTTTAAATTTGTCACTATAGGCTAGTGACTTCATTAATCAATTTCAATTGGCACACTGGACCTCTTATAAGTCCCTAGTATATGATACCCAGGTACCCAGGGCATTGGGGTTCCAGGAGATCCTTATGGGCTGCAGCATTTCTTTTGCCACCCATAAGGAGCTCAGACAAACCCTTCCATAGGCCTGTCATTGTAGCCTTCGTGAAATAGTGCACACACTATTTCACAGCCATTTTTACTGCACTTAAGTAACTTACAAGTCACCTATATGTCTAACCTTCACTTGCTGAATGTTAGGTGCAAAGTTACTAAGTGTGAGGGCACCCTTACAGTAGCAAAGGTGCCCCCACATAATTCAGGGCCATTTCCCGGGACTTTGTGAGAGCGGGGACGCCATTACACGTGTGCACTACATATAGGTCAATACTGATATGTAGCTTCACAATGGTAACTCCGAATATGGCCATGTAAGGTGTCTAAGATCATGGAATTGTCCCCCATTCAAAATCTGGTATTGGGGAGCCAATTCCATGCATCCTGAGGGCTCCACTACGGACAACCAGTACTGCCAAACCAGCTCTCTGAGGCTTGCACTACAGCTACAGCTGCTGCCATCTCACAGACAGGGTTCTGCCCTCCCGAGCAGCTCAGTCACAGGAAGGTAGAACAAAGACAGAAATAGGTGTTACAGGTTGTGGAGGGATAGCCTCCCCCAGCCTCTGGAAATGTTTTGAAGGGCACAGATGGTGCCCTCCTTGCATAAGCCAGTCTACACTGTTTCAGGGACCCCTTGTCACCTGCTCTGTCAGAAACTGGACAAAGGAAAGGGGATTGACCACTCCTCTGTCCTTCACCACCCTAGGGGTGGTGCCCAGAGTTCCTCCAGTGTGTCCCAGACTTCTGCCATCTTGCTTTGCAAGGTGTGGGGGATCTCTGGAGGGCTCTGAGTGTCCAGTGCCAGCAGATGACGTCAGAGATCCCTCCTGATCGGTCCTTACCAGATAAGGTAGCCAATCCCCCTCTCAGGGCTATTTAGGGTCTCTCCTGCAGGTTTTCTTCAGATTCTGCTTGCGAGTTTCCTTCAGAAATCCTCTGCAACTACTACTTCACCCTCTGACCTCGGATCAACTGCAGCCTGCTCCAGGAACCGCTGTAACACCAACAAAGTATCCACAAGGGGTACTTTTCTTCTGCAACTTCAGCTCCAGCCAGCAACTGCAACGGTTTCCACGGTGTGCACGCTCTGAGGACTCCCTGTCTTCATCCTGCACCAGAAGGACAGAAGGACTGAAGAAATCTCCCGTGGGGTGATGGAGTCACTCCTCGGCTCACGCAGGCACCTTCCAAGTCGACGACCGGTACGCCTGGACTCCTCTCACAGTGACGAGTGTGCGCCTAGAAACACAGAGGGTCGACTCCATCGACATAGACTGTCCTGAGGTCCTGCTGATGCAATTTGGAGGAGGTAAGACCTTGCCTTTCCTGAGAGTGACAGTACCTCTATGCACTGCATCTTCTTCACCTCCTGAGGCCCCTGTGCAAAATTCCTTCATGCATAGCCTGGCCCAGGTCCCCAGCACTCTATCCTGCAACGCTCAACTCGCCGAGTTGACCTCTGGCGGCATGGGACTCTTTTTTGTAGTGCTGCACTAACCGCGTTTTGCACCTCTTTTGTCCCCATGTCCTGGAACTCCTGTGGGTGCTGCCTGGCATCCTGAGGGCTCTCTTAAGTGCTGAGAGCCCCCTCTTCCTCCTCACACAGAGTTGAGGCACCCAGGTCTCTCCTGGGTCCAGCCAGCGCCATTTAGACACAAAACGCAATTTTGTCATAACCAAGACTTGTTGGCGACTTCCAACACAAAATCATGTCTGCATCCATCTTCATGTCGTGGGACACCTTTTGCATCATGCAGGAACCCGCTGGCATCATCCTGGGGTGCATTCCTGCAGTCTTCGTCTAACCGGGGACTCTTCTTTTGCACCCTCTTCTGGGTTGGCAGGGGTTCTTGTCCTTCCTGGAACTTCTTTTGACTTTGGACTTGGTCTCTTTCTTTTGCAGGTCTTCAGGTCCAGGAATCCAGCAGTTGTTGTTTGCAGACTTGGTTGTTTACTGCAGTAATCCATATCATGAGGTGTAGTGTGTCTGAAGGAAACTTGCAGTACTTTACTCCTTTTTTTTAGGGGCTCTGGAGTGGGGTAATTTACTTCCCTTTACTGTATTCTTACTCTACGAGCAATTCTGCACACACTACACTTGTCTAGGGGGGAATTTGTGATTCCCATTCCACTTTCTTAGTATATGGTCTGTGTTGCCCCTAGACCTATTTTCTCCCATTGCATTCTATAGCATTTCCTGTTGTTTGCACTATCCTATGTCTAATTACTTACCTTATTTTGGTGTCTGATGTATATATTGTGTGTAATACTTAACTCCCGAAGGAGTATAGCCTCTAAGATATTTTTGGTACTGTGTCACCCAAATAAACTAACTTTATTTTTGGTAACACTGAGTATTGTCTTTACTTGTGTATAAGTACTGTGTAAATATAAGTGGTATTGCATGAGCTTTGCATGTTTCCTAGTTCAGCCTAGTCTGCTCTGCTATCGCTACCGCTATCAGCCCAAGCTGCTAGAACACTACTACTTCACTAATAAGGGATAACTGGACCTGGTATAAGGTGTGAGTACCCAATGTACCGACTACAAACCAGGCCAGCCTCCTACACTGCCTTCTTATGCTTTGCACAGGGCGGTTACGACACGACATTGGTGTTTTACACTGCAGACACTAGCCTCAGCTCTTTAACAGCAGTGAGTCTCCTGACACTGCCCACTGCAAGTTGGTCATGCTGCTTACTGGATGTTTCGTGTATTGAGCCTTCTGGATATTGAAGTACTTGGGATATTTCTCATTGTTAATTGGAGATTAGCCTGCTTTGCAGGAGTTTCTTTGCACTTTATGTTTATATCTGTTTTTACTTTACTCTCGGTATGCACAAATTGGGTGGTGTTTGCTTCCTGAAGGGTGTTCTAACATATTCTGATATTCACTGTTGATGCATATTGCTTTTAAGTTTGACGGACAGTCGTCATTAGAACACACATGTTTTCTATGTTTTCTAGGTTTTCACAAAAGTGGTGCAAACTTACTAAATATCATTGTACTTTCTAAGTTTGCGCCGCTTTTGCATCCAAAAAATGACACAAATGCGGCACAAAAAAAATATAAATATGGGCCCAAGTCTCTAGAGCACATCTGAACCAGTGGGTAATCTTCCAGGAAGGACTGCTGTGCTGCAACAAGGACTGCCACTCTGCTGGAATGTTGCTCTACAAGGAACTGCTGCCCTGCTGCGCTGACCTGCTGCCTGCCACCCTCTTGCCTGGGGAAGACAAACTCGACCTGGAACGTAATCTTGAACCCAGGATCCCAGAGTGACTCAAAGGACTAGTCTGTTGGCCTCCTGATCTAAGCCTCAGGGACCTAATACGCCCCCAACAGCCCCTGGACCCGTTTTCAGTGAGTTCCTGACCCCAAGAGGTGCCCCTAGGGTCTTGGACCCTTTGTGTGGCTCTTGAGCGCTTAAATTCAAGCCGTTCGTCTCTTTGTGACCATGAAAGTCCCTGTTCTCACCGGAACCGCACCATTTGCACTGAAAACCAGAGCTAGTTGTCACAAGCAGCATCATCAGTCAGACGGAGACTGGCAACACGAAACTCCAGCCTGCCCATACGCAGTGCCTGGCCTGCTCTTCGTGCCATGTTGAATGCCACCTGCAATGCTCTCCTTGCTACCAGCAACCTACTTCTACATGAACGGAACTCTTGCCACAAAACTTGAGAAGGTAAACGTTCTCCATTGCAGTCGGTATGAACTTTTAACTTTGACCCGATTGTCATGATTGCTGCTTTAACTTTCTAGGAGCTATTTTAAAGTTTATTTTTAAAAAATTCATAACTTCAGTTCTACTGAATGTATTTTTATCTCATTTTATTTATTAAATTCTGCCCATTTTTTCTAAGTCAGTGTAGGTTCCCTTTTGTGTGGTGTTTTCACTGTTTTACTGTTTGATGTGTTGCACAAATACTTTACACATTGCTTCTAAGTTAAACCTGACTTCTGTGTGCCAAGTTACCAGTGGGTTCACAACAGGTTTATTGGCGGTATGTTCGTACCTTACCATGACTAGGATTATGGATGCTGCTTGACCATGGCTCACACCCCAGTCAATCACTAACTACATTTCTAACATTTACTTTGTTAGTGTAACTTTCTGATTGGACTAGTGTTTGATCATTTCCTGATTGGCTTCTAGATTCTAGGTAGCCTTCTTCCGTGGGTTGTCCTTGGAAGTAAAACAAAGTATGACAGAATGTTATCTGACTTTTTCTTCATGGGTCTTTACAGACTGCCTCTCATACCTGAGAGTGCCCTTATACAATATTGTAACAAAACCATTGGTATGGGTTTAAAAAGGTGAAGACATTTTGGGTCACACTACTGTCATCCAAACGGGATTTTCGTAAACATCAAATATATTTCTCCTTCTGACTCTAGTCCACACCATGGTGACCAGTAGGTCAGTCTCACTCCTGAGATACACATTGTCAGCATACTTGAAGCCATGGTCTACAGACACCAGAATGAGAATGAAATGGTTCCCTCATGTAATGTGTATGACCCTACTCTTTAAAAGGATTCATCATAAAAGTGTTTCTTAAAGAAGCAGAGGTATAGGAGAAGCCTTAGTAATTTTTCTTCTTTATTTATTTTGTTGTGTAACAATTCTTCATTAAAGTTTTTAAACACAAAACCAAATTACAAAGGTCAGAAGAAACAATTCCACTGCCCTCGTCAGTTGTGAAGTGACAAAATACAATAAACATTCATGCAAATTCTCTAGGAGTGATGACTGATCTACATGTGGATGCTGCAGAGAGAACAAGAGGGCAGAAATGTATGAAATGAGGAAGTGAAGAGGGAAGAAAGAAGTGAGAATTTAAGGATTTTGGGAAGCAGCCAACAAGGCTTAATGATAAGCAAACAAGTATATTGAGATTTTCAAAAAGGATATCTCAGAGGCATTACATCAGTAGCCATCAGAAGCAGAGAATCAAAATGTCATCAACTTCCAGTCTACCTCAATGTAGGTCTGTATTTCTGATAAGGACTGTCGGTCACTAGAATTCCTAGTTCAAGTAAAAAGGGGTTCCTCCAAATTGACTCAAAAGATTGCTGTTGGTTATTGAGTTTACATAATATGCCCTATGGTATATGCTTGTGGATTTGCAAAACCACAAATCTTTTGAACATGTTATTAATCACAGACACTTAGGCCCATATTTATACTTTTTTAGAGCCATATTTGCATCATTTTTTGGCGCAAAAAACAGCACAAACTTCCAAAATACAATTGTATTTTGTAAGTTTGCGCCGATTTTGGGTCAAAAAATGACACAAATACAGCACTAAAAAAGTATAAATATGGGCCTTAATTCTCCCTAGTATCAGAACCATCTTTGACATCCTAATCTGAGAAGACAACACCATTATCCACAAGGACACACTACACAACAATGGAAGTAGCATATTATCAATCTTATGCAACAAGGAAAAAACAGGGGGGGTGCAAATAGTATTGGGAGATTTATCTGGTCCTGTGCATCATACTCCCACCATACACAAAACAAAAAGAATGCATAGATCCACAGGAAGTGCAGAGCCTCACTACGATTAGGGGAGAAATCAGCTGGTCCTTACAAGCAAGATGTACTCTGAACAAGAGCCCTCACTCACCTTTTGGTGACATGCTTCATCATCGGGCTATGCTCCTCATCAGGCCGGCACTGCAATGCCTGACTGACACCTCATGGGGGCTCTTTGCCAGAGAGCTTTTAGGAATAATTGCCGATGGTGAGTGCAAGGTGTGGGATTGGTGAAAAAAACTGTTAAAATTGACTGGCGGGACCCAGAGGACCAATCTAGTCCCAGGTTGGGGGCATGACCGGCGTGGACAGATGAGAGCCCTTTACGAGACACATTATTGATTGTAAACACTGTGATATTGTGCAGCTCGACTACTATGCGCATTATATCAACACTTTGGAGCAATTATCTAGAATCCACTAATCAGAATCAAAATCCGACCGGTTGGTGGGAGCTGTCATACTTGATGTGCGCTTTCAGCACATAGTGCTTGCTCATTTTCAGAGACTATTTCTGGTGGGGTCCATAATTGGCTACGATGTATGAAAGCCTACATTTGATACCACAGTGAGAGCACCCTGAACCGGCTTACTGGATACCGGGTTCACCCATGAGGTGTAACACATTAACACTTTGCATATGGGGAAATAGGTATGAATTTGATTGGAACTAACTGCTTTGATGCCGAGTTGGACCCCTTGGTGGGAGCTGTCATACCTGGTGCATGCCTATGTCATGCAACCCCCGTGCACTAGCTCTACCAGCTTGAGACATAATTCCTGGGGAGTGCGGGAACAGACACTATACATAAAAACCTACATGTTACTCATTACGTGCCACAACTTTATGATATTTTGCCAGTTTAGAACACTACAAGTAGTCAGCATTACCCGCATAGACCACTGGTCTACACACGCGAGATGACATTTCACCACTCTTGTGACTAGAATTAGGCTACCCATTTTGGGGACACTGAACAATTAAGGCTGTACAGACACTCAAGCCTTTTTTTTTCACAGGTTCCACAGTGGCCACCGTTTGTTCCTATTTGTTGTAGGAGGATAACACAGTGTTGGTGCATAGTAACAATATTTCTGTTCTCGCTTCCCTCTAACCATGTGTGCAGATAATATATTTGATGAACAACACGAGCCAAGTGTTAGCCCCATTGGACCCATCCTTCTGATTCGAGGAGCGTAAGAGTCATCCTACCTACTGTAGGACATCTGTTATGTGACATGTGGTTGCTAGCACGTCTCCAGTTCCTTTGAGCACTGAATTTGTTTGAGGTGGTTTCTATGTGTTGGTCGACACCTATTGACACTTGACAAACTATATTTTGTATTGTCAATATACTGTATGAGTAATGAATTTTTCTTACTCCACTTCCAGGTTCCTGCTTAGAATACTATTTCATCAATTAATCATATGGTATGTGTCTACATGATAGTGAAGATTAGGTTGTTCATTCATAGGTCCTGACGAATCATGAATAGATCCTTATGATTACTAGAGTGAGAAACATGTTGACCATTTTCTGGTAGGCAGTGTAGGGATAACCAACACTTGACCTCTTGAGTCAGTCTCTAGAGTAGGGGTACATGATACACAACTAGTCATACTTGGAGGGGATTGGCTCATTGTACTTAGCCCCCCCCTTTTTTGTTTTTAACCTTGACAGGGGCTCCATCTTCAGACGATCAGTCCTATGGGTTCCCCTAGTCAATTTTAACAGCTTTTTCACTAATCCCACATTCTTGCACTCACCATCAGCAATAATTTCTAAAAGATCTCCATCAAAGTGCCCTCTTGAGTGGTCCGTCAGGTGTTGCAGTGCTGGCCTGACGAGGAGCATACCCTGATGATGAAGCATGTCACCAACAGGTGAGTGAGGGCTCTTGTGCTGAGTACATCTTGCTTGTAGGGACTGGCTGACTTCTCCCCTAATTGGTAATGAGGATCCGCACTTTCAGTGGAACTGTGCATTCTTTTTTGTTTTGTATTATCAACCTTAAACGCACATGGAACTGTTTAAAAACAGTCTTGTAACTTCTTTCATTTTCATGTAAACCTAATTATAAAACACTTGGGGCTTCAAATCCTTTACCATTCTCCTAGCTACAACCCTCGCTTTATATCTAAATGAAATAACTCCTGTCATATGTCCACAATAACAAAATATAATTAGGAGATGTCAACCAATTATGGAACATCAATAGGAACAAACAGTTCTAGAAACTCAAATAAATCAGCAGCTGCACAAGTTCAGACTCCTCTTTTAGTGCACATCAGTCACCCTAAGGTTGGCCCTAGGTGACGCTAATGGCAGGGTGCTGTGTAACTAAAAGATAGGAAATGTATTTTTATGCATTACATATTCTGGCAGTGGCAAACAGCTAAATGTGTTGTCACTGCTGTGAGGCCTACTCCTCTCATGGACTAGCATTGGGAATTCCCTTAAACATCCTTGCGTGGTAATTTCTGATCAGAGAGGAGTAGCTTTATTAAGTTTGGCATGATTGGAATAGTATTGATAAACCTGCCTTAAATGTAAAGTTGGATTCATCACTACTATTTTAGAAATGCCACTTTTAGAAAGTGGACATTTCTCTGCTCTTAACTTTGCTCTGTGTGCCTGCAGCCTGTTTCCAATCCAAGTCTGGCTGTGCTTTGTGCATACTCTGTAGACAGACATAACACAGGAAGGGCTGGGTGTGACAGGTGATACATCTCATATCTTATCAGTTTTTGTACAGCGTGGCTACTCACCCGTGAGGGTCTCAAGGCACTGAGGGGTGAGGGAGTGGGGGAGGGTGGAGCCTCATCTGAAAAGCCACGTCTTGAGGTTCTTCCTGAAAATGGTGAGCGATCGGCTTTGTCTGAGGTATATGGGTAGGTAGTTCCAGGTCTTTGTTGCGATGTAGGTGAAGGTCCATCCTCCAGCAGTGGTTTTCCAAATGTGAGGGACAGTGGCCAGAGCCAGTTGTGCAGAGTGGAGGGATCTGGCAGGGGTGTAGAAGGAGACGCAGTGGTTCAGGTAGGCCCATCCGACGTTATGTATGGCTTTGTTCATGTGGGTGAGTAGCTTGAAGGTGATTTGTTTTTCTATTCGGAGCCAGTGGAGGGTCCTCAGGTGCTGGGAGATATGTTCTTGGCGTGGGAGGTTAAGGACAATTCTGGCGGTGGGTTAAGGATGAGTTGCAGCTTTTTGGTGTTTCTCGTCGTGGTGCCAGTGTAGAGAGTATTGCAGTAGTCAAGCTTGCTTGTGACTAAGGCGTGGGTGACTGTCCTGCGGCAGTTTGCTGGGATCCATTTGAACATTTTCCAGAGATTGCTGAGGGTGTGCACACAGGAGGAGGTGAATGAGTTTATCTGTTGGGTCATAGTTAGGGAGGAGTCGAGGATGATGCTTAGGTTGCGGGCATGCTCATTCAGTGAAGGCGGGGTGCTGAGAGATGTGGGCCACCAGGAGTCATCCCTTGCTGGGGTGGCGTTTCTGAAAATGATGAGCTCTGTCTTGTCAGAGCTGAGCTTGAGGCAGCTTTCTCTCATCCAGGTGGCGGCGGCTTCCATTCCCGAGTGGAAATTCCTTTTGGCCGTGTCCAGGTCTTCGGTGAGGGAAATGATGAGTTGTGTGTCATCAGCGTATGACACAATGGCCCTCATTCTGACCTTGGCGGGCGGCGGAGGCCGCCCGCCAAAGTCCCGCCGTCAGGTTACCGTTCCGCGGTCGAAAGAACGCGGCGGTAATTCTGACATTCCCGCTGGGCTGGCGGGCGGCCGCCTTCAGGCCGCCCGCCAGCCCAGCGGGAAAGAGGCTTCCACGATGAAGCCGGCTCGGAATCGAGCCGGCGGAGTGAAAGCTGTGCGACGGGTGCAGTTGCACCCGTCGCGTATATCACTGTCTGCGCAGCAGACAGTGAAATACTTGTAGGGGCCCTCTTACGGGGGCCCCTGCAGTGCCCATGCCAGTGGCATGGGCACTGCAGGGGCCCCCAGGGGCCCCGCGACCCCCCCTACCGCCATCCGGTTCCCGGCGGTCAGACCGCCGGGATCTGGATGGCGGTAGGGGGGGTCGGAATCCCCTCGGCGGCGCAGCAAGCTGCGCCGCCTTGGAGGATTCAATGGGGCGGCGGGACACTGGCGGGAGACCGCCAGTGTTGCCGGTCCGACCGCGGCTTTACCGCCGCGGTCGGAATCCCCATTGGAGCACCGCCGGCCTGTCGGCGGTGCTCCCGCGGTCCTCCGCCCTGGCGGTCTTTGACAGCCAGGGTCAGAATGACCGCCAATGTCCCTTCCGTGGCTTCTGACAATGGCTTCTAGTGGGGTCGTGTATATGTTGAAAAGAGTTGGACTCAGAAAGGTTCCTTGGGGAACTCTGCAGCTGACTCCTGTGGGTTTAGATATGTAGGGAGGGAGTCTGACCCTCTGAGTCCTTCCAGAGAGGAAGGAGTGGATCGATTTCAGGGCTGTTTCTCGGATTCCTATGTCATGGAGTCTGGTGCAGTGTGCTGTGGGAGACCGTGACGAAAGCCGCTGAGAGGTCGATGAGTATGAGTGCTGTGGCCGCGGTCTAGAAGTGATCGGATGTCGTCAATGGCTGCAAAAAGAGCTGTTTCCGTGCTATGCCTGATGGCTCACTGGGACTGGGAGCTAGCCAAAGAGATGTTGACTTCAATGAAATTTCGCAGTTGTGTGTTGATGGCCTTTTCCAGTACTTTGACCGGGTAGGGTAGCAGCGAGATGGGCCAGAAGTTCCTTAGTTCTGATGGATCGGCCGAGGGTTTCTTCAGGACGGCTGTACTTCGGTGTGTTTCCAGTCCTCGGGGAAGGTGCCAGTGTTGATAGAGCAGTTTATCGTGTTCTGGAGCTCAGGGTGTTGGATGTGTTGGTTCTAACATAGATGTGGTGCGGGAAAGGGTGCGTAGGGGCACCAGAGTGGGTGCTGTTCATGATGCTTTCTGTTTCTTCTGTGGTGAGCGTGGACCAGCTGTGGATGGTCTAGGTGGGTTCTGGGGGATGGGTCAGTCATAGGTTGTGGTGCTGGTTTGGTTTTCCTGGAGGAAGCTGTTGTAAATGTCTTGGATCTTGCGGTGGAAGAAAGTGGCGAGTTTGTCGCTGAGTTCTCAAGACGTGGGGATGCTGGTGGCTTTGGAGAGGGGATTTGTGAACTCGTTTATGACGAAGAAAACTTCCTTTGTGTTGTGTGTGGAGGAGTTGATGCGTTCCCAGAGTGTGTTCTTTCTTGGATTCTTGATTTGTCGGTGGTGGATGGCGGTTGCGGCTCTGAAGGAGACGAAGTCTTCACTGGTTTGGCTATGCCTCCATTTTTTCTCTAGGCTCCTGCGGGTGTATTTGGAATCTTGGAGTTCGGTGGTGAACTAGCTGGATTTCTTTGGTATGCGATTGGCCGAAGTCATTCGGAGGGGGGCTAGACTGTCAACGCATTCGGTGATCCGTGCATTGAGATTGTGCGCTGAGATATCGGCATCATTGGAGGGAGGGATTTGGCAAGAGTTGTGGTGAGTTGCTCATTGGTTATTTCATTCCATTGCCTGTGGAGGTTCCTGGGGGCGTGGATTCGGCTGCTGGGTGCGGTGATGGTGAAGTGTAGGCAGCGGTGGTTGGTCCAGTCTGGGGTGGAGATGGTGTCAATGGTAATCAGTTTGCTGGAGGTGAAGATGGGGTCCAGTGTGTGTCCTGTGATGTGCATGGGTGCGGTGATCAGCTGTCTGAGGCAGAGCAACCAAAGAGGGTCCCACGACGTTGGAGTCCAACTCAGCGAGTTGGGCAATGCAGGACGGAGTGCTGGGGACCTGGGCTAGGCTGTGCACAAAGGAAGTCTTGCAAAAGTGCACAGAAGCCCGAGCAGCTGCAGTTCACGCAATACACAGAATTACTGTCTGGTGTGGGGAGGCAAGGACTTCCCTCCACCAAATTTGGACAGAAGGGCCACTGGAATGTCGAAGACACTTGGACCCAGCTCCTCTGTTCCAGGGACCACACTCGTCAGGATGAGAGGGGACCCAGAGGACCGGTGATGCAGAAGTTTGGTGCCTGCGTTGGCAGGGGGTAGATTCTGTCGACCCACAGGAGATTTCCTCTTGGCTTCCAGTGCAGGGTGAAGGCAGACAGCCCTCAGAGCATGCACCACCATGCAATAGTCGAGAAAGCCAGCAGGATGAGGCGCTACAATGTTGCTGGTAGTCTTCTTGCTACTTTGGTGCGGTTACGCAGGCGTCCTGGAGCAGTCAGCAGTCGATACTTGGCAGAAGTCGAAGAGGGAAGTGCAGAGGAACTCTGGTGAGCTCTTGCCTTCGTTATCTGGTGAGATGCCCACAGGGGAGGCCCTAAATAGCCCACAGAAAAGGATTGGCTACAGAGAAAGGTAAGCACCTATCAGGAGGGGTCTCTGACATCACCTGCTGGCACTGGTCACTCAGAGCTGTCGATTGTGCCCTCACACCTCTGCATCCAAGATGGCAGAGGTCTGGGACACACTGGAGGAGCTCTGGACACCTCTCCTGGGAGGTGCTGGTCAGGGGAGCGGTCACTCCCCTTTCCTTTGTGCAGTTTCGCACCAGAGCAGGGCTGGGGGATCCCTGAACCGGTGTAGACTGGCTTATGCAAGGAGGGCACCATCTGTGCCCTTCAAAGCATTTCCAGAGGCCAGGAGAGGCTACTCCTCCCAGGCCCTTCACACCTATTTCCAAAGGGAGAGGGTGTAACACCCTGTCTCAGAGGAAATCCTTTGTTCTGCCTTCCTGGGACTGGGCTGCCCAGGCCCCAGGGGGGAAGAAACCTGTCTGAGGGGTTGACAGCAGCGGTAGCTGCAGAGGAGACCCCGGAAAGTTAGTTTGGCTTACCCGGGCTCTATGCTGGAGACCCGGGGATGCATGGGATTGTCCCCCCAATACCAGAATGGTATGGGGGTGACAATTCCATGATCCTAGACATGTTACATGGTCATGTTCGGAGTTACCATGGTGACGCTACATATTGGTATTGACCTATATGTAGTGCACGGTGGAATGGTGTCCCCGCACTCACAGTCCGGGGAATTCGCCTTGAACAATGTGGGGGCACCTTGGCTAGTGCCAGGGTGCCCACACACTATGGGGGTCATTCTAACTCTGGCGGGCGGCGGAGGCCGCCCGCCAGAGTTCCCCCCTCCGAAATACCGCACCGCGGTCAGTAGACCGCGGAGGGTATTCTAAGTTTTTCCCTGGGCTGGCGGGCGGTCGCCAAAAGACCGCCCGCCAGCCCAGGGAAAAACTCCCTTCCCACGAGGATGCCGGCTCGTAATCGAGCCGGCGGGGTGGGAAGGTGCGACGGGTGCTGTTGCACCCGTCGCGTATTTCACTGTCTGCCAAGCAGACAGTGAAATACTTGTAGGGGCCCTCTTACGGGGGCCCCTGCAGTGCCCATGCCAGTGGCATGGGCACTGCAGGGGCCCCCAGGGGCCCCGCGACCCCCCCTACCGCCATCCGGTTCCCGGCGGGCGGACTGCCGGGAACTTGATGGCGGTAGGGGGGGTCGGAATCCCCTCGGCGGCGCAGCTAGCTGCGCCACCTTGGAGGATTCCAAAGGGCGGCGGTACACTGGCGGGAGACCGCCAGTGTTGCCGGTCTGACCACGGCTTTACCGCCGCGGTCAGAATGCCCTGCGGGGCACCGCCGGCCTGTCGGCGGTGCTCCCGCCGACCCTGGCCCCGGCGGTCTTAGACCGCCGGGGTCAGAATGACCCCCTAAGTAACTTTGCACCTAACCTTCACCAAGTGAGGGTTAGACATATACGTGACTTATAAGTTACTTAAGTGCAGTGTAAAATGGCTGTGAAATAACTCAGACGTTATTTCACTCAGGCTGCAGTGGCAGTCCTGTGTAAGAATTGTCTGAGCTCCCTATGGGTGGCAAAAGAAATGCTGCAGCCCATAGGGATCTCCTGGAACCCCAATACCCTGGGTACCTAGGTACCATATACTAGGGAATTATAAGGGTGTTCCAGTGTGCCAATCAGAATTTTTAAAATTAGTCACTAGCCTGGCGTGACAATTTTAAAAGCAGAGAGAGCATAAACACTGAGGTTCTGATTAGCAGAGTCTCAGTGATTCAATTATTATTTTTTTAAATATCTTTTTATTGTTTTGTTTTATACTTACAAATCTTTAATTACGTTTCCTTTCTCTCCCTCCCCTCCTCCCCCCAGTTGTTCAGGTCGGATTCCTGTGCTCCTTTCCTCAAGTCGCTGTCACTTTGGTTCTTGCTATCGATTGTTTATTGTCTGTCATAGGGA
Source organism: Pleurodeles waltl (assembly GCF_031143425.1). Taxonomy (NCBI): domain Eukaryota; kingdom Metazoa; phylum Chordata; class Amphibia; order Caudata; family Salamandridae; genus Pleurodeles; species Pleurodeles waltl. Next base: position 255,816,967 of record NC_090450.1, read on the forward strand.
AAGCCTGTTTGCTATTCTGTGTTAATGTTTTCAGTTGAGTCTGATTCCTCTGTAGAGATGTCCTGGTCCTGAGAGTTGCCTACTGGGTGTTTCATACGGTCTATCAGATTGTCCCATTGTTGTGCCCTCTCTGCGTTTCCCACTCCGTTTGCCAACTCTAGGCATAGCGCCTCGCCTTCTGCTTCAGCCCATTTAATCAAAGTGTCTTTCCACGTTTGAGCCCTCGGTCCTTTGGGGTCTTTCCAGTGCATTGTGATTTCTCTTCTTCCTAAGATTAATGCTAAGTCTATGAATTTAGTCTTCATTTTTTTTGAGTGGGGTCTGGGAAAGTTTCCTAGTAGGGTTACTGCTGGGGTTCTCACCAGTTTCCTTCCTGTAATCCTTTTTGTGTCTCTCATTACCTCTTCCCAGTAATTTGTTAGCTCTCTGCAGGTCCATAGCATGTGCAGTAAGTCTGCGCCTAATTCTGTACATCTAGGACATGCGCTGCTTGTGTTTTTATAGATTGATGTTAGTTTGGCTGGGCTCATTTATGCTCTGTGGTATATGTAGATGTTGATCAATTTAAACCGGACATTCCTAGATACTTTGTAGACTTGGGCTGTGATGTTACTCCATTGTTCATCGTCTATGTGTTCCCCAATATCTGCCTGCCATTGGGTTCTTAGAGTTTCTAGAGAGGTCAGTGCTTCTGTTTGCAGTGTTTTACATATCGTGTATATTGTCTTTCTGTCTCCCCCTATTGTGCAAATGGTGTGGCTTCCTGCGTGTGTGGGTGGTTCCCTTAGTCCCTGCTTCCAGTGTGGCTGTATCAGAGCTGTTAGGGATCTATGTGTAAGGAACATCCCGGGCGGAACCCCGCAGTGTGCCATCATGTCCATGTATGTCATGAGCTCTCCATTCCTGTGTAGGTCTCCTATCATGGTTATTCCATGCATCTCTAATTTCTGGATCCCTGCTATAGAGCCGCCTCCTGGGAGTAAAGTCAGGAATCTTAGGGGGAATTTTGGTGTATATGGGGACTTAACTCGCACATGCTGCAGGCTACGCTTCCAGCATGTGTTTATGACTTGATGTTCCAGTGATTTTGTCTCCTTCCTACCGCCTTGGGCTAATAGTATCCCCGCAAGAGCCGCCGATTTTGCCTCTCTCCCTGGGCTTTCTGCTTCCATTGTTATTACAGTGTGCCACTCTTTTGCCAGCCACTGGAGCTGTCCCGGCAAATAGTATAGTTCCATATCAGGTGCTGCTAATCCGCCTTCCGCGGTGGGCCGTTGCAGTTTATGCAGGGCCAGTCTGTGGCATCCAGCCCCCCATATGAACCTAGTGATAACAGAATTGATTTCCTTAAAGGTTGCTATGGGTATCAGCACTGGCAGAATCGTGAAGCCATATAGCATTCTGGGTAATGCCACCATTTTTATTAACGTAATTCGGCCGGTCACTGAGAGGGGCAAAGTTTTCCAGAACTGGGTGGCTGTTTTTAATGCCCGGACTGCTTGGTTTACATTTCCTTCTAGCAGATCTCCCAGTTCCTGATATATTTGTACGCCTAGATACTTGAACCTTGTCGGATACCATCCCAAGTTTTGGATGGTTGTGATCTGGGGGGTCCCTTTCTGCAACGGGAAGAGATGGGATTTCTGCCAGGTAATATGGAGTCCCGATACGCTCCCGAACCAGTCCAGTAGGGACATGACCCCGGGAAGATCCCTGCTTGGGTCCTTTACAAATAGTATCATATCGTCGGCGTACAGTGCAATCTGGTGTGTTCTTTCCCCTATTATTCCCTCATAGTGTTCCTCTGTTCTGGCCATCAATGCCAATGGTTCTACTGCGATGGCAAATAGTAGTGGTGATAACAAGCAGCTCTGCGTGGTGCCCCTCTCTATTTCATATGAGTTCGATATTGTATGTCCTGTGCGAACTCTCGCTGTGGGGGTGGTGTATAGCAGTCTAGACCACCTTATGAACCCTGGTCCCAAGCCCATCTTGTTCATTATTATTTGTAGATAGTCCCATCGTAGGCTATCAAATACTTTCTCAATGTCTACCACCAGTACTACTGCGTTGGAAAGGTTTGACGAGCCTGATTGCATTATTCCTATCAGTCTTCTAATGTTTATGGCTGTATTGCGATTTGGTATGAAGCCTGTTTGGTCGGGGTGGATTAATGTTTCCATGTGGGGCATCAGCCTGGTGGCTAGGATACGGCTCAATATTTTATAGTCCATATTCAACATTGACGATGGAGGGTATGATCTTACGTCTGTACACGGACGATCTTGTTTTGGTAATGGGACCACGATGGCCTCATTGGTAGATCCAGGCAGGTTACCACTCTCCCATGCCTCTCTATATATATCACTGATCCGTGGCGCTAGCAGGTCCACGTACTCTTTAAAGAATTCTGCTGGTAGCCCATCTGCTCCTGGTACTTTTCCTCTGGCCATTGCTTCAACCGCCACAGTCACCTCTCGCGTGTTCACCACCTCCCCCAGCAGTTACTGGTCCTCCTCACTTAGGGTCTGATACTGGATATTTTCCAAGCATATCAGACGGTCTGGTTCTGGGGGTTCCGAGGGGGAGGCATAGAGTGCCGCGTAATATTTGGCGAAGCTGGCATTAATCTCTCCCTGACCGTATAATTTTCTACCATCCGCTGTCTCTATTTCCATCACCAGGGATTGCTGCCTCTGTGGTGTCGCCAACCAAGCCAGCAATGCTCCTGCTTTGTCCCCCTCTCTCTGTTGTCTACTGATGTATTTCCTGTAATCGAATCGCCTGAGTTTTTCTAGGGCGCTTGTTATCTTATACTTGGTTTCTGATATTTTGCGTGCCAGGTCTGGGTTGTCTGGTCTGTTTCGTTCCAGGGTTCTCAGTGTTTTCTCATGCTTGTCAATTTGCCCTTCTATTTTCTTTTGAACCCCCTGCGTTTCTGCTATACAGTGTCCCCTTATTGTCACCTTGAACGCCTCCAATTCTTGCATTCGTGAGGAGGCCGAGCCTGTGTTATGTGTGAAAAACTCCTTGATTGCTTCTCTGATGGCCTGTCGGTGGGCACTATCCTCTAGTGACTCTACGTTCATTCGCCAGTCTGGGATGGGGGGGCGGTCTCTCCGCCAGTCTAGGGTAAGCAGCAGCGGGTTGTGATCTGATACTGTGCGGCATAGATATTCCGCACTGCGTACCGTGCTATTCACATCCGGGGAGGTTAGGATTGCATCCAGACGGACGTGTAGGTCATGCATAGGCGAGTAGAACGAGTAGTCCCTTTCCCGTGGGTGGAGATGTCTCCACGTATCAATCAGTCCCCAGTTCCTCTGCCAGTCTGTGAAGTTCTTAGCTGTCCTGCGTATGGGGGAGGCCTCTAGCGGTGGATGAGATCTGTCTAAGATTGTGTCTGACACACAATTGAAATCTCCCCCTACCACTGTTGTCTGAGTCAAGTGGGGACCCCATGTGCGGGACAGTGCCTGTAGGAAGGTGCTCTGGTCCTGGTTGGGGGCATAAATATCTGCCAGCATGATGTCCCTACCCCCTAGTCGGCCCTTCACCAACACGTAGCGCCCGTCTCTATCTATTATCGTGTCTAATTTTTGGAAGGGAGTCCCCGGGCGTATCCATATCAGGACTCCTCGCGCATATGCTGAGTAGTCTGTGACATATATCTGACCTCTCCATCTTTTGGACAGTGCTGCTACTTCTTTCCCTATCAGATGGGTCTCCTGTAGGATTGCTATTTGTACCCCTCGTCTTAAGTTGATTATATACCCTGTATCGTTTAGCTGGGCTATTCAGTCCTCTAATATTCCATGTAAGGAATTTGTAATCTAGTGGTTTTTCCATGTGTCCTTGTTATAAATGAATCTCTGATGTGTCTGTGCGCATGCCCTCGCCTCGTGTGCGATAGCGCCTTGGAGCTTTTGTCGGTTGATTCCCCCCTGCAAGTTTATTCCCCCTGTTTGAAACCCCTTAACTGCCAACTTAACAACTTTTTTGTAAACCAAACTCCCTATCCCCAGGACCGGTGTGAGAACTTTCCCCGTCCAAACTGTCTCCAACTTGCTGACCATTGTATATATGTTTAGAGGGGGCTAGGCTGGGGCCGTGTGCCAGGCCCTCAGGCCCCGACCCGTCGCTTATGTTTAACATTCCATTTGTCTTCTCCCTGGTGTCCCCATACCCCGGTTATACTTGCGGTGAGTGGATTGCGGCCTATCCTCGTTACTGCGGGGTTTGCTCTGCTACATCGTTGTCGGTGGTTGAGGTCGTTATTTGAGGATGTCTTGTTTTTGCATTTTTTTTTGTGGTGTTTTTGTTTTTCCTTTGGGTGTGGCGTGTCAGATGATCTTGTCTGATTGTCAGGGGTGATTCGCGGACGGCCCCCAGCTGTGTCCTGTGAGGAGCAGGAGGTTTCATCAGGTCCTGAGTCCTGTTCAGACAACGAGTCAGTCCGGTGCGGGTAGGTGGCACTACCATGCCCCAGGGATGCCACTGCCTTCACAGCTTCTTGTCTTTCCCGTATGGTTTGGGTGAGCGGCGGGGTCAAGTCCATCATGTGCATTTCTTGTCACCGGGAGGGCCTTTCTCTTTTTCTGCTCGCTCCTTCTGTGGGTCGCTGCTCTGTTGGGCCTTGCTCCTCCAACTATTCCTGTGCTTGCTGTGGAATCGTAAAAAAAAGTGTGTCATTATTCATGGTGACCCTTGGTTTGGCAAGAAATAGCATGGCATACTGGATGCCCTTTTCTCTAAGGCACAGTTTGACCTCCAGAAAAGTGGCTCTTTGCTTCTGAGTGTCTTTAGTGAAGTCCGGGAAGATCATTACTCTTTGTCCACTCAGCTTAATCTCGCCTTTTTTCCGTGCTTGCGACAGGATAAAGTCTCGGTCCTTGAAATGCAAGAGTTTTGCTACAATCGGGCGTGGTCTAGCCACAGGCGGGGGGGGCCTCCCTGGCACCCTATGGGCTCTTTCTATTGCAAAGTGTTGTGTTAGGCCCTCTGGTGCTATTTCCTTACGTATCCATTGCTCAAGGAAGGTTTCTACGTCTGGTGCTTCACGTTCCGATTTTTCGGGGATGCCCACCAAGCGCAGGTTGTTCCTTCGTACCCTGTTTTCGGCATCCTCTGCACGTGACTCAAGTATTTTTACCCTGGCCATCAGAGTGGTCGTGGTTTTGGAGAGTGTCTTATATTCAGGAGATAGTTGTTCTAACGATTTTTCATTGGCCGCCACTCTGTCGGACAGTTTCCTGTGATCATCTCTTAAGAGCGTCAGATCTACAGACAGGGTGTCTATTTTAAATTCCAGGGCCTCTGTAGAGGCTTGAATTGCCTGCAGTAGAGTGTCTAGGGTGGTTCCCTCATTGGTCTCCCCATGCGTTCCTTCTTTTGTTAAGCTGCTGTCTTCTCCTGGGCCCTCCCGCTTCTTAGGTTTGCCCATTTTCAGTGGGTGCTATGTCTTTGTTTTGCTGTATGTGGGCTCCCGCCTGGGCTGCTTGTGCCTTAGATGTCTTTTATGTTGTGTCCTATGGCAGGGAGAGCTCTGCTTACTTTTCCCCTTTCTGGCAGTGCGTGTTGCAGTTTCCACGAATCATGATGCCCCGCATTGGCAGGCTAGGCATCTGGTCATATTTTCGACGTCCGCTCCCCTTTACTGCCCTTGCTACTTCACCCTAGGATGTATTTTCTATTTGCCAGTTTCCTTTTCTGGGGAGTGGGCCTTATTTTGTTTCCCTGGGCGACCTCCCCCGGTTCCCCCCGGGGCCCGCGCTGTTCCGGCCAATTTGGCCTACAGGGTCTGCGGTCCGCAATTTTCAGGGCCCCCTGAGCTCGCCGCTGGGTCCTCTCGCCGTTCTTTGGCCCTTTGCTTCTAGTCTCCCCTACCTCTCCTCTGCGCTGGTGGAGGGATCGGGACTGGCGCCTGCGGTCTTTCCCGTGCTCCTGCTGGGTTTCTCCCGCGCCACCTCCAGGCCTAGCTCTCCGCCCAAGTTCCTTCCTCTGGTCCCCCTTACCGCTCGTCCGAGTCGCTGCTCCGGGGCCGGCGCAGGTTCCGGGCGCATTCTCTTTGCTCCGGTGACTTCCTGCTGTGCCAATGTTACGCGGCTCCTCAGTTTTCTGCCGTCGTCCGGCATCCAGTCTCGTGTCTTTGCAGGGCCGGCATTTTGCCTCATCGCTCCGTTGCAATTTCGAGTCCGCGAAGCCTTCAAATTACTGTTTTAAGTTCTTCGATTGCCGTTTCTCAGTACATCGGGGGTTTATTTAGGTGCCATATGTTTTCCGAGTTCTTTGTCGGGGTCCAAGCGACAGGATTATTCATGCGAGGATCGGCAGCCCTCGGGAGCTCTACTTTACGCGTGCTGCTCCATCAGCTTCCAGCCACGCCCCCGCCTCAGTGATACAGTTAGGCACCACACAGGGAACACATATAGGCCACAAACGTATGAGCCCTGGGGTCCTGGCTAGCAGGATCCCAGTGACACATATCAAACATACTGACAACATAGGGTTTTCACTATGAGCACTGGGCCCTGGTTAGCAGGATCCCAGTGAGACAGTAAAAACACCCTGACATATACTCACAAACAGGCCAAAAGTGGGGGTAACAAGGCTAGAAAGAGGCTACCTTCCTACACAACGCCCCCAAACGAAGGACAGTAAGGCTAACCTTGGCCAGTTGAGTCTTTATTGTCTAAGTGGTGATAATTGGAGAGTAGCTCTGCAATCGATTGGTTACTCCCTTTATTATCCACTATATGGTTACTTCCCTGTGGGGATGTAAACCACCCTGTTTGAACTTTTTTTACCTAGCCAACAATATGAAGTTATATTCTCAGAGTTCTTATTAGTATGGTTAAGTTTAGAGCAGTGGGAATTGTCCACTGGACTTATATCAAATGATGAGAATGCCGCCGTGTTTTTATCGGCGGGGCTCCCGCCCTGGAAAAGGTGGCGGATTGGTGGGTCGTGATAGGGTGGGCGGTACATTGTCTGCCGCCTGTCTGTTGGCGGTGACCGCCGCGCTGTTTGTTTGCCCCGCCGTGGCGGTCGGAGTTTTAAAGTGGCGGGCTGTGTTGGCGGTTCCCGCCAGGGTCAGAATTCAATTTTTTTTACCGCCTGCCTGTTGGCGGGTTGCCCGCCGCTTTAACACCGACCGCCAGGGTTGGAATGACCCCCTATATGCCAAAAGTATCTCAGAGGATATCCTCCCTTAGGTGGTAAGTAATATACACAAAATATACACACACAAACCAAATCATGTAAGTAACAGTTAGAAAAGCAGTGCAAACAATGTAGAACACAATAGAATGCAATAGGGAGAAATAGGCCTAGGGGCAATACAAACCATATACTCCAAAAGTGGAATGCGAACCACGAATGGACCCCAGGCCTAGTGTAGTGTGTAGAGGGCCACTGAGAGTGTAAGAAAACACTAAGGGTGTCCAAGATACCCCAACCCAAGACCCTGAAAAGTAGTAGGAAAGTTACCCTACTACCCCAGAAAGACAGTAAAGTCGAGATAGGAGATTCTGTAAGGACAACAGCTGACTGCAAAACCCTGAAGACGGATTCCTGGACCTGAGGACATGTAAAGGAAGGGGACCAAGTCCAAGAGTCACGCAAGTGTCCAGGGGGGCAAGAGCCCACTAAACCCCGGATGAAGGTGCAAAAGGGCTGCCTCCAGGTGGAAGAAGCCAAAGATTCTGCAACAACAGAAGGTGCCAGGAACTTCTCCTTTGGTCAGACGATGTCCCACGACGTGCTGGAGGATGCGTAATTGTTTCCACGCAGAAAGAGTGCAATCAAGCCTTGCTAGCTGCAAGAGTTACGATGAAGATTTTGGGTGCTGCCAGGGCCCAGGAAGGACCAGGGGGTCTTCCCTTGGAGGAGGAGACAGAGGGGGTGCTCAGCAACACAGAGATCCCACGCAGAAGCAGGCAGCACCCGCAGAAGCACCTGAACAGGCACTTAGAAGATCTGAGGACAATGGTTAAATCATAGCAACAAAAGAGGGTCCCACAATGCCAGAGTCCAACTCAGCGAGTTGGGCAATGCAGGACGGAGTGCTGGGGACCTGGGCTTTGCTATGCACAAAGGAAGTCTTGCAAAAGTGCACAGAAGCCCGAGCAGCTGCAGTTCACGCAGTACACAGGATTACTGTCTGGTGTGGGGAGGCAAGGACTTACCTCCACCAAATTTGGACAGAAGGGCCACTGGACTGTCAAAGACACTTGGACCCAGCTCCTGTGTTCCAGGGACCATGCTCGTCAGGATGAGAGGGGACCCAGAGGACCGGTGATGCAGAAGTTTGGTGCCTGCGTTGGCAGGGGGAAGATTCCATCGACCCACGGGAGATTTCTTCTTGGCTTCCAGTACAGGGTGAAGGCAGACAGCCCTCAGAGCATGCACCACCAGGAAACAGTCGAGAAAGCCGTCAGGATGAGGTGCTACAAAGTTGTTGGTAGTCTTCTTGCTACTTTGTTGCGGTTATGCAGGCGTCCTCGAGCAGTCAGTGGTCGATCCTTGGCAGAAGTCAAGGAGGGAAGTCTGGTGAGCTCTTGCCTTCATTATCTGGTGAGATGCGCACAGGAGAGACCCTAAATAGCCCACAGAGGAGGATTGGCTGCAAAGAAAGGTAAGCACCTATCACCAGGGGTCTCTGACGTCACCTGCTGGCACTGGCCACTCAGAGCTGTCTATTGTGCCCTAGCACCTCTGCATCCAAGATGGCAGTGGTCTGGGACACACTGGAGGAGCTCTGGGCATCTCCCCTGGGATGTGCTGGACAGGGGAGTGGTCACTCCCCTTTCCTTTGTCCAGTTTCACGCCAGAGCAGGGCTGGGGGGAATCCCTGAACTGGTGTAGACTGACTTATGCAAGGAAGGCACCGTCTGTGCCTTTCAAAGCATTTCCAGAGGCCAGGAGAGGCTACTCCTCCCAGGCCCTTCACACCTATTTCCAAAGGGAGAGGGTGTAACACCCTCTCTCAGAGGAAGTCCTTTGTTCTGCCTTCCTGGGACTGGGCTGCCCAGGCCCCAGTGGGGAAGAAACCTGTCTGAGGGGTTGACAGCAGCAGTAGCTGCAGAGGAGACCCGGAAAGTTAGTTTGGCAGTACCCGGGCTCTATGCTGGAAACCCGGGGATGCATGGAATTGTCCCCCTAATACCAGAATGATCCTAGTGCCTGTAATGGTGTCCCCGCACTCACAAAGTCCGGGGAATTTGCCCTGAACAATGTGGGGGCACCTTGGCTATTGCGAGGGTGCCTACACGCTAAGTAACTTTGCACCTAACCTTCACCAAGTGAGGGCTAGACCTATGGGTGACTTATAAGTTACTTAAGTGCAGTGTAAAATGGCTGTGAAATAACGTGGACGTTATTTCACTCAGGCTGCAGGGGCAGTCCTGTGAAAGAATTGTCTGAGCTCCCTATGGGTGGCAAAAGAAATACTGCAGCCCATAGGGATCTCCTGGAACCCCAATAACCTGGGTACCCAGGTACCATATGAATTATAAGGGTGTTCCAGTGTGCCAATCAGGATTGGTCAAATTATTCACTAGCCTGCAGTGACAATTTTAAAAGCAGAGAGAACATAAACACTGACGTTCTGGTTAGCAGAGACTCAGTGATACAGTCAGGCACCACACAGGGAACACATATAGGCCACAAACTTATGAGCACTGGGGTCCTGGCTAGCAGGATCCCAGTGACACATATCAAACATACTGACAACACAGGTTTTACACTATAAGCACTGGGCCCTGGCTAGCAGTATCCCAGTGAGACAGTAAAAACACCCTGACATATACTCACAAACAGGCCAAAAGTGGGGGTAACAAGGCTAGAAAGAGGCTACCTTTCTTCAGTTGGCCTTGATACATAGTGAAGACTTGTGTAAGATGACGCGTCTTCCACATGGGCGGGAGGGCTGGTCCCTCCTTAGGATGCTGTATCCGCTTGGAAAGGGGATTGCGCGATGTTCAGTCGGGCGGTGTCGATCAAATCCCAGAGTTCAGTGGCATGCTTGTGGAGGGAGCAGATGTTCAGGAAGAGGCAGCTGATGGGGTTGTGGTGGATGTTGTTGTTCTGGGTGTGGGGAGTACCTTCTGCTTCTAGTGTTAAGGCAGTGGAGGGTCACAGTGTCGTAATTGATGGTGGCCAGAGGATGGCTTGGATGAGAGATCCAGGGTTCCTGGCGCTGGGCGCGGTCCAGGCAGAGATGGGTGCAGACGGGCTTGCCCTTGGCATGGCCGCGCTGCGAACGTCATTAAGGATAGGAGGGGGCAGGGGGTTTGGTCAGTTGGGAGGTGGGAGGGTGGGAAAGATGCATCATGCGGGGGAAGGGGTGGGGCCACAGGGGCAGGAGCGGCACAGGAGGGAAAGGGACAGAAAAGGAAAGAAAAGAGACATACCAAAAGTAGAAAACGAGTGAATGAAATAAGGCAGATGTATAGAAGCAGGAGTAAAGGAGAGATAGAGAGAGATATTTACTTGTTGATGGCCACTAGACCACCAGGGATGGGGCGCAGGAAGGAGCCTGTGGGTGGAGTAGGGCCTCAAACTTGATCTGAGAGTCAAGCAGACTCTCAGCTCGATCCCAGGCAAGGCAGAGGCAACAGCAGCAGCAGCCAGAGGAACTGAGGATGGCAGCAGATGCTGACCTGGAGGTCAGTGCAGTTGTCCTCTCACCATGCTGCGGCTGCCATTAAGAAGCGGAGGGGGTGGGGGTCCGGTTAGCTGGGAGGTGGGAGGGTATTAATGGTGCTTTGTGAGGGGGCAGTGCCGCCAGGGCAGGAGCAGCACGGGAGGGAGAGGGACAGAAATGGACAGAAAAAGAGAAAAAACAAAAGTAGAAAATGAGTGAAAGAAAAAAGTCAGAAGTATAGAAGCTGGAGTAAATGAGAGAGTAAAAGAGAGACAGAGAGAGATACTTACTTGATAGCCACTAGACCATCAGGGATGAGGCGCAAGCAGGAGCCTGCGGGTGGAGGAGAATCTCAAATCCGAACTGAGAGTCAGGCAGACTCTCAGTTAATTCCCAGGCAAGGCAGGAGGTCATCTGCATTCATTTTCTTACTGGTTGTCTTTCTTACCAGGGAAAGAGGGAGGTGGTTTGCACTTACATCAGAATAGATTGTGTCCTACCCTCACACAAAGTGCTGATTTACCCCCCTACAGGTAGTCTGTAGCCACGGTTGGCCTGAAAGGAGCCCTTGGGAATTTCAGAGGGCACCCCCTATATCAAAGGCACTTTAGATTCTAAGTATGAGGGTCCTGACCCTATGAAGTCAGTACACTACTTGACCTGGAAGAAACTATGCTGGAGCAAAGTTTGATGTCCTGAAGGATTGTCGTCTTGCTATACTTGTCTGTTCCAAGGGAATGCTGCTCTGCCTGATTGAGTTTGTCCTGCTGCCTGCTGACCTTTGCCCTGCTGCAAGAACTAAACAACCCCAGCATGACTCCAAGGGTTAGCTGGCTTGCCTCCTGTGCTCCCTGACCTGTCAGGGATATTAAAAACCACGCAAACCTAAAATCTGCATTTGTGAAACCGCTCTGTCTGGCCATTCCGCCCTCTAGACTCTGAACCTTCATCACTACTTAATGAGCGCACGGAGGGCTCGTGCTCTTCTCTACACTCAGGCTCATATTTATACTTTTTTAGCACCGCATTTGCTCCACTTTTTTACACAAAAGCAGCGCAAGCTTACAAAATACAATGGTATTTTGTACGTTTTCGCCGCTTTTACGTCAAAAAGCGGCGCAAATGCGGCGCTAAAAAAGTATAAATATGGGCCTCAGTTTGGTGAGTTTGTTCTGACCGTACCGTTTGGTGAATGTGAGTGCCCTGAAGGCTCGCACTCTGTGCAAGACCCAGCGTGGTACGCTCTAACCTTGCTTCCATATTGGGGACTCATCCTTTTTCATAAGTGGCAAGCCCTGTCTCTGTCCTGAAATTGTGAGCACTCACGGAGCTGATGCCCCAGATTACTAAGAGCAGGCGTGTGTGCCCCAAACCCAGGAGCCTGCATGTGATATTCGCCTGGCTCTCCTACCTACCGAAGAGGCACAAGCACTTGACACTGCGGGCCCCAGGCTTGAGACCCACTCGCAGTGTCAAGGGACCCTCACCAGATGTTTTTCCGGCCTCCTTGATTGTATAGCAGCTTGCCTCTGCCCCACAGGTGTGCTTCCTCTATCGACCAGGCCCGAGTAGTCCTGTAGATTGTGCTGCCCTCCACCGAGCTGATTGTGAGTACTTTGTGTTCTGCTTAGGTGAAAAAGACTGGAGTGATTGTGGGGTGGCTGTGCTGCACTCCATGCAGCTGAGTTGGAGGAACTTTGTTTTCACACACTTGGATCGGACCTGAGCCATCCCAGCATTTAGGTACCGTGCTCCTTACAGTTAGGGGATAGTACTTTCCTTTCATCTATGATCCAGCACCTAGAGATACTCCAATTACCCTATTAGAAGCGCACCAGCCTCCAGAATTGCTGTATTACACGTACCACAAAATGCTAATATGTTTTAAAGCACTGCTTTGACATTTATTATTATAAACTTAATACATCTAAATCTACTGATTGGTGTTTTGCCATTTTGCTCTTGTTTTACCCAGATAAATATTCTCTATTTTTCTAAACCAGTGTGGATTCATTTTTGTGATGTTTTCATTGTGTTACTGTGTGTCTGCTGCAAAAATACTTTACACATTACCTTTTAAGTTAAGCCTGACTGCTTTGTGCCAGGCTAATAGAGAGTGGGCGCAGGTTAATTCAGGATGTGTATCTGACTTACCCTGACTAGGATTGCGGTCCCTAGATGGACAGGTTACATACCTCTGCCAACTAGAGACCCAATTTCTAATACTTCCTGTTAGACTTGGCATCCTTGGTGTGGTCTCCCCTAACTTTTTGCCCCTGTTTCCCAGGTTGTTGATGTGTGCTGGAATCTATTTTTGCTGTTTTTGTTACTCTGGGCACTTTACCAGTGCTATACAGTGCTAAAGAGCAAGTGCTCCTATGTAAAATGTATGTGTAAATGGCTTTCCATGATTGGGATATTTGATTTACTAGTAAGTCCCAAGTACTGTGCACTAGAGGTGCCTGGGGCCTATAAATCAAATGTTACTAGTGGGCCTGCAGCAATGGTTGTGCCACCCACTTGAGTAACCAATGTAAACTGCCAATTCGACTTGGCAAGTGTACCCACTTACCAGGAACTAAACCTTCCCTTTTCTTACATGTAAGGCACCACTAAGTTTGGCCCTATGTAGCCCCACAGGCAGGGTGCAGTGCGTGTTTAAGGGAGGACATATGCTAATGTATTTTGTATGTTCTAACAGTGAAATGTTGCCAAATTCGGATTTCACTGTTGCAAGGCCTATCTCTCTCATAGGTTAACATGGGGGCTACCTATAAATTTGATTAAAGTGCAGATTCCCTATGGCAGCAGATAGAAATATGGAGTTTAGTTAGAGTTGCACCTCTACTCTAGACATTGACACAAAGGGAGCTGGGGTGTAGCCTACATATCCTGATGGGCCATCTGGGCTGAGGGGAGGGAAGGAGTGGTCACTTATACCTGAATGCAAATGCAAACTCCAACCCCCTGGTGTGTGTCTGGGGCCTGGCCTGGGCAAAGCAGGATCTTGAAAACAACAGAGACGTTTCTTCGAAGTAGGCCTACCTCAAAGGCAGAAAGGGGTATAAGAAGAGCACCCAAACCCCTGAAAATTAGATTACTTCTGGAATCAAGAGAAACCTCTGCTAAAGAGAAGAACTGAAGAGCTGGGGAGCCTGTGACTGTGCTTTGTTCGGATATTCTGCAGTTGCAGTTGCAGCTTCTGCATGTGAAAGGGGACAAAGGCTGAACTTTGTTGTGCATTCCTGCTTGAGAAGAATCTATAAGGGCTTGAACTGAACTTGCCTCCTGTTGTGGAAATCTCAGGGCCATCAAAGATTTCCCCTGCCAGCACCTGGACTCTCTGCTGAGACTCCTGCCCTGCCACGTGGTGCCCTGTCCAGTTCCTGAGCCCCTGAAAGGTGAAGTTGGCAGGCAAGAACTGAAAATCCACACACAGACCGCCGTGCGTGGACATTTTCGAGGCACCTTCTGTGACGGGGCTGATAAACGATGCACCGCCGACTTCGCGGCTGAAATCAATGCTCCATCTGCATCCCGGCTGGAAGATCGATACAATGTGGCTGGAGAAACGACATGCAACACCCACTAACGGAGGCTGATAACGATGCAAACCACATGCAGCGGGATTTTCTGATACCATGCGACCGGATTTTCCACGCATCGTCCGTGGGCGTCTCAGTCAACCCTACTCTGCGTGGATCCGAGATGTCCCATCCAGAAATCAACGCATCGCTCTCATGCGAGGGAGAAAAACATTGCATCGGTGACCCGACCGGAGAAGGAAACGATGCACGGCCTCACTTGAGAGTAAGGAACTGACGCATCGCTGACTTCTCCGACGCACTCTCACCCGTGCAGCTTTATTTTTTACACTAACAAGGTACTTTAAGGGGGTTATTCTAACTTTGGAGGAGTGTTAATCCGTCCCAAAAGTGACGGTAAAGTGACGGATATACCACCAGCCGTATTACGAGTTCCATAGGATATAATGGACTCGTAATACGGCTGGTGGTATATCCGTCACTTTACCGTCACTTTTGGGACGGATTAACACTCCTCCAAAGTTAGAATAACCCCCTTAGTGTAACAACAGCATTCTCACTGTTTTCTAAGAATTAAGACTCTAAGGCCCTCATTACAACCCTGGCGGTCGGTGGTAAAGCGGCGGTAAGACTGCCAACAGGCTGGCGGGAAAAAAAAATGTAATCACGACCGAGGCGGAAACCGCCAACAGAGACAGCCACTTTAACACTCCGACCGCCACGGCGGTACAAACAAACAGCTTGGTGGTCACCGCCAACAGACAGGTAAAAGACAATGTACCACCCACACTATTATGGCAGGCCAATCCGCCACCTTTTCCGGGGCGGATTCAACGCAAACAAAAACACGGCGGAAACAGGACTTGGAAGGGAAAACTCTCACCTCTACATACCACACGAGGAATCAGGACGCCATAGAGCCGGAACTCCAAATACTCCCAGCGATTGTCTTCCTGCTCCTCTACTAGGAGCACGACCGACGGCGGCGACACCCACGGTGAGTACTGTACCTACAACACAGGGGAGGGGGGGAAGAGAGTGACACACACACGCAACACGCAACACCCACACCCTCACCCACAACAACACACACACAAATACATGCTGAAACATTAAATTTCCCCCCAACCCCCCCTGGAAGAACACAAGGACAAAAGGAAATGATTTGAACGAATGTAATCAAGAAAAATACATTACTCAAAAATGTATATACACTATTAACAAATATGTACACCAAGAATTCAAGTCCAGGTACTGTACCTATATAGTCCGTGGACCACTGGGCCCAAAATGCATGAGCGAGGCCCACACAAGATACCCGATCCAAATGGAGAGAACACTGCAGTGGCATCAGATCGAAATGAAACAGGCACCTCAGGGAGAAGGGAAGGGGGGCACCTCAGCCGGATGAGTGCACGACGCCAGCTCTCCGAGGGGGCTCCATGCCCATTGATGTATCCTGGGGCGTGCAAAGCCACAGTCTCTCAAGTCTCTCCAGTGGGTGGTTTGCCCACTGCTTTATCCTGGGGAGTGCAAAGCCACAGTCTCTCAAGTCTCTCCAGTGGCTGGTTTGTCCACTGCTTTATCCTGGGGAGTGCAAAGCCCCAGTCTCTCAAGTCTCTCCAGTGGCTGGTTTCCCACTGCTTTATCCTGGGGAGTGCAAAGCCCCAGTCTCTCAAGTCTCTCCAGTGGCTGGTTTGCCCACTGCTTTATCCTGGGGAGTGCAAAGCCCCAGTCTCTCAAGTCTCTCCAGTGGCTGGTTTCCCACTGCTTTATCCTGGGGAGTGCAAAGCCCCAGTCTCTCAAGTCTCTCCAGTGGGTGGGTTGCCCACTGCTTTATCCTGGGGAGTGCAAAGCCACAGTCTCTCAAGTATCTCCAGTGGGTGGTTTGTCTACTGCTTTATCCTGGGGAGTGCAAAGCCACAGTCTCTCAAGTCTCTCCAGTGGGTCGTTTGCCCACTGCTTTATCCTGGGGAGTGCAAAGCCACAGTCTCTCAAGTGGATAACAGTCTCCACTGGTTCTGGAGGGGGCTTTGTGCCCAGAGTGCTTCATCCTGCCAAGGACTGAGGTAGTGAATGCCTTTCTCCATTGGTTCTGGAGGGGGCTTTGTGCCCAGAGTGCTTCATCCTGCCAAGGACTGAGGTAGTGGATGTGATACTCCACTGGTTCTGGAGGGGCTTTGTGCCCAGAGTGCTTCATTCTTCCAAGGACTGAGGTAGTGGATGCCTTTCTCCACTGGTTCTGGAGGGGGCTTTGTGCCCAGAGTGCTTCATCCTGCCAAGGACTGAGGTAGTGGATGTGATACTCCACTGGTTCTGGAGGGGGCTTTGTGCCCAGAGTGCTTCATCCTGCCAAGGACTGAGGTAGTGGTTGTGATACTCTACTGACGGTGGGGCAACATGGAAGCTGCCCAGGCCCCTGGAACTGACCACCAGCCTCGTACAAATTACCACTGGGGATGGCAGCCATGTCTGCGGTGGTGCCACTGGTTCAGGATGTGGCGTGGCCGCAGGTGGTGCTGGCGGCGGGCTCAGTAGCGGCGGTGCTTGGGGTGGTCATTGGGCAGTGGTGCTGGTGGGGGACTCACTGACCTCAGTGCTGGCAACGGTGTCATGAGCGGCGGTGCTGGTGGTGGGATCACTGACCTCGGTGCTGGCGGCGGTGTCATGAGCGGCAGTGCCGGTGGTGGGCTCACTGACCTCGGTGCTGCTGAAGGGTACAGTGTCTGCAGTGCTGGTGAAGAGCTCAGTATCTTGGGTGCTGGCGGCGGTGGCCGTGGCGGCGGTGCATGTGGAGGTGCCGGTGGCGGTCTTGTCCACCGTGCAGGTTGGCGGCGACTTGCTTTTCTTTTTCAGGCCCTTCCCCGCCTTGGATGGTGGCGCAGCTGTCTTGCCACTCCCAACTGTTGTGTTGGCTGAGCCCTTGGTGGCAGGTTTTTTGGCCGTCTCCCTCCGGGATGTGGGCAACTTCTTCTGGTTTGGAGGTGGGGGAATGTCCTTGGCCTCGCTTCTTGGGACACTGGCAGCCCTGCTGCTTGGCGCACTCCAAAAGCCGGTTACTGCTGGCACCACTGTACCCGGTGATGTGGTGGCTGAGGTGCTGGGTTGGGACCTGGAAAGGCAGGCCCTAAGGGTCGGAATGGGTGGGGGAGGTGAAGGGAAGAGGTCAAGGTTGGACAGGAAACATTTTTTTGGCACACTGGGACGGGTAGATGGAGGGGGTTTGGGAGTGGAGGAAGAGGTAGTGGTTGTAGGTGGTGTCTGTTTGCTGACTTTGGGTGAAAGTGCATGGGCTGGAGGCAGTCGTGAGGTGAATGGCTGTCGGGTGGGTGTGTGACTGCGTTTGTGTACTTTGGGAGGAGGGCTCACAGACACACTGGTAGAGGACACAGGGGATGTGTGAACGGTAGTGGGGGTGGTGACTGCACGTGAGCGGTGTGTGGTGATGGGCGTGCTGGTGATGGAGGTAGTGGCTGAAGATGTAGTGCATGCAGGTGTGAGTGGAGACGTGGCAGGGAGGGAGGAGGGAGACGTGGAGGAGGGGGACACAGTGGAGGCAGTGTTTGTTGGTATGTGTGCATGGGTATGATGCTTGTGTGAGTGCCTGTGGGATGTGTGGTGCTTATGTTTGCCTGAGCTACCCTTGTGTGTTGAGGTGTGTGCATGCTGGTCTGATGGTGTGCTTGGGATAGGCTGAGGTACTGGGGATTGGGTCTCGGTGGAGGAAGTTGGAGGGGGAGGCTGGACATAGGGACAATGGCTGCCATCAGTGCTGAGGCCAGAGTCTGAAATGCTCGCTGTTGGGTTGCCTGACCAGAATGAATGCCCTACAGGTGTGCATTTTTCTGTTGCAACTGCCTCTCTACACCCTGGGTGGCATTCAGAATGGTAGACTGCCCAACAGTGAGGGATCTGAGGAGGTCAATGGCCTCCTCACTGAGGGCAGCAGGGCTGACTGGGGCAGGGCCTGAGGTGCCTGGGGCGAAGGAGATGCCCACCCTCCTGGGTGAGCGGCCACGGGGCACACGCTGAGGGGCTGCTGGGAGGGCAGTGCTGGTAGGGGGGTGGCGGCTCTACCTGTAGTTGCGGGGGGCACAGAGGGGCCCGCCACCACAAGGGAGCTCCCATCAGAGGAGGAGTCGGTGTCGCTCGTCTTCTGCTCCATTTCCCGCCGTGGAGCTGCCCTCGCCCTCCGTCCCACTGGTGAATTTTGACTTCGTAATCTCGCCCTCCAGGGCCATGTGGGATGTAGCTCCCTCCTGCTCCGGTGGCACAGCTCTTCCGCCTGATGATGCTAATGCACACCAGAACAGGGAGAGCACAAAAAGGGTGGGGGAAAGAAAGTAGAAAGACATGTTCAGTGCATGCAACACCGCTATCATTGGCGGACACTACAGACACAGCAGCCCTCTGCACTGCGCCATGCACTTAGAGTTCCCTAATTTATCACAGGGGCATGGGGTACATGGCCTATGCCAGATTGCTGCACACATGGAAGTCACAGGAGCCTGACTAGGTGTAGATGGCTCTTACTACTGGTGGGGATGGGGTGCCACTTAGCCTGCCTCACAAAGGGTCCTTGCCTACAAGGCTCGCACTAGCCTAGGGGAACCCACTGCCCACCTCCCCCACCCAGACACCTCCTAATGCACGCAGAGTCAGATGGATGTGACTGTACTCACCCCCTTGTGGCTGCTGTGATGCCCTCAAGCACCTATCCAACTCCGGATACGACACCGCCAGGATCCGGAACATCAGGGGCGTCATGGTGCGACGGGCACCCCTCCCACGTTGGGAGGCCATCCCCAGCTGGGCCTCCACCGTTTTCTTGCTCCAGCGGCGAAGGTCCTCCCATGTTTTACGGCAGTGGGTGCTCCGTCTGTGGTGGACCCCCAGGGCACGGACGTCCTTGGCGATGGCACGCCAGATATCCTTCTTCTGGTGGGCGCTGACCTACAGGAATGGTACAGGGGAAAAGGTAAAACATTAACCGTCCGGACCGTCACAGTCATTGGCCCACATTCCCACCCTTGCCCTGACGCACATACACTCACCGTCGTATCATGGACGCCTTCCATATCTCCCATCCACACCATTCCAAACAGGCATTGCCCATTCAGCATGCTCACAGTGTACTCACCTGTTTGTCTGGAGGACCGTAGAGTAGCGTGTACTGGGGGAGGACCCCATCCACTAGTTTCTCCAACTCCTCCGATGTGAAGGCAGGGGCCCTTTCCCCAGACACTTGAGCCATTGTCGCTTCCAGACTGAGGTCACAGCAGCACTTGCAGTGTAGGTCCTCTCCTGTCAAAGATCAGGTATCAAGTGGGTGAACAGAGAGAAAATGGCGGTCACGTCCACGGTGGTGCGTACCGTCACCGCCGGCGTACATCGTCATTGGCTCCTGGGACCCTTAGGGTCCAATGTTAATCAATGCAGGATTGAGCCGCGGTCTTTGACCTCCTACCACGACGGTGTACAACGCCGGTGCAGTTACCTCATATCCCTTGTCCCACATTACAGGTCAGGCAGCCGCCATTTCATGGGGCCACATGGCATTAATTTTAAATGCGTCACACATATCTAGGCCTTGCATACACACTAAGACAGGCACATAGCGGATTGACAATTATGTGCAATAAAGTTGTTGTTTTTTGTATCTCAGTGTTGGCTGACCCTCTGATCGCTGTTCTCATCCGTAGAGCACGTCCGCTGGGGTAGGTGAGGAGCTGGCGGCATCCTCTGGTGTACAGACCGCTGGTGGACCTGTCGACAATGGAAGAGCGACATGTAATGGAAGAGCGACATGTAATAGTCACCTACAGACTTGATCGTGCCACAATCCAGGAACTGTGTGCCCAGTTGGAGCAAGACCTGATGTCAGCTATCCCCCATCCCACAGGAATTCCCCCTCTAGTGCAGGTCCTGTCAGTACTCCATTTCCTGGCAAGTGGCTCTTTTCAAACTACAGTGGCCATAGCATCAGAGATGTCCCAGCCTATGTTCTCAAACATGTTGTCCAGAGTGTTGCCTGCCTTGCTGAAACACATGCGCAGCTACATTGTTTTCCCTCAGGTGAAGGATTTGCCTACAGTGAAAGGTGACTTCTATGCCCTGGGACATATCCCCAGCATCATAGGTTGCATTGATGGGACACATGTGGCCTTGGTACCCCCCGCAGGAGTGAACAGGTGTACAGAAACCGCAAGAGCTACCATTCTATGAATATGCAGATGAGGTGTTTGGCTGACCAATACATCTCCCATGTGAACACCAAGTTTCCTGGCTCAGTGCAGGACGCTTACATTCTGAGGAATAGCAGCATCCCTTATGTGATGGGGCAACTCCAGAGGCACTGTGTGTGGCTATTAGGTAAGGACAAGAACCCTATACAGTGTGAATAGTTGCCTGGTTCTGGGGTTGTCCCTGAGGGTTAGTGTGTGTCTAACAGTTGTCCCTCGACATTTGCAGGTGACTCTGGCTACCCCAACCTGTCATGGCTACTGACCCCAGTAAGGAATCCCAGGACAAGGGCAGAGGAACGCTACAATGAGGCACATGGGCGAACTAATAGGGTTATAGAGAGGACCTTCGGCCTCCTGAAGGCCCGGTTCCGGTGCCTCCATATGACAGGTGGTTCCCTTTACTATTCACCAAAGAAGGTGTGCCAGATCATCGTGGCCTGCTGTGTGCTGCACAACTTGGCTTTGCGACAACAGGTGCCTTTTCTGCAGGAGGATGGTCCTGAAGGAGTTGTTGTGGCAGCTGTGGAGCCTGTGGACAGTGATGAAGAGGAGGCAGAAGAAGAGGACATAGACAACAGAAACACTGTGATCCAACAATACTTCCAGTGAGACACAGGTAAGAAGACATCACTGCCTCCTACATCTGATAAAATTGTTCGACCTCTCATCTGTCTGTCACTTTCACTCAGTGTATGGACCCTAATTTGTCACTTTCCCTTTCAATTTCACAGATGTGTGTCCCACTGTGTGACCTCTGCTATGTTACCTCATGGACTAGAGCTGTGTGACATAGGTATGTTGACAATGGAATGGACATTGCTGTTTCCCGCAGTTATTGCAAATACACATTTGTGAAAGCACAGACTGACTCCAGATTTTTTGTGATTCAAGTGTGTTTATTTAAGTGCTAAACAGTGGAGGGGGTTGTAAAATGGTCAGGAGTGATAGTGGAGGAATGTCCATGGCAGAGTCCAGTCTATTTGTCTCACAGGTGCATTGTCCAAAGGGGCATAGGAAGAGGAGGTAGGGCAGTTTAAGGATGGAAAGGGTGACAAAGTGGGACAGAAGGATGACATTCAGGGTGGTCTCATTTCTTGGTGGGGGTCTTGGCATTGTTCTCTATCTTTGTCCTGGATCTCAGGGACCACTTGTGGGGTGGTTCTCCATC
The DNA here is from genome assembly GCF_031143425.1 of Pleurodeles waltl. Lineage (NCBI taxonomy): Eukaryota > Metazoa > Chordata > Amphibia > Caudata > Salamandridae > Pleurodeles > Pleurodeles waltl. The sequence goes on from NC_090450.1 coordinate 255,838,570, forward strand.
TGCAGGGGGTGGGGTGCTGGTGTCGTGTTCCTGTGGCGGTGCCTCCTGTCCACTAGCGCCGGCGGAGGTGGTGGGCAGTTCATCATCCAGGCTAGTGTCAGGGGCCCCTTGTTGTGCCACAGTGTCCCTCCTGGTGTTCACAAGGCCCTTCAGCACCCCTACAATGGTGCCCAGGGTGGTATTGATGGATTTGAGTCCCCCCCTGAACCCCAAATACTGTTCCTCCTGCAGCCGCTGGGTCTCCTGAAACTTGACCAGTACCGTTGCCATCGTCTCCTGGGACTGATGGTACGCTCCCATGATGTTGGACAGGGCCTTGTGGAGAGTGGGTTCCCTGGGCCTGTCTTCCCCCTGTCACACAGCAGATCTCCCAGATCCCCGGTTTTCCTGGGTCTCTGTCCCCTGAACCATGTGCCCACTGCCACTGCCCCCAGGTCCCTGTTGTTCTTGGGGTGGTGGGTTAGCCTGGGTTCCCTGTAGTTGTGGACACACTGCTGCTTGACGTGTCCTTGGGACAGAGGCATGGGCCCGCTGGGTGGGTGCTGTGCTGGTGTTTCCTGAGGGGGGAGGCTCTGTGATGGCCTGTGACTGTGTCAGGGGAACCGACTGTCCCGAGGTCCCAGATGGGCCGGGCTGGTCATCTAGATACAGTTGGACAGAGCTGCTGACATCACTGTGGCCCTCTTCTGTGGGTGGAGGGGCCATGTCTGGAACCTCCTGTCCGGTGACGTTGGG